>NC_092344.1:56559286-56892612 GCF_963676685.1 Mytilus edulis
ACGGGATTGTAGTTACGACATTAGAAACATATCCGTTATCATCTGTGAAACGCATATTCCATAAAGGTCAACCAACTCGTGATGGCATCCGTAAAATTAACGAAATAAAGACTTCAACTTTACAACTTGGAACTCTTGGTTTAATAGCTTCCTTTTGAGCAGCAACTCTCTCAACTTTGAGATATTTACTCCGTATGCAGGCTGTGCTTGAATCTTGCTACATAGAAATAGAAAGTTCATAATTGGGAAGCTAAAATCATCTCTTTTGTCGTAAAGTTTTGTTTTCAACTGACCCTCATTGTCAATATATATAGATGTAAGTCAAGATATGAGCCAGACATTGCTGTATCTGTTATATCCTTTATCTCAAATTCGATTGGATAGATTTGTTCAACATAGGCACCACATTTTGATTAATAGTTCTATAGTGGCGAAAAAGCCTCATTGTTAACAGTAACAGTCTATCGAAAAAATAATAGAATTTGTAAGCCCGGAGATTTCATTCATAAAAAGGCTTCATCTGTTATTTTACAATATCAATATGATGAAAATCTGATAATTGGTATATTGGATTTGTGTATTGGTAGTATGACAGAATTAAGTATATTTATTTGTTTTATTATAGGTGTAACACAGTTTTGTAATAAAATGAAAGCTGTTTGACTGGTGGTCATTGTAGAACACTTGATGACTTATGATTTTGAAGAATAAAAAAATTGCATGAAATTTATAAACCAGGGTACATATTGCCTGTTTGTCGGATCTGAAGTACCGATTGCGTACATCCGAAGTTCCGGGAACCAGTTCTCTCTTATATGGCATTAAAGGTTTGTTGATTTTTCAGTACAATACACTATAAGGTGTTGCTTTAACAATCAATTGTTGTTAATTTAACATAGAAAGCCATGGGACCATGCATTAGTAGTTTCCTTTCACAAGTAAACCGGATGATGACGTGATAAGATTTGATCCAACTCATCAACGTCGGTTCATTCATTATGACGTCGGTGATATGTTCTGGTCAAAGAATATGACGTCAAACAGCCGTGATGTGGTAATTTTATTAAGAGCTGGGCATAGTGTTACAGACAATAGGAACACCGATTTAGCCATTATGTAGCTCCTGAAATTGCTAAACTAGTTAAATTATTCAAGCTGTTAAGAATTTGTTAATTTTATTCTTGGCTTTCACACGCAGAACAGTTACGAGTGAAGTCGCTATAACGTCATAAACACATCGACATTGACATACCCGACCTAAAATGGCAGTTCACAGATTTGTATTGTCCAAATGAATATAAACCAAGACCTTTACAAAATGTTATTTACACGCATTTGAACTGTGTAAATTACGACTTCTTGCAAAATATCTTTTAGGTTCGAATATAGTGAATGTCCAAAGTTTTTTAAACAGAATATAGGTGACCATTTATAAATACGATGTGAACTACCATGTTTATTTCGTGTTTATTTTCGATGTCCGATACTCGTATGGCAAAAAACAGATATGTTGAATAATAATAATAATATTGATATCTCTTCACCGAGGACTAGACAAACAAACTTCATCTTCAAAGATTCAAGGGGGAGTCTACATGCCAAAAGAATAATGGAATTCATTAGTCGAAAAAAAAAAACAATGCCATGGATATCAAAAACCGATTGAACTAAATATAAAACTTTATACAAAAAAACAACACAGAAAATGAATACTGATCAATACGAATCCCACCAAAAACCAAGGGTTATGTAAGGTGATCATGGTAACAAATCCTGGTCCACATATAGCACCTGTATTGTTTGCTTAAGTAAGTATAAACCCGATGACAAGTCTATTTGGTATGTCACATTCGCTGAAAAGAGGACAGGATTGTGGTTGCGACAATTGGATCATATCCGTTGCCATCTGTGAAACATATATTAATTCGTGATGGCGTCCAAGAATATTTCGAAGAGATGATTTCAACTTCAATACTTGGAACTCTTCATCAAAAGCTTCCATGTAAGCGGCATCAGGGAAATCATTTTAGGAAATGCAAACCCTGGAATATCCTATCAACGTGAATTCCAATGATAATACAACTCAAATTTGAATTGATGGATTCTTATACACATTGTTTGGATGAATCAAGACTACCTCCCTTTTGTTTAATGATTTTTATTTTTCTCGTGGCTGAGTTATAGTACTTTTATTATCTTGTTCTTATGGCATACTTTTAATCTTGCTCTGTTAGTTTATAAGATAATATTTTAAAAAATGAAAAAACTACTTAATATTCATACTAATGGGGCAATAACTCAAAAATGGGGTTGCCAGATTTATATGAAATTTTTAAAATTGATAAAACTTGGTCTGAAATATAATCATTGAATGGTAAAAAGCTTCTACAAGAAATATTCAATTTGTTCGAACCAATGAAATGATTGGTAGATCTTCACATGATCGTTTTGACATATCTATTATACTTTTTGAGACATTAGCCAAAAAAAATGTAACGTTCTGTTTATACCTTTGTTAGCCATAGTTTGTTCATGGCGGATACAGTTTTCAAATTTAATATTCTAATAGTTATAATGGTCAAGTTGGTCACTATCGGCTCAATGTTTCAGAGGAAATTTTCATGATTCATAAAAGAAGTAAACGGACGGCGTACAACGAACAGCATAGCTCTCATGGCTTTTTTTCAGAATTGAATTTACAGCTATTTCAACTTTTCTGAGATTGAAAAGACTGCCAACAAAGTGCAATGGGAAAAATAATTCACAAAAAACAATTAGATTATATTCCGCAGAAGTAGTATGTGTCAATTTAACTCCAGCCGCTGACATATATATATATGTTGGTTTCAATTAGAACAAATAAAATAAAAGTGAACGGCTTACTTTTTACAGGGAAAAATATTCAGTGTGTGTCCTATGATTATTTGGTTAAAACTAAATTTAATGAAAGTCGAGAAAATCGATATATTTATATATTAAGTTGAAAAAGTCTAATTTTAAAAAGCTTATATCTCTTTTGAATAAATATCAAACTAAAATATTATTTGGTATGACCATGAAGTAAGTTCAAATTCCACAAACCTCAAGTTAAGTGAAAATATCATCTTCAGCTGTTATTTTACAGTGATTCTTATACTTGTGTTTTAAATAGTTGTTGAAAATTTTATCTTAAATTCCCAGAGATGATATTTGATAGAATCATATTCAAAACAGTGTGGCTGTGGCCATTGATTGACGATCTAAATTATCCCATTGACTGGGGCAGATTATGTGAACGTTTGTCTGTAACGACCACTGTTTACTATGTACTTGTTAAAGACACTTAAACTGTGGGGTCACCAAAGGTTCTCAACACCTAAATAAAGTAATTCGAATACTTAATCAGGAATAAAACGACGTTTTGATTTACATCAATAATATAAATCAAAACATAAAGGTTATTCCTGATTAGTTTTTCGATTTATTTTATTATTAAAGGTGTTAAGAACCTTTGGTGACCCCACAGTTTAAATTCTATAATAAGTAAGTAGTGAGCAATGGTCGTTACAGACAAACGTTCACATAATCTGTCACAGTCAATGGGATAATTTAGGTCGTCAATCAATGGCCACAGCCACACTGTTTTGAATATGATTCTATCTATACTATTAAACGAGAAGACCTCATTTTATGTGTCGCTTCTCTTCCTTCCACAATAAATTAATCATCCTGTCTCTGTGTCCTATAGGTACATTAAACAGACTTATTAAGAAAGGATATAGTTACGATACTGTTGTCAGGTCATTAAAGATTGCATATTTTGGCTTTGATATTGATTCACTTATAGAGTCTTTGCATCGGAACTAAACACATTTTTTTTTAAACAGTTATTGGCATGACACGGGTTATGTTCTTCTCATATATTTTATGATAGTATGATACTAAATCCCTAACGGGAGGGATTGTGCCTGATATTCATATGATGAAGACATAATCTTTCAATCAGTTTAATTGAGGTCTGGAGCTGGCATATCAGTTAAATGCTAGTAGTAGTCTGTTGTTATTTATGTATTATTGTCATTTTATTTATTTTCTTTTGTTACATCTTTTGACATCGGATTCGGACTTCTCTTGAACTGAATTTTAATGTGCGTATTGTTATGCGTTTACTTTTCTACATTTGCTAGAGGTATAGGGTGAGGGTTGAGATCTCATAAACATGTTTAACCCTGCCGCAATTTTGCGCCTGTCCCAATAGTTATCAAAGGTACCAGGATTATTATACCAAGTCAGGAGCCTCTGGCTTTTGTTAGTGTTGTATGATTTTTAATTTTAGTTTCTTGTGTATAATTCGGAGTTAAGTCTGACGTCTATTATCACTGTACAAGCATACATATTTTTAGGGACCAGCTGAAGGACACCTACGGGTGCGGGAATTCTCGCTTCATTGAAGACCCATTGGTGGCCTTCGGCTGTTGTAAGCTCTATGGTCGGGTTGTTGTCGTTTTGACACATTCCCCATTTCCTTTCTCAATTTTATAGTCGCATTTGTCATCCATTCTTATGATTATTCAGTTTGGGTTATTTTGGGAGAAAAACGAAAAAAAATGCACCCGGATATTTTCCGTCATTTGACGAAATTTTAAGTCAGACAACACTTCCGGTTTGCGTTTTTCTCTACTTTGAACATACAAAGACTATGAATAAAGTGTATTTGCTATCTGCTATCATTTTCAAGTTAACTATCTACGGCGGTCACAGAGTTTATTAAATAGAGATGGTCTATATAATATGTCAATGACCGCAGTGTATCGATTAGTAAACTGGGAATTGATAGTAAAAAGCAAATACACTTTATTTATAGTAATGAATGTTCATAATGTACAGATAACATCATTGAAATTGATAGTAAAAAAAAGGGAATTAGGGAGGAAAAAAAATGAGGAGTCGGGCTAGAAAAAAAATTGTCATGTTTTAAAGTACCTATGACTTTTGATACCTTTTCTGAAATTCTCCAGTCATAAGATATGTTACTAAAATTCATCAACTCACTAAGTATATTAAATAGAAAGGGTCTATAGAATACATGTATATCAATGACCGCCGTGGATTCATTAGTAAACTGAAAATTGATAGTAAAAAGCAAACACACTTTATTTATAGTAATGAATGTTTATAATATACTAAACGTACTATGTTCATATTGAAAAAAATAAAAAACAAAAAATTGGGAATTTTGGGAAAAAGGATGAGGGGTTGAAAGAAAAACAATCGACTGGCTTCAAGAAACTATAACTTTTGATACCTTTCCTGAAATTCTTCATTCATTAAATCTTTTAAAAAAAATCATCCTACAACACTGTACATACTTTCAACCACGCTCCGAATGCCCACGATGTCGCGGGTGTGTTCTAGCATTTATCATCCTTGCTTAAAGTATTTCAGGGGAGGGGGCTCTTTACTGTTCATATATATAATATATCAGTGACCGCTCATAGTAATTATAGTGTATATGTATGTTCATAGTATACAGAAAAACAGAAGGAATGAAAATCGGTATTTGGAAAAAAGGGGGAGGGCAAAAAAGTGCCAAGTCCACAAGTACCTTTGACTTTTGATACAGTCATCTCCTGAAATTCTCCAGATAATTTTTTTTTTACAGTTTACATACGCTCTATTTCCCCGCGATTTCGCGGGTGTGTTCTATCTGCTATCATTTTCAAGTTTACTATCCACGGAGGTCACAGAGTTTATTAAATGGGACTTAAAAATACACTTTATTTATATAGTTATGTATGTTCATAATATACAGATAAGCGCTAAAATTATTCATGTGAACTTTTGATACCTTTTCTGAAATTCTCCAGTCATTAAATCTTTTACAAAATTCATTTATTACAACAACAAAAAAAGATGTGGTATGATTGCCATGTTGAGACAACTCTCCACAAGAAACCAAAATGACACAGAAATTAACAAATATAGGTCACCGTACGGCTTTCAACAACGAGAAAAGCTCATACCGCAAACTCAGCTTTAAAAGGCCCCGAAATGACGATGTAAAACAATTCAAACGAGAAAACTAGCGGCCATATTTATGTACAAAAAATGAACGAAAAACAAATATGTAACACATAAACAAGCGACAACCACTGAATTACAGGTCCCTTACTTAAAATGTCATAACATACTAAATGTATGTTCATATTGAAATTGATAGAAAACCAAAAATTGGGAATTTTGGAAATGAAGGAGGAGGGATAAAAAAAAACATTTTCCTGTCCCCAGTAACCTATGACTTATGATACATTTGCTTAAAGTCATAAGAAACCTCAAATTAAAAAAAATCATGCATATGTTTTTTATAACTAAATAGATAGTTTTCATTATACAACTGAGGAAAATTCTTTAATTTGTCCACATTTAGAAGAAGTTTACTGATTTTTAATTGCTTGCTTCCAGGATGCAATTCGCCGACATATTTTCCGTATGCATAGTGACCTGAGCATAACCCTTCTCGTAAAAATCCGGTGATCGCAATACGCATGATCTGTCATTAAAATAAACAATTATCTGATTGTTCATGTTAAACACGTGCTCAATACCCATGCGTTTTGTTATTTGTTTACTATAAGGTGACAATCGGTAAACTTCGGCTTTAAAACACGGTATTTAATGAGCAGCCATATTTGTTAAATCATAACAGACAGAGAGAAACAAAAAAGACGATTATACGATATATTTGCGTAAAAATGACAAAATCGTGCACATAGTTCTAAGTTTATGATATATACATGCATTGGTTCAAGAATTGGCCCGACAAACATTATTTTTCACCACTCACTGGTTTCATATGACTTTAAATTCTCCAGTCATTCAATATTTTACAAAATTCTTCCAACAACACTTTACATACTTAAAACTACGCTCTAAATGCCCGCGATTTCGCGGGTGTGTTCTAGTATTATTGAGAATTCGAACCTCTTTTCATGTGTATCTGTCGAAGTGAAAATTGATTAGTGTGTTCCTACACACTTGGTTTGATTTCATATTACATTTTAGTGTATCTCATTTCTCGTATCTTGTATTGTTGCATCTCATCTTTTTGTTGCCTTTGACTTATTCCCCGACAGACGCCCCTTGTAAGAAATCTAGAATATATAGAGCACTTATAGCTGTTTTAAAACATGTTATTCTTGGCGCTTGGCAATATGACAAAAATATTATTAGAACTTAATCAACCGATAATGCGAATATTTTGTTTTTAAACATATTTTCAGAAAAGCTTTAATTGAATTTAACCCATACCCCAAAAGCGTTGTCTTCATTATTTATGTGCAACTTTTTGAGATAAAATAAAATCGGAGTCAAAATATTTATGTGCAACTTTTTGAGATAAAATAAAATCGGAGTAAAAAAATTGTATTTGTGTCTACCACACATTAAAAACACCAGTTCAATCTGTCAGCATATTGATATTGCAAATAATATCTGCTATGAATCACAATATGAAGTTTTGTCGTCGAGTGAGGGCAGCGAACGAGTTCAAAAAGGCTTCATACTGTGCACTAGCTGATATTTTACAATATCAATACATGATGAAAATCTGATAATTGATCGGATTGTATTTGAGTATTGGCAATACGACAAAAAAATATAATTGGAACTTAATCAACCGATAATGCGAATATTTTGTTATTAACCATATTTTCAGAGAGCTTTCATTGATTTAAACCCATTCAGTACACCTATGCTAAAATTTGTATTTCTAATGGAACATGCAGTTGTAAGTTTTAAAATGAAAGTTTGTTGAATTTATGAGTCAAAACATCAATAATAAACACGATTTTGATCTATTTTGATAAGATTAAATTATATTTAAGTCCGAAAATCATAACATAACATTATCACTTCATCAAAGGGTGTAGTTATTTCACATTAGCATTTAAAAATGAAGAAATGTTTGTCTATCCCTGTTACTATGGTTGCTATAGTTACAGTAAAGGGATAGACAATAGTAGAAAAAAAGTCTTTAAAAAGTTTATAATTACATATAGTTGTACACATAATGAAATATTTCGTTGATTGAACTCATCTAAAGGTTATAACGTCTTAATCTTTGCAATTAAGCATAAGCTTGCCGATGCAATACTGCTTTCGGTAACAGGATAGATAAAAAGAGTAACAGGATAGAACTTAATACAGTAATATATCATTAACGTCCTGTAACCATAAAAAAATCTTACAATTGGCATAAAAACGGAAATATATTTATGATACATTTTTATTATGAAAATAAACAATATTGACATTATTAGAATTGGACCTACCGGATTCAAACAAAAGACTGGAAAAGTGTTTGTATTTTAAGTAATCCCTCAGCACACAACATAAAGGAGAGAAAAAACATAGATTGTTGCTTCTAAAGGTGACATCTCTTCTATATAAGAAGATGTGGTGTGAGTGCCAATGAGACAACTCTCCATCCAAGTCACAATTTATAAAAGTAAACCGTTATAGGTCAAAGTACGGCCTTCAACACGGAGCCTTGGCTCACACCGAACAACAAGCTATAAAGGGTCCCAAAAATTACTAGTGCAAAACCAACGGTCTAATCTATATAAAAAACGAGAAACGAGAAACACTTATGAACCACATCAACAAACGACTACTACTGAACATCAGATTCCTGACTTAGGACAGGTGCAAACAATTGCAGCGGGTTTAAACCTTTTAATGGTACCAAACCTTCACCCTTATCTGAAACAATAGTGTAACATCACAACATAGAAAACACACTATTAAATATCAATTCAAATGGCTTAACTCAATCAAAAGACCGATAGTAACACAAATGAACATACACAGAACGAAACAATTTGAGCTATAATACAATTTAAATACAAAATTAATAAAAATAAGGGATGAATATGATAAAAGTTAAAGTATTGTACCCCTGTGAAATGTTAAATAATTTCAGAAAAAACATCAACCTTAAAAACAAATTCCGCCATTTGCAATTAAATAAAACACAGGTAAATGAAAACAATTTTGTTGATAGATATACTAGTACTGCAACTGACATCGAAAAAGACGCTTAGTTAACGAGTTTAATGGTCCGGAATAACACACGGCTGCAAATTGTTTTAAATGATAGAATAATATCTATATTTTAATTTCCGTCGGGTCGTAAAAAGTTTCTATGGTCACATTTTTGTATTTTATCCCTTTAATGGGGGTACCCCTCAATTTACGGTTTTGGGTAGTTACCTTAAAATCCAAAAATATATTTTTTGGTTAAATTTCCCGCTATTTTCGTAAATATTTTCTATGCACATATCATCAAGAATCATCGGAATGATGAAGACATAAATATAATACCATCTCCAAGTAAAACTTTCAAACTTAAAGTTAGCTGTTTTTTAGGTAGAAATGTAACGCGTTTTTCTTTGAAAACGAGAAAACATATTATTCAAAAATAGTATTTGACATTTGAGAGGACAAAACATATTATTGCGAAACTGCATGCAAATTTTGTTGGGCAAATTCCAAACAATTTTGTCAAAAACTCAAAAATAAAAACATCATTTGAACCTTTTTTAATTACGGAAATTTCCTATCCGTCAATCAGCTCCACCATTTATTTTTTCCTTCACCATCAATTTGATAGTTTCGATGTGATTATGTAGATTTTGTAGGATAAGTTAATTTATTTTTGAGTGATTTGAATATATATAGTAGTTCTTTCGTGTATTTTCTGTAAATAAGTTATATTTTTGTTAATAAAATTTTGACTATATATAAAAGTTAACCAAATCCTTCGGATAAGAGGTTTTTCCGGATAATGACTATAGTTGACATTGTGTGAAAATACATTGTATGTCAATGTTTAACCTCAGAGCAATTAATATGCATGCAAGTGGTCGGGGGAAAAGTAATATTGAAGATTCGCAGAGATTTGGTGTGTGACAAGGTGATGCTAAAACCAACTTCTCTTGATATTCTGCTTTCCGTGGGCGAATCATCAGTGATGTTATGAGACTTGCACCAGAAGGCAAAATTGGTGTGTCTTTAAATTAGAGTGATTGATTGATTGTTGGTTGCTTAACGTCCAGTGACAAATATTTCATGCATGTTCAGGACGAGAACAAGTTAACAATAAAAACAATAGGTAGGTTTTGTCATAATAGAGGCCATTCGGGATGATGATCGGAAAAATTTAGACTGCCACTGGAAAATGATGGTATATTGGATTGGGACAGAAATTTTCCATTGCAACAGGCCACCTTCGGACTCCTCAAAGAGTTGGTGCAAGGGTTTTAACATGCAAAGAACGTGACACTCCCTTTACACGAGGCATCGGACTTAACGTCCCCATTCTGACCGGACGTGACTGCGAACTTGATACATCCCGCACAGCCAAACGGACGCTCCACTTCGTTTTACTGCCGGTCGGGAGAAGACCAAGTGACCATATTTCGTTTCCCCAGTCACCCTTGGGGAACTTTAAATTAGAAAAAACAGAAAACCATACATGTGATCAAACTGATCGACATGTATTCTCACAACCTGACACTTTTATACGATCTCGCGCTCAGTTTCTTCCTTGTAGTTTGGATATGAAAACAGGGTTTTTGTGTAAAAGACAAACCTTTAAAAATAAACCCAGAAAACTACGCAAAACTGAGTCCTCTAAACGTGTTGACAGTCTTTTAAGTTGTGCTTATTAATGTGAGTAATCATTTATCCATGCATAACCAAGTACTTATTGAAGTCAACACCTGTGCAATTAAGTAAAACAGTTACTGAAAAATTAGAATTTTAACTTGCTGTCAGTTCATTAATAACGATTGTTAGTGATGTGATTTGTTCTTCCATAAAAAAAAAATAAAGCCTTTCTCATGTAGCACATCCTCTATATATACCGATCAATTTTACCCAAGATTGTCTCTGATGCTTACCAAACTGCCAAACTCCAGAACTAACTAGATATTGTGACACCTTACAATTCAGACACAGTGGGGCCAAGGGATATGAAATAAAGAGTTTAGCTCTGAACTCAATTTAGGGGATGCCATATCTGCTGCAGGAAAATTGAAGTCTATGTTAAGACTTTCAGAATTACACCAAGGTGTGTCTGAAATTATTAAGGATACATTAAAAGAAGAACAATTACTTCACCCTGCCACCAGTGCTCTTATGAGCTATGTCCTCGTTTTGGTATTTCTATGGAAATGCATAGCTTGTTAATAGATATAGGAAGATATGGTATGAGTGCCAACGATACAACACACCATCCAAGTCACAATTTATAAAAGTAAACCATTATAGGTCACGGTCCGGTCTTCAACACGGAGCCTAGGCTCAAAAGTTCATTTGTTAGTTAATTGATAAAAATAACACAAAGGCGCTTCTGAACCGTATTGTCCCTAAAGATAACAAAAATTCGCAAATGGATGGCTATTACAAAACCAATCGTTTCTGTAGCAACATTCGCCCCATTACATTTTGCATATGGGAATATGGGTCACTAACATTTATCGAAACTTTGTACTCACATTTCTTTTGTGTTTCCTATGCAAAGGTAAGACTATATCTGACGAGTTTGACCGAATCATGACGGTATTTACGCTCCAGATAGCATTTGTACTCAAAAACTGTGTTTGCTTTGAACAAACTCTGTCCTACGCCGAACTTTTTCTTATGAAAAAGGGAAGTGTCTTGTAATGCTAATACGCGTACTGAATCCGCATATGATGACTAAGAGATTGATTCATGTTCATATTTTATGAATACTTGAGCTATTGTGTGTCACTTTTAAAAGTTATATAAGGATCATGACTGATTTTGAATTACAACATTAGAAAATTAGCATTGCATTGTATAATTTTTCATCCTTCCCTTAAAAAATGTTCATGCACCAAACTGACTTTGTTTTACACTCATTTTTTTTAAACCTCGCATTCGCCTCGTGTGACTATAGTATATTTTGTGTTATAACTGCTCTGTCTAGACTTTGCAAATACACAATATGTATTTATCTATAACTAGATACTAATTTTCACAAAATACACAACCTTTAAGATGCAAAATTAAAAACACTGTTTCAGCGCTTGAATTTTGTTTTTTTCAAAGATAGAAAAAATATTGAAATAATTTGATAAACTGGTGTTTTATACTTTAGAAAATAATTCTGTAATATACTATTGTGAAATACTATACACAATATGAAAGTTTATGGATGTGAAAAGGTCAAGGCCACTTCTTCTTTTGCTATGTCTTAAATGGAAAAAAATCAGAAGGTTCCAAATCAACGCCATTTTTTAATGGCAGGTTTTCATATAATTAGTCAAATTTGTCGTTTTAACATCGTTTATACCATATGCTTATGATTGAATCGTTTTTGTAGCATTCTATTGAATAAATATCAGAATACTTCTCCTTTTTGTCCTTGTGGTTGAAATGTTGATATTTTTAGGTCTGACCTTTGACCTCAATTTCACAAAATTGTGACCACTCTGAATTTTTACGACCCAACTTTTCTTATTATACACGTTTTCCTCTTTCCATCAATATATAATTTAGGTGTGTGTTCTTCCGTACCATTAAAGTTTTAAAAAATGAACTCTGGTTGCAGTACTATACTTCTTCTGTCTGTATAACCTTCCGTTTAGGAATACAAATACATTTCTTGTATAGCAATAAAACTTGGTACAAGTGGGGTGAATATCAACAATTAAATTATAAAATTGGTGCTCGATAAAACTTCGTGTTCTTCATGAACAGGTGCCAGAAGTGTGATGTAAATACAGAATAAAGGAGAAAGTTAATAATTTTGATGTTCATAGTACGAAGTAGTCCGAGATTACTTTGACGTCCAACGGCTGTTTTGCCAGACAAGCTGGGCCGTTGGACGTCAGAGCTCGTCCTATATCAAAAAGTGGATATTTGCCCACCCAAAATAGATGCGCTGCTTCGTCGCTTCTGGTGCCTACCTGCTTACCTTTATTTTTCAATATTTTAAAGTCGAAATGCAGAAATCGATGGGTCTCTGTTAAAACTGTTAAAATATGGAAAAATAAAGGTTGGCAGGTAGGTGAAACTTACACAAATGAAGAGATAAATAAAAAATGAACAGATTGATGCCCGATTTATATAATTCCAAGGTCCTCAATCGGCACCAGAAGCGACGAAGCAGCGCATCTATTTTGGGTGGGCAAATATCCATTTTTTGATATTGGACGAGCTCTGACGTCCTACGGCCCCAGCTTGTCTGGCAAAACAGCCGTTGGATGTCAGAGTAAACTCGGACTAAGTACGAAGAAGTGAAAATTTATAGTAATTCCAAACACTTATCAAAGCTGGTATATAAACTAGATATAACCCTGAATAAGTAAACATTAAATAACAAAAAGCATTACAAATAGTATCAAGAGATTAAATTAACAAAAAAGTACGATTTGAGAGTACTCGCAGTTACTGACAGCTAGTTAAAAGCCAAAACAATTATTAATAAAAAATAATGCATCAAAGACTAAAATCAACTAAAACACATCCCAGGGATTTAGTATTTTAACGTCATGGACAGTCAAAGAAGACATGACTAGTGCAATGCCAAAAATAAATGTATCGACAGGCAGTAGGATAGTTAGGAGTTAACCTCTTTATAGATAAAAATGAACGTGGGTGTGTCTTTATACATCCCGTTTGAAAAGAATACAAATTTAGTTATGTTTTAATTTGCAGATGACAAAATCGATACACTTTATCGCCGAAACGTACATATATGTTGTCTAGGAGAAAATTTAAAGCTTTAATCATATCTTCACATTTCCAGTAAGTGTATCTAACATTCTTTCCTTTTTCGTTAAAGAAAAAAGGCTTTAAACGAGATACAGCAAATAAATTTGCAATGAGATTTTCAAAAAACTTTTTCTTAATAAGATTGTGTGGAAGTTCATGTTCATGTTCTAGCAAATTATATCCTTGTGGTGAACTACTAGTAGCATGTTAAATATTCAGCTCAGTGCATTATTGTTCTAGTACAAAATAGGTTAATTATTTATATCTCAGTATTATGTCCTCATCCATATGCACTTAACATGTGACTGGATGACAAAACATCTACCCATCTATCTTCCCAAAAGCAATATACGCATTTGAAATGTTAAAGTCTTGTTAAATATGATTCAATTTAACCCAAGCAAGACACAGATAATATGATATTGTCAATATAAAACCTATATTAATAAGATCTTACGAAAAACATAAACCATATTCATTGACTGCACAAGATGCAATTTTGACAATACATGTGTATTTAAGTTATGCATAAAGCCAAAATATTAACAAAAAAGCTAAAATAATTGTCGCAGAGCTGAACCTAAAGCAAAGCCAAAACAGAACAAGATATCAGAGATATATATAAAAAAAAATATATAACAAACCATCAACATGTCACAATATCAAAAAAGAATAGAAAAAGGGAAATTGTCACAGAGACAACAATTAACCCATCAAAAATGTACAAAACAACCCAAGACGCAGGCAGTCCATCAATACTGTGCTATCAATACATAATTACTTAGTTACTTAGATTTTCAGTTCCTATTTTTTTTTAGATTAGCATCACTGTATGCATTCAAATGTAAACATTATGAGTTACAATTTATGACTAAAATCAGCAAAGACCCATCAACACAACATCTGATACATAAATGTTTTGATACTTTTAGATATTTGGATGATATATTGGCTCTCAATAATGACGACTTCAGTATGTACACTAAAGAGATTTATCCTGTTAAACTAACTTTAAATAAAGCTAATACTAACAATGAAAACTGCCCTTTCCTGGATCTTGATATCTATATCATTAACGGGAAGCTTAATAATAAATTGTATGATAAAAGAGATGATTTTTCATTTCCTTTTGTTAATTATCCATTAACGCCTCCGGTTGCGGGATTTTCTCGCTGTATTGAAGACACATAGGTGGCCTTCTGCTGTTTTCCGCTCTATAATCGGGTTGTTGCCTCTTTAACAGATTTCCCATTTCAATTTTCAATTTTCTTGTAACTAATTGTAAGAATAATAAACAAAAGTGTACCTAACATAGAAATAACTTATAGAAATCTTTTTTTAAATGAACAAAAAGATCTTTTAATGCGTGCACTAAAAAAATGTAAGTGTATATTTAAACAGTAATGAAAAATTCAGGACAGAAACAGTACTGACTTAATCAGTATTTTATTGAAACAGTACTGACGAAATCATCACTGAAACAGTACTGACGAAATCATCACTGAAACAGTACTTACGAAATCGGTACTGACACAGTACTGGAAAAATAAGTACTGAAACAGTACTGATGAAATCAGTACGGACACAGCACTTAAGAAATCAGTACTGAAATTCATAGAATTAGTAACTTTACAGTTATTGTTCAATAATGAACAGTACTGAATTAATAGAAAGTATAACATTATAAGTTTTTATAAAAATATATCTATAATACTAAAATGACGAGGTCCAATTTGTCAGCCGTCATCAGGTAAAAACGGCAAATTAAAGAATTCAACTTTATATATAGCTAATATAGGACATTGGTGTTGATTAAAAATTACACCACTCCAGACCCTTTTGCAGTCCACATAATTAATATTGCCAATAATTAACAAGTTCCGGGTCGAATCCGATACCGATACCAATAGTATATTCACCTGTTACCTATTGCCTTAAAAGTACGTTCCGCATCTAACAGGCGCACCACCATACGGTGTATTTAGGATTTTGCTATATACACGGGTCATAACCACAGGGTTGACACTACTAAGTTCAACCATTGTCACATTGTTCCCTATTGTAGTATTTTAATCAGTATGACTTTCTAAGATGACAATACGAATACTAAAAATGTGGACTTAAATTAAGGCGTATAGGTACAGTTTTCAATTTGTTAGCCGGCATGACGCAAAACAGCGAATCAAAGATCAAATAACTAATATAGGACAATGCTGTTGATTAAAAAATACTTCATTCCAGGCACTTTTGTTTTCCAAATAATTAATATGACCAATAATTGATAAGTTCAAGGTCGACGGGTTCAACTTGAACAGAAAGCTTTTTTAAAGCAGAGAAAACTGTGCATCTTATAACCGGCATGACTTTATCAGATAATACGCATAGTTCTATACTTTAATTAAGTCACGGACCCGCGATATCACGGGTGTGTTCTAGTAGTATATAAATATATAGGATAAAAAAAAAGTAGAAATTTAAATCAATGGAGCTGAATGATCTAATGAAAAAATTGACTGGGAAGAATTGTTTTCAGATAGACAATATCAACCAAATAATAAATTTTCTTCAAATTGTGAATTTGGAGATCTACCTATTTTGGTTTAACTCAAGATTTTTCAAGATGATCACCATTCAATATGGGTAACATTTTCATAAAAACAAATTCAACAAGGCAATTGATATAAGTACTGTCACTCTTCTTACCACGTTTCATGTCAATATCTTTCCTAACATAATTTTCGTGAATTTTTTAAGTATTTTATATAATTCAAACGTCTTTCGTCTTAAAAAAAATACCCAAAATGTTTGTTAGTGTACCAATAAAATAAAGACAAAAGAAAAACATGCGAGGGAATTACTTGATGTTGGTTTTATTAGAAAGAGAGAAAAAATGCTGAACATTATGAATTCATATCTTAGACTTGCATTACTGATGGTTATTTTTATATCCTTTGAAACCCAATTTTTAGAAGCATTTTTCAGTACAGCATGGATATATATAAAAAAATTTACTCTTGAATACCTTCTTATTGGCTACGAAAAACAAGCTTCAAATTTTATCAAAAGCTACATAATAACCCGAAACTTCTTTGAAAATGGTGACAGGAGATACAAAATATTGCACCACCTATCAAAAAATGATTCAATATATTCTTGTATGACATTATCAAGATTGCATCTTTCTATATGTTGCTCTATAAGTACTGTTTGTTTTAATTTGCTTATGACGAGGATTGTTTGAATAAGTAACTTTAAGTTAGTATGGGTGTCTTTCGCCATATTGGATTGTAAATAAAAGAGAACCTAATGGCCAGATGTTCAATCAAGTAAGCAAAATTTTGATGAGGAACGCAGATAACTGATGCGAATTTTCATTGAACAGAACAAACATTTTAAGCTATGAATATCAATATTTTTACAAGCGTAGATTTTTTTTATGTTTTTAAATTGGCATTATAAAGGTAACTCTGAAATAGTGCATTTTCTGGAGGAATCTACATGGAGTTTTGCTATTTTATATTTGAGCCGTATAAAACGTACGGTGACCCTATCTTTTCTTTTGATATCATTTTGTAAAAGCTATCTTTTTTTATTTTATTTTACAATTATATAATTAAGTTAATCTACTATTATTCCATTGTTCCACTACTAAATTGACTATTCTACTTACTAGTACACTTGGTACAATCAAAAACCTGATAATAAATTATTGAAATAAGGCCTTTGAAAATAGTGGAATTAATTACTTTTGGAGTGTCAAAAACTCGTTGGAAGTACTTGATAAATTGCATGCATATATTGGTGATTTTGAATCTGTTCAAAGTTTTAATTTTTATACCCTATATACCACTTTGCCTCATATTCTTATTAAGAAACAATTCACATCCCTAATTAATTGGGCATTTAAAAAGTCAGAATGCAAATACATATATTCAAACTCTTTTAGGTCATTTTTTAGTAGCAACAAACAAAAGAACTAAGTCAATTGGACATGCTTTGATACTATATCTGCGCTTGAATTTTTACTTGATAACCTTTTTGTACGCCCTGGCGATTCCGTATATCGTCTAGTTATTGGAATTCACATTGGAACTAACTGTGCACCACTTATTGTGGACCTGTTTTTTGTATTGTTATGAGTTACAATTTATGACTAAAATCAGCAAAGACCCATCGAAACAACATTTGATACAAAAATTTAACAATACTTTTAGATATTTGGATGATATATTGGCTCTCAAGAATGACGACTTCAGTATTTATACTAAAGAAATTTATCCTGTTGAATTTACTTTGAATAAAGCTAATACTAACAATGACCACTGCCTTTTCCTCGATCTTGATATCTATATCATTAACGGGAAGCTTAATACAAAAATTTATGATAAAAGAGATGATTTTTCATTTCCTATCGTTAATTATTCATTTTTAGATGGTGACGTTCCCTTGTCACCATCTTATGGTGTTTATATATCTCAACTTGTACGATTCGCTCGTGTATGTAACAACGTTTTAGATTTTAGCGCGAGAAATTTATGTATTACTGAAAAATTATTACACTAGGGTTTTCGATCTCACAAACAAGTCAAAACATTTACTAAATTTTGTCATCGGTATAAGGAAATAATTCGTAAATATAACTCAACATGCAGACATCTTATACGTTTAGGTATTTCACATCCAATCTTTTATGGTAATATTCTTTACAAAGCACATAAATGTTTGTATTCACCTAAAAGCTAACAAAACCTTTAAACAGACTTATTAAGAAGGGATATAGTTACGATACTGTTGTCAGGTCATTAAAGATTGCATATGTTGGCTTTAATATTGATTCACTTATAGGGTCTTTGCATCGGAATTAAACACATTTATTCTAAAACCAGTTGTTGGCATGACACGGGTTATGTTCTTCTCATATATTTCACGATGGTATAATACTAAACCCCTAACAGGAGGGATTGTGCCTGATATTCATATGATGAAGACATAATCTTTCAATCAGTTTAATTGAGGTCTGGAGCTGGCATGTCAGTAACTGCTAGTAGTCTGTTGTTATTTATGTATTATTGTCATTTTGTTTATTTTCTTTTGTTACATATTCTGACATCGGACTCGGACTTCTCTTAAACTGAGTTTTACTGTGCGTATTAGTGCGTTTGTTTTTTCTACATTGGCTAGAGGTTTGGGATCTAAAAAACATGTTAAACCCCGCCGCAATTTTGCGCCTGTCCCAAGTCAGGAGCCCTCTTGCCTTTGTTAGTCTTTTATGATTTTTAATTTTAGTTTCTTGTGTATAATTCGGAGTTTAGTATGACGTCCATTATCACTGAACTAGTATACATATTTGTTTAGGGGCCAGCTGAAGGACGCCTCCGGGTGCGGGAGTTTCTCGCTACATTGAAGACCCATTGGTGGCCTTCGACTGTTGTCTGCTCTATGGTTGGGTTGTTGTCGCTTTGACACATTCCCCATTTCCTTTCTCAATTTTATTCTAATCCGATAATGATGGTTTTTCCTGTATAATCCATACAAATGTGTCATTTTGTCACAACCAGTAGCTTGAGAAAATGCGCGGTGACCTATCATTTTCATTTTTTTATTAAGATTATACAGACATTTATTCAAATAGAAAACTCTCTAAAATCAGTTTTTCTCAAATTAATACTCGTTTATCAGAATTATAGTCTTAATTTCCATTCTCAATTTTATTAAAGAAATTACTGTGTATACTCTAAGTTTTCCTTTACTATACATTTTATACCCCCTCCCCTGTTTCAATTTTTTAAGGAATTTGAAAACAAGACTTTAATTATTGCCAGCTTACCCAATTTGCATATTTTCTGATAAAAAATGCCTAGAACCTGTTAAAACTGTTTTGATAACATATTGAAAGCATATCAGAATATTATGAATGTAATGTTAGCAGTCAATCATTACAACATTCAAGATTATATACAGTATCCAATCCAGCCTCTGTCTCCAGTCCACATCTTACTGTATGTCTATTTGTCAATTAAAGAAAACATTTTCTGCCTCAAATGGTCAATTTAGAAATCTTGTCACAACAGTATCATCTAAAAACCATATATCTGACACGATTTAGCTACTATATATACTAGAAGTGTTCAAACAAAGCCATATTTGCAATAGTTGTGTGGAAGGGTGAAATTTGAATGGTTTGTATGTATATAGTTTTAACTTTCAGAATTGTACTTTGATATATATGATATTGTGGTTTTCTGTATAATAAAATATCCATTGGAACGTATTTATTGGATTTGTTTACTTATTTACAGAAAAGAATATTATGTCAATAATAAAAGAATAAAGCATGCTGTTTTTGTTTATCTTTATATGCTAATTAAGTTGATGACCTGAGTTCTGGTATGTGAACCCTTTAAATGCCTATTCATTGTACTGATGGTCAGTATTGGTCACTTTGTCTATTCTTATTGGTCAGTTAAATCACATGTATATGTGTGGAGGGAAATCTCTTTGTTCTTTAAAAGTATTCTTTTGGTTTTACTCAGCATGAAGGCAGACATTTTGAACCATATATACTTATTCTTATTCTGATGTCCATTTGAGTCTTTATATTCAGCCACTGTGTAACTTTATCTCCATATTATTCATTTAGGTATTTATGATTACTCACATATATTTAATTGTCATTTAATTAATAGTTCTAGTGTATTTGAAATGAGTGATTGATTGACTGACGGATAATACAGCTAAATTGATTAAATGGTTAAAAACTATAAAAAGTATCAAAAACGTTTATGAGTTAATATTTAAAACCATAAGATAATAATATAAACTATCTGAGTAGTATTTTTCATTAAACTAGTAAATATAAACTAAAAGTAAAGTTTCATGTACAAAATGTGCATTAGTGTAATTGTGCATTTTTGTGGCACAATAGTTATATTCTTTATTTTATATTCAGGAGTTACTATGTACTGCTGATTTCCATCCCATGAGGGGATATTATTTTTGACCCTTGCATCTAAGTGTGAGGTAAGCATTGAGTTGGGTTTTATATGTTTTGTTATCAATGCTTATTATTTTGCTTGCTTATGCTTATTTTTAATTGCTTCGCTTTTGCTTAACATTAGCTATTTAGTTTGTTTCGTGTAGAATCTAGTTTTGCATGTAATTATATTTTAAAGACATTATAATAATTGAATAGTTTGTAAACTCAATAAGCTACTTAATTCAATTAGAGTACATTGATATTTTGTTAGAATAACAAAATAAGAGAAAGATTAAGAACTTGTATTATTTATTTTAATTGGAAAATCATTGAGTTCATATTGTACTCATGTTATTATTCTTGAACCATTGGTTATAATTTTATATTAAATTACAGGGTCTTTTGACTACAACCTTTATTCGTATCATAATAAAGAATCCAAAACCTGAGGAGTGTTTTATTTGTTTTATTGAATCCAATGAAAACCACTCGACTACAGTTGTATGCATGCAGATACCAGTCTTGGATACACATTCACTTAAAATGTTGTAGAGATGACTGCTAACATCTGATTTTTGTATAACTTCCAAGCATAGTTATTGTTTTCTATATTAAGAACTTTAAAATCATAAAATCATAGTATTTACAAGTTTAATTATTTGTTTTATGACCCAGGGGGTAGGCAATTTTCTATGTTTTTTGCAGCTTGGGCCTCAAATTTCCTAAATCATTCTGCTAATTCTAGCAATTTGGAATATTTAGTACATATTCAGGATAGAACACACTATTACAAGTTTTCTTGAGATATTTTTGTTTTTCTAGCTTGTATTTATTATGCCGTGGTGACAAAAAAGCAGATTAAGTTGTTACGGCTTAATTTTGGGTTATCGAAAGGACACAAATACTCCATAAATAGTATTCAGGAAGGATCTATGAGTTTCAATGACTGCGAAGAGTAAATTTAAGCACTTCTTAACAATTTAACTTACAAATATGCAAATATTATGAATTAATTTTGTATCCAGGACTTTAAGTAAACTATGCATACTGTAAACTGTGAATTTATGCTGAGTCATCATATCTAAGGCCCAGGATTCTATCAATCTTCATTAAATATTTATAAAACTTCATATTTGAGTTAATTTCTTTAAAATCTGTGAAATAAAGCAAATTTGGTTAAATTCTGAATGTTCCCCTTTTTCACCCTATATTGGTTGCATTTCTGTAAATATTGACAATGCAATTTCCCATAGGAACTCCTTTTACGGCTAAAACTGTACCACTTTTACTATGAAGTTTTGAAAAAAATCTTATCCTAGAATTGAAAGTTCATTTGCACCACAATTTTTTTCAAAGGTCAAAATATAGGGCTGTGCGGCATGCTTTCAACGTTTATATGCCCCGAACTTCTCAGAGTTTAAAGTTACACTAATTTTCTTAACTACCCCTACCTCGAATGAAAGGTTACCACAGATTACAATGTAAACAATATGCACGTGTTTATTTACTGGTAACGTTCCAAAGTTCTGTCTCTACGATATGGAACACAGAGAGCATAACTGGGAACCAGTATGTAAACAAAATTAATTTTCTATGAATATTCAATTTTTCCCCAAAAGAGGCGTGTTTTCAGGAACAGCTGTATTTACAAAGTGCAACCTATAACACAATGTTGACTGCTGTACCCCTATTTTTGACATTTTTACCTATAATGTCTGTTTGTTTTGTTCACACATCGTTGTCAATATAATAGAATTTGATGTGACTGTCATACAAGTGAGAGGTTTAGCTAGCTATAAAACCAGGTTCAATCCACCGTTTTCTACATAAGAAAATGCCTGTACCAAGCCAGAAATATGACAGGTGTTATCCATTCGTTTGATGTGTTTGAGCTTTTGATTTTGCAATTTGATTAGAAACTTTCCGTTCTGAATTTTCCTCGGAGTTCAGCATTTTTGTGATTTTACTTTTAATGATATTTTTAAAAATATCACAATATATACTACGTTTTGGCAAAGTATGAACAAATTCTATCATTTCTAATGCATACTCCCATAACACCTTAAATCACTTTTTCAATTTCATAATTCGACATTTAAAAAAAAAATGGCCCAAATAAGTATGGGTCACTCGTAATCATATAATCAGCAAGATTAAAACATATGCTCATACCTTCTTATATTCATACGATCATTTCCTCCTCTGTCTCGTTTCCTTCATAACTGTTCGGTGATATTTTACCATGACCAGATTAATCGCTGATAACGATTTATTTAGTTCTAGCTACAGGACGAATATAAAAGTGGAATTTCATAATGATCGTTTACGTATTCATTTGTCCTTCGTTTTTATCTTATCATTTATCATTAAGAATGAATGGTTACGGTTTAAAGGTCGTATATATGGTTAGTGTTTATTTTCGTCCATTCGCTTATTGTTTTTCGATGTATAAAAAACCGAAGGTTATGATTTCATAAAAACAAAAAATAAAAAATGAAAATGTTTTCATTTTTTATATTTGAAATCTTACAGCAAAAATTAAACCAAATGTTCCGCAGGGCGCAGCTTTATACGACCGCAGAGGTTGAACCCTGAACAGTTGGGGCAAGTATGGACACAACATTCAAGCTGGATTCAACTCTAAATTTGGATTGTGATTAAATAGTTGACACAGCATAGGTTTCTGACACAGAATGGATGTGGTCTAATGAACTTAAAATTATTTTTTTTTGCCTTAGTGCAATTCACTTTGCTGTTGAATATTAATCCTCTCAAAAAATGTTTGAAGAAATTTTCTTTCTATTTATGTAATCTGCAATGAGAAAAACACCCCCCCCCCCATTTTTTTCTCACTTCCCCCTTTCCCTTATTCCAAAACTGATCTCAATTAAAATTTCTAATGGAGTTTGCAACAATAACTACTCATTTAAATACATCATAAAATATTAAAATGTAAAAAAAAGTGCTTGTAATCACTGAATGGTAAAGATTGTTTTAATTTATTAGTTGGTAGTAAAAGTGAATATACATTGTATATTGTATAAAACAATGATTTATGTTGGTTCAATTACTATTCTGGACAAAGAAAGATAACTCCAATTTTCAAAGAATTTTTCATAATAACTGTGCAATTGAAAATTTCTTGCTATTGCGCAATATTGTGCAATTAGATATTTCTTGCTATTGCGCAATACTGTGCAATTGAAGATTTCTTGCTATTGCGCAATACTGTGCAATTCAAAATATCTTGCTATTGCGAAATACTGTGCAATTGAAGATTTCTTGCTATTGCGAAATACTGTGCAATTGGAAATTTCTTGCTATTGCACAATACTTAATATAATAATGTTGGACTCCGATTTGGACCAACTTGAAAACTGGGCCTATAATCAAAAATCTAAGTACATGTTTAGATTCAGCACATCAAAGAAACCCAAGAATTCAATATTTGTTAAAATCAAGCTAAGTTTAATTTTGAACCCTTTGGACTTTAATGTAGACCAATTTGAAAACAGGACCAAAAATTAAGGATCTGAATACACGATTAGATTTGGCATATCAAAGAACCCCAATAATTCATTTTTTGATGAAATCAAACAAAGTTTAATTTTGGACCCTTTTGGCCCCTAATTCGTTGGGACCAAAACTCTCAAAATCAACCCAAACCTTCATTTTGTGGTCATAGACCTTATGTTAAAATTTCATAGATTTCTGTTTACTTATATTAAAGTTATTGTGTGTTAAAACCAAGAAAAATGCTTATTTGGGCCCTTTTTGGACCCTAATTCCTAAACTGTTGGGACCAAAACACCCAAAATCAATCCAAACCTTCCTTTTATGGTAATAAACCTTGTGTTTAAATCTCATAGATTTCTATTTACTTTTACTAAAGTTAGAGTGCGAAAACCAAATGTCTTCGGATGACGACAACGACAACGACGACGACGACGGACGACGAGTACAATGACGCCAACGTGATACCAATATACGACCAAAAATTTTCAAATTTTGCATCGAATAAAAACGGAAGTGTTTAACACAAATGTCAATAAAACCACATATTTACAGAAACAAAAGATAGTAATTGTTTTATTCCATATGCCTAAAGAAATGTATATAATGGAAATTATTTACCAAAACCAATTGTATATCAAACGTTTTTTACTAAAATTATACACAGAAAAGCACTCGACGTTTTGCGTGGTGAATATACTTTTTCTACAGGGCATGTTATAATCTATACTTATAACATGCCCTTTTCCATATTGGCCCTGGTATCATCCCGAGACTCCCATATGGGTCGAGGGATGATACCAGGGCCAATATTTAAGACTCTGGCTACGGTTACTTGGAAATGTAACAATAATAAAAATAGTATTGTTACATTGGAGTCTAAATGCCGGAATGCATGGTTGGGTAAGGACCTGTTTAATTACGAATGTAACAATAATTATTGAGGCTATGGTTACATTGCGTTATTGTTACATGAAAAACAGTAATGTACAATGGGACTAGAAATATGTACTAATAATAAAAGTTGAAGACATTTATTTTATATTTACAATAGATACATTTATTACATACAATTTATTTACTGTAATTTTTTTTATTTACAATGACAATTTCTACAAATCTAGTAAGTCTTTTTTTAAAGTCTGGGGCCTATTATAGCGGACTATGCGGTATGGGCTTTTCTCATTGTTGAAGGCCGTACGGTGACCTATAGTTGTTAATGTCTGTGTCATTTTGGTCTTTTGTGGATAGTTGTCTCATTGGCAATCATACCACATCTTCTTTTTTATATCAAAGTATAATGACAGTAATAAGAGAAGGTGTGCAGTTAAATACTTTAAAAAAGTGAAACCATTGAACTATATTTTCGCCTTTGGCACTCCTAATCTTGAGTAGTATTTTTAAGAACATCAAAACCATTAATACGTAAAACTATACAAGTAATACACCATTTGTTGAATATTAATTTTTATTTTTTATCAGTATCAGTGGCGGATCCAGCCATTTTTATAAAAAAAAAGGGGGGTTCCAACTATATGCTCACATTCAAATGCATTCATCGGCCAACCCCCAGACCCCCCCCCCCCCCCATTTCCCCCTGGATCCGGCAATGAGTATTATACAAGTATTGTTTAGTACATACAAAATGTATGAAAGAATTAAGCAATACAACTATAGAAGATTTAAGTTTAATAAATCTAGCGTACATTGCTGTTTTTCATGTAACAATAACATAATGCTGAGATTACTATTAATCTCAGTGTAATGTATTCGTATTACTTAATTTATTTCACTTGACTGGGCGGAGCTTATCCAGTTCGCTCATAATAAACCAGTCCATCTATAGATAGGTGTTTTAGGATACACTCATCAATTCATTGTCCAGTCATTCTTTTGTAAATTCCTTTGAGTCACTGATAGGTGATTAGAAATCAGTAATAACTATAACGGCAATCATCGAAATCACACACATTTTCAAATCGACTGTCCTCATGCAGATTAAAACGTAAGCTCCGCCCGATCAGTTGAAATAACATTGGTAATAGCCTCAGTAATTATTGTTACATTCGTAATAAATCGGCCCAATTTTGCAATTAGTCTCCAGTGTAACAATAATATATTTATTGTTGTTACATTTCTATGTAACCGTAGCCAGTGCCAATATTTAAAAGACATGTTATCATCTACTTATAAAATTTATATAATTTTTGCAGAAAAGAGAAAAAAAAGTTCAAGTATAATTAAAACCCAATTCTTCAGAGAACAATTAGTGTCTGTGATAACAAGAAAAAAGGGACGCAGTGAGATAACTCCTATAAGAATAAGTGTTCTGTTACACAGGGTGAGTTTTAAAACCCCCATTACTGTACAACATCATTGGCCAAAGATCTATTCGATACGTTGTAAGACAAAAAAGCATCTCAGACGGAAGAAGAAAAACAATAATCAGAAGAAAAGCAAAAGGTCTTTTTTCCACGAATTTTTACAGTGATTATATAAAAGTGATCTCTGGAGATGTTTTTTTTTATATTTTAAAACATTTTTGTTGTCCACCCAAAATGTTATTGTTTTCGTCCTTTGATTTTCGGGATAAATATTCAATTTTTTTTTAGTAAGTGTAGAAGCACATAAAATTGTACCTAGTTCTAAAACTGGTGTAATATTAACTCATATTTAAATTCTCCCTCACCCTGCCTGTCCGAATTTAAAGTATTTCATCTCTCAATTTAATAGGCTATAAACAAGATAAACACGGAAATAGGATTAGTTGCTCGCAGTAACATATTACTTTCTCTTATGATACAATATTTTATTTTACTTGATTGTACATATTTCTTCGATTCAAACAACATATAAATACATGTAATAAACATAGCAGCAACTGTATATATACCAATGTGACCAACTTCGATTCAACGTAACTGCGAGCACCATCGATACTTATACATTTACGCCCAACTTTATATAGTACCATTAAACCCCACCCGTAGAAATCGCCAAGAACGATAAAAGTGACGCTACCCAAATTTGTACTTGATCTGAGTTTTGTGGTAATAAATATTTTGTATAGGGTTCATGTTGTATGGTTTGGGCAAACTTAAGTTAAAGAACGGAAACTAAAATTTTTGCAATTTTTCTATTTATAAAGGGCATAACTCCATAATGGTTAAAATGACGCCACCGAAATTCAACTTGATCTGTGTGTTGTTCACAATTTTTGCAATGAATTTAGTAAAAACAATCCAAGGTATTGAAGTGTCAAGGAATATTGACCCCCCCCCCTTTTTCATCTTGTGTCAGTAAAGTACTACAAATTGATCAAAAGTGCAGTCATGGTCATTTAACTGTGTTTATTTACATCAGTTAATAAAATTTAAGATACAAAAATTTCATTTGGAATAATAAATGGTACTTTTGTGAGTTTCTGCAGTGTTTACATAATGCTATGCTATCTGCCAAGTACATAGTATGACGCAATGATATAAGGGGTAAAAATCAAATGATTTCATTAAATCTGCATGACAAAATTTGTTTGGGGGTAGTAAACAACCTATGTTTCAATGTTTAACACCACAGAACAACTTTCTGTGCATTTATAACATTATTTAGAACATTTTTTATATAACAGCATTTTGTCAGGATGGGAAAAGCTAAAAATAGCACAAACTCAAGTTTTAGGCTCTAAATTTGCAATATGTGACAATTGCCCCCAAAGAGATTGAAATGTGGCTACTATTATCTAAAATGATCAGTTAAGACAAAAAAAAAACCAATTGTTTTCTGATTTTGATGTTTCACCGCATTTGCCTAAAGAATTGATTAGAAATCTTTTATTTTGCTTTATTCTTAATCCTTATTCAATTTATAGTTAAAACAGCCTATTTGAGCATTATGCGACTTATATTAAAAATTTCACATCTCAATTTAAACTGACTGTAATGTATGGCTTTGATAGAAAATACTTGAAAATTTCATTTTGGGCTACAGGAGCATAAACTTTCAATATCAAGATCAGTTTTTGCTGATTTTTCCTTGTTTGTTCTACTTCTTTAAAGGCTTTCCACAATAAGGCCTACTTTCACATACGTTCTAAATTTGAGGGAGTTATTGGTGGTATGACACCAATATAGAAAAAGAATAGAAAAAGGGAATTTGTCACAGAGACAACAATTAACCCATCAAAAATGTACAAAACAACCCAAGACCCAGGCAGTCCACCAATACCTTGCTATCAATACATGATTACCTAGTTACTTAGATTTTCAGTTCCTATTATTTTTAGATTGGCATCACTGTATGCATTCAAATGTTAACATTATGAGTTACAATTGATGAATAAAATCAGGAAAGATCGATCAAAACAACATCTGATACATAAATGTTTTAATACTTTTAGATATTTGGATGACATATTGGCTTTCAATAATGACGACTTCAGTATGTACACTAAAGAAATTTATCCTGTTAAACTAACTTTAGATAAAGCGAATACTAACAATGAAAACTGCCCTTTCCTGGATCTTGATATCTATATCATTAACGGGAAGCTTAGTAATAAAATGTATGATAAAAGAGATGATTTTTCATTTCCTTTTGTGAATTATCCATTAACGCCTCCGGTTGCGGGATTTTCTCGCTGTATTGAAGACACATAAGTGGCCTAAGGCTGTTTCCGCTCTTTGGTCGGGTTGTTGCCTCTTTGACAGATTCCCCATTTCAATTTTCTTGTAACTAATTGTAAGAACAATAAACAAAAAAATGTAAGTATATATTTAAACAGTAATGAATAATTCAGGACAGAAACAGTACTGACTTAATCAGTATTTTATTTAGATTACCTTAGATGTATTTGGCACAACTTTTTGGAATTTTGGATCCTCAATACTCTTCAACTTTGTACTTGTTTGGCTTTATAAATATTTTGATATGAGCGTCACTGATGAGTCTTATGTAGACGAAACGCGCGTCTGGCGTATAACATTATAATCCTGGTACCTTTGATAACTATTATTGAAACAGTACAGCCAAAATCAGCACTGAAACAGTACTTACGAAATCGGTACTGACACAGTACTGGAAAAATAAGTACTGAAACAGTACTGACGAAATCAGTACGGACACAGTACTTAAGAAATAATTACTGAAATTCATAAAATTAGTGACTTTACAGTTATTGTTCAATAATGAACAGTACTGAATTAATAGAAAGTATATTATTATAAGTTTTTATAAAAATATATAGTATATAAATATATAGGATAAAAACTGTAGAAATTTAAATCAATGGAGCTGAATGATCTAATGGAAAAATTGACTTGGAAGAATTGTGAAAGTTGTTTTCAGATAGACAATATCACCCAAATAATTTATTTTCTTCAAATTGTGAACTTGGAGATCTACCTATTTTGGCTTAACTTTCAAGATTTTTCACGATGATCGCCATTCAATATGGGTAACATTTTCATAAAAACAAATTCAACAAGGCAATTGATATAAGTACTGTCACTCTTCTTACCACGTTTCATGTCAATATCTTTCCTAATATAATTTTCGTGAATTTTTAAAGTATCTTATATAATTCAAACGTCTTTCATCTTAAAAAAATACCCAAATGTTTGTTAGTGCACCAATAAAATAAAGACAAAAGAAAAACATGCGAGGGAATTGCTTGATGTTAGTTTTATTAGAAAGAGAGAAAAAAGCTGAACATTATGAATTCATATCTTAGACTTGCATTACTGATGGTTATTTTTATATCCTTTGAAAAACAATTTTTAGAAGAATTTTTCAGTACAGCATGGATATATATAAAATTTTTACTCTTGAATACCTTCTTATTGGTTACGAAAAACAAGCTTCAAATTTTATCGAAACCTCTACATAATAACCCGAAACTTCTTTGAAAATGGTAACAGGAGATACAAAATATTGCACCACCTATCAAAAAATGATTCAATATATTCTTGTATGACATTATCAAGATTGCATCTTTCTATATGTTGCTCTATAAGTACTGTTTGTTTTAATTTGCTTATGACGAGGATTGTTTGAATAAGTAACTTTAAGTTAGTATGGGTGTCTTTCGCCATATTGGATTGTAAATAAAAGAGAACCTAAGGGCCAGATGTTCAATCAAGTTAGCAAAATTTTGATGAGAAATGCAGATAACTGATGCGAATTTTCATTAAAAAAACAAACTTATAACATTTTAAGCTATGAATATTAATATTTTTACTAGCGTAGATTTTTTTTCATGTTTTTAAATTGGCATTATAAAGGTAACTCTGAAATAGTGCATTTTCTGGAGGAATCTACATGGAGTTTTGCTATTTTATATTTTAGCCGTAAAAAACGTACGGTGACCCTATCTTTTCTTTTGATATTATCAAATCATTTTGTAAAAGCTATCTTTTTTTATTTTATTTTACAATTATATCATTAAGTTAAGCTTCTGTTGTTCCATTGTTTCACTACTAAATTAACTATTCTACTTACTAGTACTCTTGGTACAATCAAAAACCTGATAATAAATTGTTCAAATAAGGCCTTTGAAAATAGTGGAATTAATTACTTTTGGAGTGTCAAAAACTCGTTGGAAGTACTTGATAAATTGCATGCATATATTGGTGATTTTGAATCTGTTCAAAGTTTTAATTTTTCTACCCTATATACCATTTTGTCTCATATTCTTATTAAGAAAAAAATCACATCCCTAAAATAATAGGCATTTAAAAAGTCAGAATGCGAATACATATATTCAAACTCTTTTAGATATTTTTTTAGTAGCAACAAACAAAAGAACTAAGTCAATTGGACATGCTTTGATACTATATCTGCGCTTAAATTTTTACTTGATAACATTTTTGTACGCTCTGGAGATTCCGTATATCGTCAAGTTATTGGAATTCCAATGGGGACTAACTGTGCACCACTTATTGCGGACCTGTGTTTGCTTTGTTATGGGTTACGATTTATGACTAAAATCAGCAAAGACCCATCGAAACAACATTTGATAAAAAAATGTAACAATACTTTTAGATATTTGGATGTTATATTGGCTCCCAATAATGGCGACTTCAGTATGTATACTAAAGAAATGTATCCTGTTGAACTTACTTGAAATAAAGCTAATACTAACAATGACCACTGCCTTTCCTCGATCTTGATATCTATATCATTAACGGGAAGCTTAATACAAAAATTTATGATAAAAGAGATGATTTTTCATTTCCTATCGTTAATTATCCATTTTTAGATGGTGACGTTCCCTTGTCACCATCTTATGGTGTTTATATATTCAACTTGTACGACTCGTGTATGTAACAACGTATTAGATTTTAGCGAGAGAAAGGAGTAGGTTCAGTGAGACCCCTTTTTGGCCCCCAAATATAGCAGTTTTACAAAATTGTGAAAATATCATCTTTTAGTTGGTTACTGGAAAGTAGAATGCTTCTGCTACACAAATACATGCTGTTTTTGTCAATACAATGCACATATATCGAGTACTAACATCATAAAGTCATGCTAAATTACTGAAATCTTAACCATTTTAGCATTTTACCTAAATTTTAGACGGTTTCCGTCGTAAATGAAAGTGGCCGCATTCGTGTTCATTCATAATATTGAAATGTAAGTTGTATTTGATAATAATACATAACATATATAAAGGTTGAGGATGAACACGGATGCGGCCACTTTCATTTTTGACAAAAACCATCTGAAAAGTGACGATTTTTTTGCATAATTGACAGATTTGTCATTATTAAGCTTGAATCTGAGCGTTTTTAATGACATGATCAGTTAAAATCTTTTACATTTACTTATTGGATCAACTAAAATAGACACTTAAGTGTTTAAAAAGTGTCTAAAATCTTTCGTCAGCTGAACTTGAAATTTGAGGCCAAAATCGGTCCTTACCGGACCTACTCCTTTATGTACTACTGAAAAAATATTACACTAGGGTTTTCGATATCACAAACTAGTCAAAACATTTACTAAATTTTATCATCGGTATGAGGAAATAATTCGTAAATATAACTCAACATGCAGACATCTTATACGTTCAGGTATTTCACATCCAATCTTTTATGGTAATATCCTTTACAAAGCACAAAATGTCTGTATTCACCTCAAAAGCTAACAAAACCTTTAGACAGACTTATTAAGAAAGGATATAGTTACGATACTGTTGTCAGGTCATTAAAGATTGCATATTTTGGCTTTAATATTGATTCACATATAAAGGCCTTTGCATCGGAATTAAACACATTTATTCTAAAACCAGTTGTTGGCATGACACGGGTTATGTTCTTCTCATATATTTCATGATGGTATAATACTAAACCCCTAACAGGAGGGATTGTGCCTGATATTCATATGATGAAGACATAATTTTTCCAATCAGTTTAATTGAGGTCTGGAGCTTTTATGTATTATTGTCATTTTGTTTATTTTCTTTCGTTTCATATTCTGACATCGGACTCGGACTTCTCTTAAACTGAGTTTTACTGTGCGTATTAGTGCGTTTGTTTTTTCTACATTGGCTAGAGGTATAGGAGAGGGTTGGGATCTCAAAAACATGTTAAACCCCGCCGCAATTTTGCGCCTGTCCCAAGTCAGGAGCCTCTGGCCTTTGTTAGTCTTTTATGATTTTTAATTTTAGTTTCTTGCGTATAATTCGGAGTTTAGTATGACGTCCATTATCACTGAAAAATATACATATTTGTTTAGAGGCCAGCTGAAGGACGCCTCCGGGTGCAGGAGTTTCTCGCTACATTGAAGACCCATTGGTAGCCTTCGACTGTTGTCTGCTCTATGGACGGGTTGTTGTCGCTTTGACACATTCCCCATTTCCTTTCTCAATTGTGTTCTAATCCGATAATGATGGGTTTTCCTGTATAATCCATACAAATGTGTCATTTTGTCACAACCTGTAGCTTGAAAAATTGCGCGGTGACCTATCATTTTCATTTTTTTTATTAAGATTATAACACAATGTTGACTGCTGTACCCCTATTTTTGACATTTTTACCTATTATGTCTGTTTGTTTTGTTCACACATCGTTGTCAATATAATAGAATTTAATGTCACTGTCATACAAGTGAGAGGTTTAGCTAGCTATAAAACCAGGTTCAATCCACCGTTTTCTACATAAGAAAATGCCTATACCAAGCCAGGAATATGACAGGTGTTATCCATTCGTTTGATGTGTTTGAGCTTTTGATTTTGCAATTTGATTAGAAACTTTCCGTTTTGAGTTTTCCTCGGAGTTCAGCATTTTTGTGATTTTACTTTTAATGATATTTTTGAAAATATCACAATATATACTACGTTTTGGCAAAGTATGAACAAATTCTATCATTTCTAATGCATACTCCCATAACGCCTTAAATCACTTTTTCAATTTCATAATTCGACATTTTAAAAAAATGGCCCAAATAAGTATGGGTCACTCGTAATCATATTATCAGCAAGATTAAAACATCTGCTCATACCTTCTTATATTCACACGATCATTTCCTCCTCTGTCTCGGTTCCTTCATAACTGTTCGGTGATGTTTTACCATGACCAGATTAATCGCTGATAACGTCTTTTATCACTATTAATTTGAATAAACAAACTAAATCATATCAAAATATGGACTTTGAGATAATTCAAGGATTTGTTTAGTTCTAGCTACAGGACGAATATAAAAGTGGAATTTCATAATGATCGTTTACGTATTCATTTGTCCTTCGTTTTTATCTTAAAAGATTGAATGGTTACGGTTTAAAGGTCGTATATATGGTCCGTGTTTATTTTCGTCCATTCGCTTATTGTTTTTAGATGTAAAAAAAACCGCAGGTTATGATTTCATAAAACAAAAAATAAAAAAATGTTTTCATTTTTTATTTTTGATATCTTACAGCAAAAATTAAACCAGATGTTCCGCAGGGCGCAGCTTTATACGACCGCAGAGGTTGAACCCTGAACAGTTGGGGCAAGTATGGACACAACATTCAAGCTGGATTCAACTCTAAATTTGGATTGTGATTAAATAGTTGACACAGCATAGGTTTCTGACACGAATAGATGTGATCTAATGAACTAAAAAAATTGTTTTTGCCTTTGAGCAATTCACTTTGCTGTTGAATATTAATCCTCTCAAAAAAATGTTTGAAGAAATTTTCTTTCTATTTATGAAACCTGAAATGAGAAAAATTGACCCCCCCCCCCCCCCCGCCCCAATCTTTTCTCACTTACCCCTTTCCCTTATCCCAAAACTGATCTCAATTCAAATTTATGATGGAGTTTGCAACAATAACTACTCATTTAAATACATCATAAAATATTAAAATGTAAAAAAAGTGCTTGTAATCACTGAATGGTAAAGATTGTTTTAATTTATTAGTTGGTAGTAACAGTGAATATACATTGTATATTGTATAAAACAATGATTTATGTTGATTCAATTACTATTCTGGACAACGAAAGATAACTCCAATTTTCAAAGAATATTTCATAATAACTGTGCAATTGAAAATTTCTTGCTATTGCGCAATATTGTGCAATTAGATATTTCTTGCTATTGCGCAATACTGTGCAATTGAAGATTTCTTGCTATTGTGCAATACTATGCAATTGAAAATTTCTTGCTATTGCACAATACTGTGCAATTGAAGATTTCTTGCTATTGCGAAATACTGTGCAATTGGAAATTTCTTGCTATTGCACAATACTTAATATAATAATGTTGGACCCTGATTTGGACCAACTTGAAAACTGGGCCCATAATCAAAAATCTAAGTACATGTTTAGATTCAGCATATCAAAGAAACCCAAGAATTTTTGATAAAATCAAGCTAAGTTTAATTTTGAACCCTTTGGACCTTAATGTAGACCGATTTGAAAACAGGACCAAAAATTAAGAATCTGAATACACGGTTAGATTTGGCATATCAAAGAACCCCAATAATTCATTTTTTTATGAAATCAAACAAAGTTTAATTTGGACCGTTTTGGCCTCTAATTCGTTGGGACCAAAACTCTCAAAATCAACCCAAACCTTCATTTTGTGGTCATAGACCTTATATTAAAATTTCATAGATTTCTGTTTACTTATATTAAAGTTATTGTGTGTTAATACCAAGAAAAATGCTTATTTGGGCCCTTTTTGGACCCTAATTCCTAAACTGTTGGGACCAAAACACCCAAAATCAATCCAAACCTTCCTTTTATGGTCATAAACCTTGTGTTTAAATCTCATATATTTCTATTTACTTTTACTAAAGTTAGAGTGCGAAAACCAAATGTCTTCGGACGAGGACAACGACAACGACGACGACGACGACGCCAACGTGATACCAATATACGACCAAAAATTTTCAAATTTTGCGTCGTATAAAAACGGAAGTGTTTAACACAAATGTCAATAAAACCACATATTTACCGAAACAAAATATAGTAATTGTTTTATTCCATATGCCGAGAGAAATGTATATAATGGAAATTATTTACCAAAACCAATTGTACATCAAACGTTTTTTACCAAAATTATACACATAAAAGCACTCGACGTTTTGCGCGGTGAATATACTTTTTCTACAGGGCATGTTATAATCTATACTTATAACATGCCCTTTTCCATATTGGCCCTGGTATTATCCCGAGACTAACATATGGGTCGAGGGATGATACCAGGGCCAATATTTAAGGCACTGGCTACGGTTACATTGAAATGTAACAATAACAAAAATAGTATTGTTTCATAGGAGTCTAAATACCGGAATGCATGGTTGGGTAAGGACCTGTTTAATTACGAATGTAACAATAATTATTGAGGCTACGGTTACATTGCGTTATTGTTACATGAAAAACAGTAATGTACAATGGGACTAGAAATATGTACTAATAATAAAAGTTGAAGACATTTATTTTATATTTACAATAGATACATTTATTACATACAATTTATTTACTGTAATTTTTTTTATTTACAATGACAATTTCTACAAATCTAGTAAGTCTTTTTTTAAAGTCTGGGGCCTATTATAGCGGACTATGCGGTATGGGCTTTGCTCATTGTTGAAGGCCGTACGGTGACCTATAGTTGTTAATGTCTGTGTCATTTTGGTCTTTTGTGGATAGTTGTCTCATTGGCAATCATACCACATCTTCTTTTTAATATCAAAGTATAATGACAGTAATAAGAGAAGGTGTGCAGTTAAATACTTTAAAAAAGTGAAACCATTGAACTATATTTTCGCCTTTGGCACTCCTAATCTTGAGTAGTAATACGTAAAATTATACAAGTAATACACCATTTGTTGAATATTAATATTTATTTTTTATCAGTATCAGGGGCGGATCCAGCCATTTGATAAAAAGGGGGTTCCAACTATATGCTCCCATTCAAATGCATTCATCGGCCAACCCCCAGACCCCCCCCTCCCCCCTGGATCCGGCAATGAGTATTATACAAGTATTGTTTAGTACATACAAAATGTATGAAAGAATCAAGCAATACAACTATAGAAGATTTAAGTTTAATAAATCTAGCGTACATTGCTGTTTTTCATGTAACAATAACATAATGCTGAGATTACTATTAATCACAGTGTAATGTATTCGTAGCCTCAGTAATTATTGTTACATTCGTAATAAATCGGCCCAACTTTGCATTCCGGCAATTAGTCTTCAGTGTAACAATAATATATTTATTGTTGTTACATTTCCATGTAACCGTAGCCAGTGCCAATATTTAAAAGACATGTTATCATCTACTTATCACATACTTAATTTTTGCAGAAAAGAGAAAAAAAAGTTCAAGTATAATTAAAACCCAATTCTTCAGAGAACAATTAGTGTCTGTGATAACAAGAAAAAGGGGACACAGTGAGATAACTCCTATAAGAATAAGTGTTCTGTCAAACAGGGTGAGTTTTAAAACCCCCATTACTGTACAACATCATTTGCTAAAAATCTATTCGATACGTCGTAAGACAAAAAAGCATCTCAGACGGCAGAAGAAAAAAAAAATAATAATAATCAGAAGAAAAGCAAAAGGTCTTTTTTCCACGAATTTTTACAATGATTATATAAAAGTGATCTCTGGAGATGCTTTTTTTATATTTTTTTTAAAACATTTTTGTTGTCCACCCAAAATGTTATTGTTTTCGTCCTTTGATTTTCGGGATAAATATTCATTTTTTTTTAGTAAGTGTAGAAGCACATCAAATTGTACCTAGTTCTAAAACTGGTGTAATATCAACTCATATTTAAATTTTCCCTCACCCTGCTTGTCTGAATTTAAAATATTTCATCTCTCAATTCAATAGGCTATAAACAAGACAAACACGGAAATAGGATTAGTTGCTCGCAGTAACATATTACTTTCTCTTGTGATACAATATTTTATTTTACTTGATTGTACATATTTCTTCGATTCAAACAACATATAAATACATGTAATAAACATAGCAGCAACTGTATATATACCAATGTGACCAACTTCGATTCAACGTAACTGCGAGCACCATCGATACTTATACATTTACGCCCAACTTCATATAGTACCATTAAACCCCATCCGTATAAATTGCCAAGAACGATAAAAGTGACGCTACCCAAATTTGTACTTGATCTGAGTTTTGTGGTAATAAATATTTTGTATAGGTTTCATATTGTATGGTTTGGGCAAACTTAAGTTAAAGAACGGAAACTAAAAATTTTGCAATTTTTCTATTTATAAAGGGCATAACTCCATAATGGTTAAAGTGACGCCACCGAAATTCAACTTGATCTGTGTGTTGTGGTAATAAGCAGTGTATAAGTTTCATAACATTTGGTTGAGGCAACTTAAGTTAGAGAATGGAAACTAAAAATTTTGCATTTTTTTTCCATTTATAAAGGGGCATAACTCGAGAATGGTTAGAGTGATTCCACAAAAATTCAAACTTGATCTGTATTTTGTGGTTATAAGCATTGTATATAAGTTTCATAACATTTGGTCGAGGCTAACTTAAGTTAAAGAACGGATAATTTTTTTGTAATTTTTCCATTTATAAAGGGGCATAACTCTAAAACAGTGCAAGTGATGCTACCAAAATTCAAACTTAATCTCTATTTTGTTGTAATAAGCATTGTGTATAAGTTTCATATCATTTGGTTTAGGTAAGAGAACGGAAACCAATTTTGGGACGTATGTACAGACGGACAAGGGTAAAACGTAATGCCCCCGCCGCTACAGTGGGGGCATAAAAATATTTGAAAATAAAGGCCACGTCCAGATGAACACTGTTTATCATATCATTTGAAACAGAACATTTCAAGTCTAGCTTTAGATTTTGTGTTTTGTTTACTGTTGTTTGTCTTTTGGTGTTTTTCATTTTGTCTGTATATTTTTTTATTTATGAGTTTGTATGTCTTTAGAATCTTGCATCTCTTTTTTCCTTCGATAGCAATAAAATATTGAGTGCAAATTAATAACAGGACATTCTTTACTAGTGATAAGCTACCAAATTTGTTTTCTCTTTGAAAAACGTTGTTATACTAGAATATGGTAAGGAATTTCAAGATCATAGTACTTATCACATTATGCTTTTCATTATTATAAAAGAACCGCATTCTAGCAGCAGTGCCTGCTGTAACTATTTTATTAACACAATTCTATTTCTCAGCTATTTGTATTACCTAAGACAGCTGAATGGTCAATGCTTGAAATAATAAAAATTATTTATTGTTTTTTATTTTATTGAATATACATAGTATATCATCTCCAGTCTGATTTATACAAACTGGCCAGCTGCCTTTCTTGTCTCATATATACACTATATACACAACACCAGACCCTAAATAAACATCTACATGTATTTAGAAATGAAAGAAAAAAAAAATCCCATAGCCATTCTGATGTTGAAATAAATTAAGTTATTCATAAATTACTTTAAAGTTTAAATTCATAATTTACCAAAATATCTAAATATTGCACTCTGAAACGGGTATCATTAAAATTTAGGAAAACTGAATACATATATTACAAATATAAAAAGAATCTATAGAACTGTTTAAATTTTTGCATAATTTTTCAGAAATGATGAATTTTTACGAATATTATGAATATGTTCCACAAAAATAAATTATACACCCATGCAACTCAAAACACTGTTTCTGGTCATACCATTATAAAACTTTTATTTCAGCATGCACATGCGTTTCAATACATGTCGTCCTTAAATAAGCGAAAAAGGACTAATTTGAATATTTCTATTCAGTAAAAGTCCAAATACTAATAATTATTAATATACAATATACATTTATTTACACAAAATTTACAGATTTCAGAAAAATATATAACTCTATGGTTTACTGACTTTTACATAAATATATATGTAATTCACATGACATGATCAATGGACTCGAAAAGTTTTCTGCATCATGATTCAACAAAAATTTACACATGAATATCATGAAATTCATATATCACTGCTAAAGCAACAGTTCAGTCCTGAATAATATATTGATAAATATTATGTGGAAATGCAATGGAAAATATGTGATGAAGATGATAGAGGCAAATATTTGAACAGCAAAACCTTTATGATAATCATATGGCAAGCTGAAGATATTCAATTTAACTGTGTCTTAAATATTGTAACTAGTCATATTTCTACCTGAAATTTTCATATTAATGTGACTATCTGAAAATTCAGAGCTATCTGGAATTTCTTTTTATAGATCACAACAAACAGAATTAAAAAAAATCATATAGGTTTCACAATGACTATTTTTCAAAAACAGTCTTTTTTTTAATAAATATTGTTAAATAGATAAGTTTGTTATACCCATTTTCCAGGTTCCCTAACAAGGGAGATACTGTAACAAGGAATTTTCTAGCCATGACTTTTAAAATTAGCCCAATACAAATAAAATTTCCAGAAATAACCCCACATAGATTGTATCTTTAAGAAAATCAGAACAAAGAAAAAAAAAACCCAAAGAAAAACCTAACAAACAGGTTTGGCCTTGCAAATCAGAACAATTTTAACTCCTCAGAAAATAAACCATTAATGTAATATTAATTCTGAAGCTTTTCGAGTTATAATATGCAAAGGAATTTGTTCACAATGACTATGATAAATGCTGACATTATTCCTTTCAGAAATATATTTTAATAGGTATACATTTATGTTTATCTGACCATCTAAAATAGGCTTGGGTTTTTATCAAAACCAAAAAGGTTGTTTGTGAAGGGACTGTCAAATACACAGCAGGATTCCACTTTAAACCTAATTGTCAAATGCATAGAGAGAATACCTGAATTGATATTACTGTTCTATTTAATCAAGGGAGATAATTACCAAATATTGATAATTAAAGGGAGATAATAATTACGAAATGTTGACAATTAAAGGGAGATAATTACCAAATGTTGATAATTAAAGGGAGATAATTACCAAACATAGATATTAAAAGGGAGATAACTGTCTTCTGGTTTCTACTACAGTCGAGTTATAAAATTTTACCATCATACCAGCTATAATTAAACACTATACATTAACTAACAACCACAAAAAATACTGTTAAAATCTATAAATAAGACTACAATAATAACTCATCACTATAACAGAACAAAGTATTAATGGATCAAAACACTGAGAAACATATAAATACTGATCAACCAATATATTGGTAAAAATTCGAAACAATCAAATGTGCATCACGAATAAGAACAGATCTATTAAGTAAAAGAAATAAACTGGGTAAGAAATAATTGTTACGTCATTTTATAATGCCAACTTACTTTGGTGTAATTTGTTTTGATTTTTTTACTGGAAAGTTATAGAGATATGATTGCTGGAAAGTTGCAAAAAGTAATTGCCAGCAATGGAAGTAATATTGTGTTTTGCTGTATGTTAGTATTCTGATGTACAAAAAAAACTCTTAACAGACCTAATTCCATGGCTTAATCAAATTTATAGCACCTTAAAAATAGCAAGACACTTTTTTCTATTTAAATCTGTAAAATTAACACAAAGAACTTACATATAGGAAAAATTATATAACACATCAAAAGTTAAAACTACCCTATTAGAAATCACTCCCAATTTATAAACAATGAAATTTTACCCAGAAATTGTCCATATAATTTTGACCATTTATGTTTCTCAAATAGATAGTTGAATGTTTATTTTCATATGATGTGGTTATTTAATAACAAAGTTGGCTTTTTTAAAATTAGCACAATTTTTTTTTTAAACATCCATACACCTTCATCATTGAAATAGCTCGTAAGAATAAAAATTGAAGAAATATTCTTCACTCTATCTTTTTAGAAGGCTTTTAAGAATATTTAACCTCATCATTTCATTCTGCTAAATATTCACCAAAGGGGAATAAAAGGGAAAAGTTTCATAAAAAAAAGATGTTTAGATCTGCTTCAACTTAATATATGTATTTGTAAGGTTCTAGATAATTTGTTCATGCTATCTTGGTGTAAAGATATATGAAGCCTGCCAATGATAAAATAAATAAAGAGCATGAAGTATAAGAATTAAAAAAATATATATAAAACACACAGCTTAAATTTTAACACATATGCAGTACAAATATCCTTTCATTTTCATATAATATGAAAACTGTACTGAAATTTTAGCAACAAGTAGTTGAGAGAAATGTTTACAATGATGATATTACATTCATTGATACTCTCTATATAAAACAGCATAAATAATGCACAATTTAGTAAATTTCATTTTTTTTTTCTATCATATTTGATATCATTGAGTATTGAAACTTAATGTGTTCTAATATAACCCATGCAAATCTTTTAATACATCTCAAACAGTTTGAAACTTTTTAATATCAATTTCAATACAATATAACTGTTACATTAGCTAATGATAAAATTGAAGGTTAACCATCCACAAAAATTGATAAAAAGATTTTGATTTTAGATGCAATAATTTTATATTAAAATTTTTAAATGCCTTATGCTGCATAGTTTAATTTCATCCAATAAAACAAATTTATTTTAGCTACCCTAGATTATTGCACTGTTAATTTTTCGATGCTAAGGGCTGTTCCTGTAAAATGAATGCGGATGGGTATGAGAGGATGGGTATGTAATCCTTCAACAACCTACATACATGTATATTACCATAAATTACATGTCATACAACCCATATCCAAAAAATACAAATTCCAATAGAATAGCCCTAACAGAAAAATCATTAAAAATAAATAATATTGCAATTTATACTATGATTTAATATTTCCATGATACGACATTCTATTCAGTGTTAAATTATGAAAATAATTAATTATTTTATTTATCTCGACTGAAAAAATATTGGCAAATGTAGAAATATACCTGATATGAAATAATGGTTGAGATCTTTTAATACTGAGAATACTTATAGCACAATGTCTATCAATGGTGTGTGTGTGTGTGTTTTATGATTTCACTTTTACAAAATATTCCCCCCAAAAAACTATTTATAATAAAATTCTTTAATGTTTAAAATCTGTTCGTTATTTCATTTTTAAAGGGTGTGAGAAGCAGCGATTTTCAAAGCAATATAAAAACAAGATTCAAAGTATGTTTTTAACTATCAAAGTTATTGGGCTCTTAATTGCATATAATTCTAACAAATGTTAAAAAAAGTCAATGCATTTAAGACATTCAAAATTTCAATACATCAAGGGCATAAAAGTGTTCAAAAATATTTTTGATGTAGATACATTTAGTTATTTATGGATGCCATTTTTTCTATCCTTTTTTTAACCTTAGAGTTAGTTAGAATGCCCACATAGTATTGATGTCATAGGGTTAAATTTATTCAAATTTTCAATTTCATTATTATTAAAATGATATGCAAAAAATACTGACATTTTTTAAGCACACAACCATTGTTTGAACAGCAAATAAGGTCACCTGGTTATATAAAAATCTTTTTGGTTTATAGTGTTTTTTACTGGTAGTAAATAGTTACTGAAAAAAACTACTACAACTTGAATAAAAAAATATGAATAAATCGCCTTTAACCCTGAAAAAATAAAAAATAAAAAATTCATTTGATAATACTTTTAGTGTATTAGTTGATAGTTTTAAGTTTTCATATCAAAATTACATGTTTCAAATATGTGAATTTCAGCATTTTTGCTATAAACTTCAAATCTCCATTAATACTGTTAAATTGACTTAATCTAAAACTTTGACCCCTTGAATTTGAAGATAGAATAAAAATAGAATTTTGTTTATGGCATAATTATTACATCATTCAAAAAATTCAAGAGAATTTTTTAAGGGAAACTCAAACTTTAATACCTATATGTTTTCTTGCACCAGGCAAGATGCACCTAAATCAACAAAAAAACTTTAAAAAACTTAAAAAAAAAAAATATTTCTTGAAATAATTGTGAATATAGAGAACTGAAACTTGGCCAATTTTCAATAAAAATTGAAAAAATGCATAAAGGTGATACATTAAAATTGATAATAATTCTGTTTCTTTTTTTTTTTAATATCTCCATTTCATTGATAAATATTCAAATTTCACCAAACTAATTTAAAATTGCATAGATGTTTTATAATTTATACAAAAGCATACACATACACACACACACACACATAGACACACTTCCTTAGAACATGATGAGGTAGTTAAAACATTCCTAGTTTGTGAATTTTCAGAATTTTTCCAAGTCTTTGTTTGGCTGTTGCTTGACCTTTTTTAGGTTTCTTGGCTGAAAAAGACAAAACATTATAATTTGTCACCAATAAAACAATCTGTGGAGAAAGTCATGTAAGAGATATTCTATTAGTTTCCATATTTTCCATTTATTCAATTACTTGAGGATACACATGCTGCAAAGAATGACCTGTTGTAGTGACCATGATTGAACTTTTTGTTGATGTTTTAAAACTACATTATAACTAAGCAATGAAATTAATGTCAAGGTCAACCTAACCCTTGCAGACTATCAGATACACCTTACAGACCTTGAACACACAACATTTAGTTGACCTATTGCTTATAGTATCTATGAAACAGACCTTTCAACAAAAATCAGGTACACCTAGCAGACCTTGAACACACAATATTTAGTTGACCTATTGCTTATAGTATCTATGAAACAGATCTTTCAACAAAATAATAACATTGACCAATGACCATGAAATGAGGCCACAGTACGAAAAATCCTGTCAGACCAAAATGTACACCTTACAATCTGTCCATACACCAACAACTTATTTCTTATTGTATGAGATATGCAAATTATTTCCATACCATTTTTTTTTAAATAGTACTCTTAAAGACTTACGTTTGGTAGGACTTTCCGGACTGGTTGGTGTCGTTGGTTGAGGTTTTGACAGATTTGGACGGAAGGCTGAACCTGAACTTGATGATAAGGCTGTTCCTGGCATAGATATGGGTTCTGGTAATGTTTCTGATTTACTTCTCTTTCTGATCTTTTTTGGTTTCTAGATATAATAAATATAATATATCAGTTAAATACTGTAAACAATTCTTCCTTTAGAAACTGTTTCTTGATCTTGAAGAAACTTCAGTCTATAAAGTTTCATAAAATTCTGAGGTTAAGAAAAAGTTATTAATGTCTATTAAACTTTAGTTCAAGACAGTATCTTAAGATCAACTACAAAAATAAAAACAAACAACTTCTATCGGGAAAATACTGAAAAAAATCTGTTCAAAAATTTTGATTTGAATACGGACTTGAGATCATTTAAAAAACTATTGTCGAACTATTATACATTTCAAAAAAGTTTTGACCAAATTACTGATGTTTTAAAAACCCTTTAACCACAGACTGTACATAAAAGTGACCCAGCTGATGACAACAAAATGTTGGAATGGTTTGTCTCCGGTCCACAACAAAATGTCACAGCCTTGAAAATAACCATTATAGCCATCATATAGGGTCAATAAGAAAATCTAAACACAGGTAAAGGTTTTCTGAATTAAAAAGGTGGCTTCATATATGTTGTATAGCATCCAAGACCTTCTGCTTGCATGACTTGTCATATTAAATTCAAAATTGTCAATGTATGTTAGAGTTGACTTAACAATATATATCAGAAAATAAGAACCTGTATTGGGGCTGGCTTTGCTGCTGCGGCTGCTAAGATCTGTTCAACTGCCTCCTTCCGTACCCCCTCTCTGTGTGGCCTATCCCCCTTAGGTATTGTTACTTGTACACGAGCTGAAAGTAAACATTAAAAATATCAAGTCAATATTTAAATATAACAAAACAAGAATGTGTCCCCAGTACACGAATGCCCCACTCGCACTATCATTTTCTATGTTCAGTGGACCGTGAAATTGGGGTAAACCCTCTAATTTGGCATTAAAATTTAAAAGATCATATCATAGGGAACATGTATACTAAGTTTGAAGTCGATTGGACTTCACCAATCGACTTCAACTTCATCAAAAACTACCTCGACCAAAAACTTTAACCTGAAGCGGGACAGACGGACGGACGAACGGACGAACGAACGAACAGACGGACGGACAGACACACAGACCAGAAAACATAATGCCCCTCTACCCATCGTAGGTGGGGCATAAAAATATAATGCCAAAATTTTTTAAAATTATAATCAGATTAGACAATATTATAATAATAGACACAAACCTGACATAGACAAGAGAACAAATACATCAAATACAGTATTGATTTTACATGATTGTGGAAATCATAAGATTCTCTGTGTAAGTAATAACTTACATGTATGAAGATCTGAAGCAAATGAAATTACAAGTTAGATAACTTTGATAAAAACTTTTGTTTGTTTTCAAAAGTATTGTTTTAATGTTGTCATGAAGAGCATGCTCAGTAATATAGATATGACATTTTAAAATACAGAAATAAAATATAACTTTTGTAATAACTGACCCAATCAAATTTAAAAAATTGTATGAAACTTCTATGCAATATAAAATGTTAAATAATATTGTTTTAAACAATTCTTCTAACCAAAAAAAGTCATCTGTGTCTGATTTTAAAACTTAACTCAAATTCGTATTATTAATACACTTTCATTGTGTTGACCCAAATTTAGGCAGTAACTAATTCATCTTCCAGCAAGTTCATTTTTTTTAAGAAAGGATTCTTTTAACTAGTTGATTTGTCTGAGATTGAATGTTACCCAATATTCAGAGATTGTACTGTGAGTTGTTTTTTTCAGAGATTGCACTGTGAGTTTTTTTTTCTGAGATTGTACTGTGAGTTGGGTAAATATTTACCTTTAGGATTCCAATTATCATCATGCTTTGACTTCTTTCCTCTACCACCTTCTTCTTCGTCTGACATTTCAAGGTCAGGATATACTGTAACAATAAAAGATATGTCTTCATCTTAGATGTTAAACCAACTAGAGTTTATTTCCTTTCAAACTATATTTCTTTCAATTTTGATGCCAAACCTGCTATTTTCTGAAAATTTGTGTGTATTTTTTTCATTTTTTTTCTTATAAAATTATTTTTACCATGAAATACTCACTACAAGAATATTAAACTTCATTTAAAAGCAAAGATCTAACTATAAAAATAAATGTGAAATGATTGCCAATGAGACAACAACCCAATCAGTGACCAAAATGCAAAAAAAGTTCTGACATGTAAATAATACCATATAATACTAAAATTGGAACAAACAAAAATAAATAAATTTGCCCTAGTATTTATTAAACACACAAATAAAGATTTCAAAGAGATTCGCCTAAAAGAAATAGAGAGTTATGTCCCTTAGGTGTAGAGGGACACCTTTAGGAAAGATTCAAGTAGTCTACAACAGGGTGTATTGTAAATGTCATATGCTATGATATCAGGACTCGTTTTCTCTCTTGATAACCTTCAAAATGGAGCAAGGATTTCATGACAATGCAAGGAAACAAGTCCTTATCTTGTCTCTTAGAGTGCTTAAGATGAGGCCAAATATCCAGCCCATGTAGATAAACATATAATTTTGTTTGTCTTGATAAGTTTGTGCATTTTGTTGCCATAACATATAAAAACGTTCTTATTTGAAGAAAGAAATCATCAGTCAACCAGTGATCTGCTAGCGCTCGTCACTTTCGTAATTTACAAAAGGGTTTTCGCATTGACGAAAGTATTTCAAATCAATTTCGTCACTTAAATTTTGAAACTGTAAAAATATGTTCGCATTAAAAGCTATAAATCTACCTGTCTTTATGTTTTTGACAAGTTTATGACCCCAGGTAATTAACATGTTCGACAGGTGTTACAGGTTGTGATTACAACTAATCCGATTATTGTCATTGGATGGGTCACTCATCCGTTAATTATTAATAAACCTTATAATTGACCATCATAATTATTTCCCCAGGAAAAACAGTCATTTGGCTTTTTAACAACCAGCAGTAGTATAGTTTCGTCATTTGATCGAAATTGTTACTCCTGGACAGTTTGCTTTTGAATTTCAATATTTCTCAAACGATCACAATTTGACGTTCGTTAATCGTAGATTCGTCATTTGAACACATTTTCGTCATAATTGATTTAAATTGCTATAAAAAAAACTTTCGACAATTTCCATTTAAAATATAGAACTTTATTCAAAACGTTCAGAGATGTCTTCACGAGTTAAACAGGTGCTTCCTGTACTGTGTGCTACGCATGCGTAAAAGTATTCCTGTGACTATTTATAGACCCTGATTAAAAACGTAAAATACGAAATCATGTACAATCAATTAAACGAGAGAAACAAGTACATATCTCTTACAAAAGTAATTTAAACCAAAAAATGATAATTTCCTGATGAATCTGGACTTGTTTTGAATTTATCATCCACGTGTCACTTCCCGTTTTCGTTTCATTTTAAACCAGATGCTCCGCAGGGCGTAGCTTTATACGACCGCAGAGGTTGAACCCTGAACGGTTGGGGCAAGTATGGACACAACATTCAAGCTGGATTCAGCTCTAAATTTGGATTGTGATTAAATAGTTGACACAGCATAGCTTTCTGACACAGAATGAATGTGTTCTAATGAACTTAAAATTTTTGTTTTCTCTTAGAGCAATTCACTATGCTGTTGAATATTAATCCTCTCAAAACAAGAATGTGTCCTCAGTACACGAATGCCCCACTCGCACTATCATTTTCCGTGTTCAGTGGACCGTGAAATTGGGGTAAAAACTCTAATTTGGCATTAAAATTAGAAAGATCATATCATAGGGGACATGTGTACTAAGTTTGAAGTCGATTGGACTTAAACTTCATCAAAAACTACCTTGACCAAAAACTTTAACCTGAAGCGGGACAGACGGACGGACGAACGGACAGACGCACAGACCAGAAAACATAATGCCCCTCTACTATCGTAGGTGGGGCATAAAAATGTTTGAAGAAATTTTCTTTTTTATTTATGAAATTTCAAATGAGAAAAATTGAACCCAATCTTTTTAATCACATCCCCCTTTCCCGTATTCCAAAACTAATCTCAATTAAAATTTCTAATGGAGTTTGCAACAATAACTACTCATTTAAATACATCATAAAATATCAAGATGTAAAAAAAACTGCTTGTTATCACTGAATGTTATTTATTATAATTTATCAGTTGGTAGTAAAAAGTGAATATACATTGTATATTGTATATAACAAAGATTAAAGTTGATTCTGGACAAAGAAAGATAACTCCAATTAAAAAAAAATCTTGCTATTGCACAATATTTTGCAATTAGATATTTCTTGCTTACTATTCTGGACAAAGAAAGATAACTCTAATTAATAAAAAAAATTGCTATTTCACAATATTGTGCAATTAGATATTTCTTGCCATTGCGCAATACTGTGCAATTGAAAAGACTTGCTATTGCACAATACTTAATATAATAATTTTAGATCCTGATTTGGACCAACTTGAAAACTGGGCCCATAATAAAAAATCTAAGTACATTTTTGGATTCAGCATATCAAAGAACCCCAAGATTTCAATTTTTGTTGAAATCAGACTAAGTTTAATTTTGGACCCTTTGGACTTTAGTGTAGACCAATTTGAAAACAGGACCAAAAATGAAGAATCTACATACACAGTTAGATTTGGTATATCAAAGAACCCCATTTATTCAATTTTTGATGAAATCAAACAAAGTTTAATTTTGGACCCCGATTTGGACCAACTTGAAAACTGGGCCAATAATCAAGAATCTAAGTACATTTTTAGATTCAGCATATCAAAGAACCTAACTGATTCATTTTTTGTCAAAATCAAACTAAGTTTAATTTTGGACCCTTTGGACCTTAATGTAGACCAATTTGAAAACGGGACCAAAAGTTAAGAATCTACATACACAGTCATGACAGTTATATTCGGCATATCAAAGAACCCCAATTATTCAATTTTGATGAAATCAAACAAAGTTTAATTTTGGACCCTTTGGGCCCCTTATTCTGTTGGGACCAAAACTCCCAAAATCAATACCAACCTTCCTTTTATGGTCATAAACCTTGTGTTTAAATTTCATAGATTTGTATTTACTTATACTAACGTTATGGTGCGAAAACCAAGAAAAATGCTTATTTGGGTCCCTTTTAGGCCCCTAATTCCTAAACTGTTGGGACCTAAACTCCCAAAATCAATACCAACCTTTCTTTTGTAGTCATTAACATTGTGTTTAAATTTCATTGATTTCTATTTACTTAAACTAAAGTTATTGTGCGAAAACCAAGAATAATGCTTATTTGGGCCCTTTTTTGGCCCCTAATTCCTAAACTGTTGAAACCTAAACTCCCAAAATCAATCCCAACCGTTCTTTTGTGGTCATAAACCTTGTGTCAAAATTTCATAGATTTCTATTAACTTAAACTAAAGTTATAGTGCGAAAACCAAAAAAATGATTATTTGAGCCCTTTTTGGCCCCTAATTCCTAAAATGTTGGGACCAAAACTCCCAAAATCAATACCAACCTTCCTTTTGTGGTCATAAACCTTGTGTTAAAATTTCATAGATTTCCATTCACTTTTACTAAAGTTAGAGTGCGAAAACTAAAAGTATTTGGACGCCAGACGACAACGACGACGCCGACGCCAACGTGATAGCAATATACGACGAAATTTTTTTCAAATTTTGCGGTCGTATAAAAACGAAAGTAGTAAACGTGATCTATTCTGATTTATTTACAACCTCCTTTCAGTCGTTATACTCGTTCCAAAAAGGATTTTATACAGTTCCAACTTAATAGAAATGATTTCCAAATATCGATTTAGACGTTTTATAAGGATAATGATTAGGCAAGTTAATTTCTACTGTGATTCCTTGTTTAAAATAAATGAATCCAACTTTTGTTAATCAGGAATGTCCTCTGGAACAAACTGAAGAGAAATTGTGAACTAAGTTTCCACATGCCATGTCAGAATGTTTCATAATAAGGGCTAATACAGTCAAATCATACAATACTGACTGCCAATCATGCCTAAGTCCTTTAAATTCTGACAAAGTCAAAGATGAAGCTAGTAACATACATCCTTGGTCCCTTACTGTAACACAAAAAAAAGGTTGATTTTCATAGCGCGCAAAAGTGACTAAAGCCCTCAAAATCCTAGCTTAAACCCTGTCAACATTGTACATAAAGTTCAATTATGAACAGAGTGAGATAGGAACCTACTGAATTCATCTTTGTAACAACTCTGTGATCTTTCTTCTTCATCAATAACTAGTCTAAATTTGAATAATTATGAACTGAGTGGAAGATAAACCTACTGAATTCATCATCTTTATAACAATTCTGTAATCTTTCTTCTTCATCAATAACTAGCTGAGATCTTTGATGTTGTCTCGATTTACCTCCCTTGGAAAACAATTCAATTTCATTCATTTGGCTCATGGATAGCATTCCCTGAATAGCTTCTCTCATACTTGGTGAGGCTCTTCTACAAAACACATATACACTAATCATTTAATTTGTATATTGGTTAAGGGAAGGGGAGTGATAGAATGAAGGACAAGCAGAAAGAACAGACATCTAGCCGTCTTGGTATTAAATAAATATCCTGCACAACTCATGATTTTGGAAAGCAAATAAATGTTTTACAAAATGATGGTACTTCGTCATCAACAGAATAAGAAATGTAAGATTTTCCCAAAATAAAAAAGAAATACTAAGCCTTTTTTAACAGTTATACTGAGTGCATCCTTTGTCATTTAGAAACAAGCCATGATGGTATCTAAAGAATATGGTGCATAAATTATAAACAAGTGAAACTGCGAGCTACTGCTCACTGATGATAACCCCGCCGCAAGTGGATAATATTAATTGTGTAAAAATATGCAAGTGTTGGGTAAACAGGAAGTTGTCAAGTGATGAATCTGAAAACGCACCACACGGTATAGCTGACTTATATTAACCCTTAAACCAAATTTCAGAAATCCTTGTATTGTAGTTCCTGAGAAAAATGTGACGAAAAATTTTCAACTTGGCTATCATGTGTAAAATCAAACAAGTGTTCGGTAAACAGGAAGTTGTTGAGTGATGAATCTGAAAACGCATCACACGGTATAGCTGACTTATATCAAGCCTGAAACCAAATTTCAGAAATCCTGGTAGTGTAGTTCCTGAGAAAAATGTGAAGAAAAATATTCATGGGACGGACTGATGGACTGACAGACTGACGGAAGGACAGACAGAGGTAAAACAGTATACTCCCTTTTTTTCAAAGCGGGGGTATAATTACTGAAATATCTAGAATATAAATAGAGCCATATTAAATTATGAAATTATTTATCATGGTATTTCTAGGTCATTCAGTCCTATCTAACTGAAATTACTGATCCTATACACTCTTGTATGTTTGTCCCAGAGACCAGTAACCTCAGATTGTATCTACTTACCCAACATCCTCATCAACAGTAAATGTTGTCTCTGTACCATAGCCACTGGCCTCTAGAATATCTGCTATACTACCATTGAGTCCTCCTCTTATTGTTGGAAGGTTGGTTCGATCCTCTAGACCCTCTGATTCACTCTGACTTGCTGCACTTTCTGACTCCTGACTACTTTCCTGACTACTTTCTTGACTAGATGTGCCTGGAGGCATTGGTTTACCATGGACTAAAACAAAAGTTTATAAATTGACTTCCATTTGTAAAAGTATAGTTGCAGTCTTCTTAGAAACTTCAATGTAATACACCAGCAAGAGTTTTGCTGAACTGTTCCAACCTATGTTTTATTTAAGGTCATAACATTATAAGAGCTACTTCTAGCTAAAAAGTAAAACTCAATGCACCTTTTCATTTTAATTGATTATTATTCATAATAGTTTTGATTTGAAAATTCAGTTTTACCAATCTTTTTATATGTTCCTCACATCATGAATTTTCAAACAACTTCAATCAAAAGACACTGAGTGTTCTCATTAAACTGACTTCATCACTAATTTAAACAGTTAAATTAAAAGTTGCCTTCACAGTAAACAGCTAACCTGAGCTATTTTGTCTGGGACAAGATACAAATAATTTGATCTGAAAAGAAACTGGTTACACTAATATAATAATTTCAACTTACAAGATAATTTGAGCTTGAGAGATCCTTGTTTCATTGTTGTTGCCGATGACGGGGGAGGTGCAGATTGCCGTTTCCCACGTTTAGGATTCTCGTCAACAACCAGATTATCCACATCACTATCCTCATCAGCACCTGCATCACCGATCAACGGTTGAAATTTTTTAGTTCCCTGAGATTTCTTTTTACCTATATCACTGTAACAAAGAAAAAAAAGTCTAATACTAGTTCTATCCTTCCACGTATATGCAATTCTTGACTTTGCATATATATTTTTACAATCATTAATGCAAAAATGATGAGTAAAATCCTTGATAATATAAGTTTTGAATTTTTTTCTTGAAAACCTTCAACAGAATAATTTTTATGATAAGGGGTTTTACTACTGAGCTCTTTAACTTGTCAGCCCTTATTTTAATCTTTAATCATACGATTATCCTTACAGGAATTTTGGTTCCTCAATACTTTTCAACTTTGCATTTTATTTGATTTTTTTTTACCATTCTAAGCGTCAGACAATTTTTTTGTGGACAAAACATGTGTCTGCTGTACATTTCAATTCTCGTATCTATGATGAGTTTATTTACTACATGTAAGTTGTATAGCGTGTCCTTATGGTTGAAGGAAGTGTTAAGGATCTTGAAAAATTTCATCTTCATTCTAAATCATAATGAAATGTTTCTCACCTAATAATTTTCCCATTAGACACCTTGAGCTTCAAACCGACAGATTTCCCTGAGAGATCATCTGGATCAGATTTTAATTTCCTGTTTCATTTCCATGTAAGCACCTGCTTTAGGAATTCTTACTTTCAGAGAAGCTGGAGTGTTCTCATCTTCTTCATCCTGAAAAAATAAAATCTTTTTTAGCCTTATAGATATGGATGTTAAAAAATATTCAATGTGAATTCATTATCACCAGTATATAAAAAGTTTGTGGACATATTTTACAAACATGTAGTTGAACAAAATATTTATGTGTTGAATAAATTTCAAATATTCAATTTTTCATCAGTGCATTCATATAAACATGATAAAAATCCATACCATCAACATATCTATAAATGACTTCTTTTCAATCCATAATGTATATTAAACTTACAAATTAATTATTACACATCAGAACTATTTAGAATAGAATAGAATAGAATAATTTTATTGCCCTAATTAGAGGACCCATAGAGGGCATAAAATCATATATGATTGATTGACATAATTGGTAACTACAGCAATAAAACTGTTAAAAAAAGAAAGACATGTGCTTGTTATTGAGAAATAACAAGTGAAACTGCGAGCTACTGCTCACTGATGATACCCCCGCCGCAAGTGGATAATATTAATAGTGTAAAAATATGCAAGTGTTCGGTAAACAGGAAGTTGTCGAGTGATGAATCTGAAAACGCATCACACGGTATAGCTGACTTATAAAAATCCTGAAACCAAATTTCAGAAATCCTTGTATTGTAGTTCCTGAGAAAAATGTGACGAAAATTTTTAACTTGGTTATCATGTGTAAAATCATACAAGTGTTCGGTAAACAGGAAGTAGTCGAGTGATGAATCTGAAAACGCATCACACGGTATAGCTGACTTATATAAATCCTGAAACTAAATTTCAGAAATCCTTGTACATGTATTGTAGTTCCTGAGAAAAATGTGACGAACATTTTCAACTTGGCTATCATGTGTAAAATCATACAAGTGTTCGGTAAACAGGAAGTTGTCGGGTGATGAATCTGAAAACGCATCACACGGTATAGCTGACTTATATAAATCCTGAAACCAAATTTCAGAAATCCTTGTATTGTAGTTCCTGAGAAAAATGTGACGAAAATTTTCAACTTGGCTATCATGTGTAAAATCAGACAAGTGTTCAGTAAACAGGAAGTTGTCAAGTGATGAATCTGAAAACGCATCACAAGGTATGGCTGACATATATAAATGTTGATACCAAATTACAGAAAGGGTGGATGTGTAGTTCCTGAGAAAAATGTGACGAAAGTTTCATGGGACGGACTGACTGACGGACGGACTGACAGACAGAGGTAATTATTGGCAAAATTAAGGTTTTGATAGTTAAAGACTTTTCTATATCTTTTTCATGAAATAGTTGGAAGAATACAATTGAATGAAAATCAAATAAATAACTTACTTTAAAGTTATACACCCCTATCTTCTCATCATGTTGTAACTCCTGTAATTTCTCCTGAGTATGCTGATGTAACAGATCTATATTCACCATCTGTTTAGGTGTTGGCATGTTGTTTTTCTTCTTTTTCTTTACTTTCTCTTTCACTTTCACAGGGCTACTTTTTATCTACAACAAAAACATTTATCAAACAAATCATTAAAAAATACTGAAGGCATTCATATAGGTATTACGAAATTCGTAAGGATTCTGCAGAACCTAGTGTCTCACCTTCCTTATGAATTTATGAAATGTTTTAAGAACATTAATGGCAGACTGTATGTAATTTTAACTGAAAGTAAAAACTAAGTCCATATATATACACGGAAAAACAGGAAATATATTTTTACAAATTCCTTCTAAATACTAGCTTTTGATAATAAACAAGCTTCTGTTCAACTTTGGTAAAAATCCAGAATAGTTTATGAAAGTTATTAAAAACTCAAGAACTTTAACCACAGAGTGAATATTTTTGGACACTGTTGCAGCCGACAACGACGATAGAATATAGGATCACTATATATATGTCTGGGTTTTTTTTTTACTGAAGTTAAAGGCTCGACAAAAATGAACTAACTATACTTTTAAAGTTTTTGCATTTACACATATTGTGGACAGACAAAGTTTAAACTATAAAGTTCCTGCATTCTTGTAGCAGGGTCCTTATATTTATTTCTTTTATCTACAGTTGTATAACAACCTCTCCACAAAACAATTTTGAAAAAATACCAAACACAATTTTACCACATTCTTAACAAATCTTACCACATTCTTAACAAATCTTACCACATTCATAACAAATCTTACCGTATTCTCTATAGACTTGACTTCTTTTGACAGTTCTTTCAACAGACGTCCATATTGCACATGTTCTGGAAGGTCGTGTTTGGCATCTTTCACAAACTACACAAAACATAGGATAAAATTATAGCTTAAAACAAATATAAGAAACAACAATGAAATTTTTTTTTTAAATCTAAAAACATGCTTGCTCAATTAGTCTTTACTTTGTTTATAAATTATTCAAATCATTATACATGTACATTCATGAATAATATCTATATTTTCACCATTACTACTTTTTGTATTTTGCTTCAATTAGATATTTCCTCACTTTTATGTTGTGACATTACTTATCAAGTTGATATATTTTGGACCTTTCTTCACATTGCTTGACTTAAGGGGGTAGACCTTGGTTCAGGGAGATAACTCTTTAAATCAGTTAAGCGTTTGTAAAAGTCAAGTTCATCAATGTATTTTAAGCATTCACCTGAAACAGATTGAAAATAATCTATGTAACCTAGAAGCTTAGAATATATTTTTGAAAATGGTTGACACAAACGTACTAATGATTTTAAGAGTTATTTCCCTTAACCTAGGTCTACCTCCTTAAGCTAGCAATTCATGAAATAATATAAAACAGAAAAGCTTTTTGGATGCCTGAAATTTATTATAAGTGTTATTTTTGTTTTTTATTGTTTATATAACCAGTTTCAAGATAATAATTTTAAATGAAGGCAATCAATCTTTGAACATTAATATTAATGCAATAACATCAGCATTGTATTTTTTTTTTTAACATATTTAAAAAGGGATATTGTCATGATTGTAGACATAATAACATTGTAAAATTCACACGCACAAAAAAGATTACTGTATATATACTTTTCATATGTATTTTAAATGTTAGTTTTTGGATAAAATTTCTTCATCATGAAAACGTATACAACATCATGTGACAGATAACAATATTGAGGAAATTACTACAAATAGAAAAAGGACCAGATGATGCAAACATGCCCCCCCCCCCCCTTTTTTTAATATGTCAGAGTCTTATGTGTTTTTTTTATGTAAAATCCTAGTGGATACAAAATAGACAGACAAATAAATGGATAAACTAACCAATCAGATATAAAATTATCACTATATCCTGTTTTAAAAATCTTGAAATCTAGCTAATTCAAAAAGCAAAAAATTACAGATAACCTGGTAGTCAGTGATCTAGCTAGACAAAAAAAGAGCGATGCAGCTCCCCTCTGCCTTTGGTATCTAAAAACATGACATAGTTGTCATCTTTAAAGCCAAGAATCAAGAAGTATAGTATCAAAATTAACACAGTGACACACTTTTATCTTAAAACTGTGCCCCTCTGTCCTTAACCCTAGCTAGAACACGGAGACTCAGAATTCCCTATATCATGTGTATCTAACAATCACTCAAAAATGTTTGATTCAATAACAAATAATTTTGGACTAGTTATTTAACAATGCAAATAGCATAAAGTCAAGAGTATTATTAGAAAACAAGTTCCTTTTAACTTGAAGCACATGCATATATTTATACAAATGATTATATTGAAATGGAAATTTTGGAGCCCTTCACCATGAAACTATAATACTAAAACCATTTCATGTTTTGACTTCTTTTGAATTTCAAGGTACATTTAAAAAAAATAATAATTAACAATCATCTATGCAGATTAATAGAATATGACTAATCACAGACTCTAGTCAATAGTGGAACAAATTTAGAACAACTCTGCTACAAACTCATGTGACTTTCAAAAATTATGAACCTTGACACTGTTTGCCTATAAAAGTATGTGGTCAAAATCTTGGTTCTTTTTGTTTTGCAAGGAAACTGCTGTTGATCATTTAAATTAGATTACATACTTAAGGCCATAATATACTTAACATATTGTTTTAGGAAAACTGTTTATTGACCTTTATAATGTATATTTTGAGTGAAACTTTTCTAGCCTAAGTTCCATTTAGTGCCTGACATATTGTTTATTAAAACTTTAGGTGACTTCTATGGGATTTTTTGTAATCATTGTTGGGTTGCTGTTTCATGACATATTCTCTCCATCTTTTATTCTTACAAGTAATGGTAACCTGCCGTTGACTAAAGACTTGTAGTTGAAGACATCCATTTTACATAAATGTTCCTTTGGAAAAAATTGTCCATTATGATGAATAAACATTTTTTTTAGTACAAGCAATACAATACTAAATAAAAATCAATATTAACCTTTTTAAAGTCAAATTCTTAAAGACTCTAAGCTGACCTGTTCAGTTTTTCAGACTTTAAATCAAAATTATCACACTTTTTTTCAAAAGTTATAATCCATCACATTTTAAATTGATTCAAATTCCAAAACAGAAAGTCCATCTTTAAGATTGGAAGAATTTCACTATTTACATTTGAAAGTTTCAATCCAAAACTTAAAATCAAGTCTGTTAAAGTCTTAGTTGTAAAATAAAATTGAAGTGGTGATTTCAAAACAAACAATAACAACATCAAATCTGTGGAAATACAAAAAATACAGGAAAAGTTTCCTGTCATTGTGCTTGGTGTTTAATAGATTGAATTGATTACAGCTATACACAAGTTATAAATCTTTGGTAGTAAAAAACAAAATTGGTCAGATAAAAAAGAGGTACACTGGAACCAAATTGAGTCATTCTAGTTTTCATTTTTCATAATTGAAAAGGAAATTGATTTTCGTATTCCTAACCTCATTTAAAAACAAGAATGTGTCCAAAGTTCACGGATGCCCCACTGGCACTATCATTTTCTATGTTTAGTGAACCGTGCAATTGGGGTAAAAACTATAATTTAAATTAGAAAGATCATATCATAGGGAACATTTATACTTAGTTTCAAGTTGATTGAACTTCAACTTCATCAAAAACTACCTTGACCAAAAACTTTAACCAGAAATTTGCACTATCATTTTCTATGTTCAGTGAACCGTGAAATTTGGGTCAAAACTCTTATTTGGTATAAAAATAAGAAAGATCATATCATAGGGCACATGTGTACTAAGTTTCAAGATGATTGGACTTCAACTTCATCAAAAACTACCTTGACCGAAAACTTTAACCTGAGGCAGACGGACGAACGGACGCACAGACCAGAAAATATAATGCCCCTCTACTATCGTAGGTGGGGCATAAAAAGTTCTTTTTCCAGTTGGTGAATAAAATAGGATAGAAAGATAATGAACAGTATCCTTCACTTTAAGAAATAGTTTCTCCTTCTAGTTTGTACATTAAAATAAAGAATAGAAAGAAAGAAATGTACAAGTGAAATGAAAATAGAACCAACAATCTAGAAGCACAGAAAAACTAAAAGCTACTAAAATTTCTAAAGAAAACATCTGAATTCGTATTTCGATATTTAAGTCCGTCGTTACTCCTCTAATATCCGTTGCGGAACATATTGACTATATAGCTTTTGTTCCTCTCTTGATATGCTTTCGAATGAGGGAATGAGGTATTAGGTATATCTGTTATTAGGGGCTGAAGGGTCCTAGTGGTCTATTCCATTATTCAAAATATCCATTTCATTATTCAAAATTGGCTATTCCTTAATTTTCACGCGTATTTGGGCATTTAGGTCCTTTGTAACCCCTTAAATGGTCATTGCGGCACAAATCGTTCACACTCAGTTTATTCCTTTATCTATAAGGTTTAAGTTGGTGTATAATTTTTTTCCTTAATTAGCAGCTGATGGGTTGCAGCAGTCCATTCCATTATTCAAATCAGCTATTTCTAAAAGTTCACGCGTATTTCGATATTTAGGTCCTTCGTTACTCCTCTAATTTTCGTTGCAGAACATGTTGACTATATATCTTTTATTCCTCTCGTAATAAGCTTTCGAATGAGGTATAATGTTTATCTATAATTAGGGGCTAAACGGTGTCGCAGCAGTCCATTCCATTATCAAAAATATCTATTTCATTATTCAAAATTGGCTATTTCTTAATTTTCACGCGTATTTTTGGCACTTAGGTCCTCCGAACCTCTTTAATGGTCGTTGCGGCACATATCTATTATACTCAGTTTATTCCTCTATCAATAAGCTTTAATTTGGTGTATACATTTTGCCTTAATTATGGACTAAAGGGTTGCAGCAGTCCATTTCATTATTCAAAATAAGCTATTTCTCAATGTTCAAGCGTATTTCGATATTTAAATCCTTATTTACTCCTCTAATATTCGTTGCAGAACATATTAACTATATACATTTTGTTCCTCTCTTAATAAGGTTTCGAATGAGGTTGAAGGTATATCTTTAATTAGGGGCTAAAGGGTCACAGCAGTCCATTCCATTATTCAAAACATCCATTTCAGTATTCAAAATTGGCTATTTCTTAATTTGCATGCGTATTTTGGCATTTAGGTCCTCCGTTACCCCTCTAATGGTCATTGCGGCACAAATCGTGTATTCTCAGTTTATTCCTCTATTAATGAGCTTTGATTTGGTGTAAAAAATTTGCCTTTATTAGAGACTGAAGGGTTGATTCAGTCCATTCCATTATTCAAAATAAGCTATTCTCAATGTTCACGCGTATTTCGATATTTAAATCCTTCGTAACTCCTCTAATATTCGTTGCGGAACATTTTAACTATATACATTTTGTTCCTCTCTTAATAAGATTTCAAATGAGGCATAAGGTATATCAATAATTAGGGACTAAAGGGTCGCAGCAGTCCATTCCATTATTCATAATATCTATTTCATTATTCAAAATTGGATATTTCTTAATTTTCATATGTATTTTGGCATTTAGGTCCTCCGTAACCCCTCTAATGGTCATTGCAGCACATATCGTTTATACTCAGTTGATTCCTCTATCAATAAGCTTTAGTTTGGTGTATAAAGTTTGCCTTGATTAGGGACAGAAGGGTTGCAGCAGTCTATTCCATTATTCAAAATAAGCTATTAATTAAAGTTCAAGCGTATTTCGATATTTAGGTCCTTTGTTACTCGTCATGCGTTGAGGAACATGTTGACTATATATACCTTTTGTTTCTATCGTAATGAGCTTTCGAATGAGATTTAAGGTATATCTTTAATTAGGGGCTAAAGGGTCGCAGCAGTCCATTCCATTATTCAAAATATCTATTTCATTATTCAAAATTGGCTATTTCTTAATTTTCACGCGTATTTTGGCATTTAGGTCCTCCGTAACCCCTCTTATGGTCATTGCGGCATATAGTTTATACTCAGTTTATTCCTCTATTAATGAGCTTTGATTTGGTGTATAAATTTTGCCTTGATTAGGGACTGAAGGGTTGGAGCAGTCCATTCCATTATTCAAAATAAGCTATTTCTTAATGTTCAAGCGTATTTCGATACTCAGGTACTTCGTTACTCCTCGAATATGCGTTGGGGAACATGTTGGCTATATACATTTTGTACCTCTTGTAATAAGCTTTCGAATGAGGTATACGGTTTATCTTTAATTAGGGGCTAAAGGGTCGTAGAAGTCCATTCCATTATTCAAACTATCCATTTAATTATTCAAAATTAGCTATTTCTTCGTTTTTACGCGTATTTTTGGCATTTAGGTCCTCCGTAACCCCTGTAATGGCCATTGCGGTTCATATTGTTTATACTCAGTTTATTCCTTTATCAATAATCTTTGATTTGGTGTGTATTTTTTCCATAATTAGGAGCTGACGTAGCAGCATTCCACTGCATTATTATAAGATATTTATCGAATGTTCACGCGTATTTCGATATTTTTAAAAGTCCTTCGTTACTCCTATAATATCCGTTTCGGAACATATTGACTATATACATTTTGTTCCTCTCCTGATAAGCTTTGGAATGAGATTTACGGTATATCTACAATTAGGGGCTAAAGGGTTGCAGCAGTCCATTCCATTATTCAAAATATCCATTTCATTATTCAAAATTGACTATTTCTTAATTTTCACGCGTATGTTTGGCATTTAGGTCCTCTGTAACCCCTCTAATGGTCATTGCGGCACAATCGACTTGTCATGTCTATAATTTAAAGGATGAAGAATAGAAAAGGTCCAGTGAAAATTTAAAAAAAAATACCACATAGAGTATTTCAATTTTGATATATGTTTTGGTATTTAGGTCGTCCATACATTGAACCAAGGAATTTATGTAAAAATTGTTAGGAAAACCAATTAGTTTAACCTCCGACAAAAAATAAATAAATAAAATTATAAATCTAAAAGAGTTTTTTATTCCATTTTCTTATATAAATTTGAATATTTGTTAAATAACACCAAAATGACGAATTTAGAAATACGGGATATAGCTATAGTGCCACAGTCATATTTTTTATTTTTTTTTATTTCACTATTCACCGCTTCCAGTTGAATAATGAAACATAAACTACTTCATTATTCATTACTCACTCTTTTTTAACATTGAATAGTGAATAGTGACCTATTTCATTATTCATTATTGAATTTTGAATAATGAACTATGAATAATGGACGTACTTCAGCGCGTTATACAAACCTACAAAAATAGGTTTTACAAATGGGTAAGTTAGTCAAGTTTTTATAGTTTGAGTCTAAAATCGCTTAGTGAGACAAGGAAGCTCAAGTTTAAAAATGCAAATGAATATATAAAAAAAAAACTTTCTTGGCTATAAAACAGCTATCGTAATTTTTGAATGTGTTTTCTTCTGTAGGGTGAGAACATTAAAACTGCATCAAAGATATCAAGCTTATAATTAAACAATTCAAACGCGCCAAGTTTGTTGATTGCTTTATTTTTTTTCATACTACATACCCTAAGGATCAGGAAAAGTATTGAAGAATAGATTTAAAGAAAAAAAAGAATTAGGTACTATAATACAAATTTACAATACTGATAACAGAAATGAACAATGTACAGAATAATTGTCAATGAATTATCCTATTACATGTACTATTTAAATAGTAAAATAATTTTCATGAAACTTTACAGAATAAGCAAAAAAGAACAAAATGCAGAATTTGAGTTTCCTTCATTTGCCCTCCCATATTATGAATTCTCCCTTATGTTTTATTGATATGAACATCATCGAAGTAACATAATAGCAATTCTTCCTCTTTTAACAATTATTTTCTTTGTACAAATAAACATGTTTTCTTTTTCCTGATCATTCATTTCTAACGTAAATAAATATTTCCTGTTTGATTATCAATCATGTGTGCCCTTAAATTCTATAAGGTTTGCATTTTGAATATGATATTCATAGTGTTACCGTGACTCGCCCGCATATAGAAGGGTTAAATGAACATTTTTTCTCAGAAAAACACCGGAGTCGAGCATCAATCTCCTTATCGTCCTATGACGACTATATAATGACATAAAGGGACTTACCTTATATCCCCACTATCTTAAGAGGTAAGACTAAAATTGTTTTAATGACTATATTTTGCACCTTGTGGTAAGCTGCAATCCCAGAAAACTTACATAATGTTTCTATATTGAATTATACTATTTACTTGTGTTTTTGGCGTAAATGAGATATGAATTGTGGCGCAAATGAAAACATTTTGGCGTAAATTCAAAGCACCGAGTTCGATAGCTTGTTTGCTTTCATAACTAAATTTTGTGACGTTTAATTTGATTTACAAAGTTTTTTTGAAACATAAAATGGTAAAAGAAATAGTTAAAAACATATTTTTAAAAAATTAAGTCTTTTATGGCGTGTAAAACGTTGTAATATTCGCAAAAAAATAAAATATATGTTCACAATGGCATATTTGTAATGTTAAAAATTTCATTTGGTCAGTTAAAGGGATCCAATGATGGTAAGTCACTGATATTTGTAGTTGTATGATCATTAGCATGCTTCATTCCCACGGAAATTATTTTGCCTCATACATTGTCAGTCAAGTGAATTTGAAACTTTTTAAAACAAAGTATTTGTTTTTATGGGGAATTAGGTCAATGATATTTTGTATGAAGTTGTATAAGCATTGTATTGACTGACACGTCTTATTTTCGTGGTGATTAATTTATCATGCCCTCTTTATCATGGTCAATTGGCTTTGAAATGAAGCATAAATTACGTGTTAAAGTGTGTGATTATTCAAAAATGGGAACTACTTATAATAAGCAAATGATATTTGTTATGCAGTACTGTTTTAACATTCAGTCCGAAGACCGTCTATCGTTCAACTTGGAGACGCAACGGTAAACAGTAAGCCAGTTTACAGATTAGATGTTCTGGCATCTTTAGATCTAAAACTTCAAAATCATGTCTCCTTCACAGGCATTTGTTTTCTGGTTCATAAAGACTGGTTTGTATGCTTTAAACTGATTTAACTTGAAAACGAGTACATGAACCCCTCTTTTTTTTTTTAAATGACATTAGGTTTGATTGTATATATATATATATATGCTCAAGATACTATGTAATGTTGTTTCCACAAGATAGTTATCTCGTTCCCTCAAGATGCTATATTATCTCGTTTCCACAAGATAGTAATCTCGTTCACTCAAGATTCTATGTCGTTTCCACAAGACAATTATCTCGTTCCCTCAAGATGCCGAGTCGTTTCCACAAGATAGTTATCTTGTTCCATTAAGATGCTATGTTATGTCGTTTCCACAAGACAATTATCTCGTTCCCTCAAGATGCTGAGTCGTTTCCACAAGATAGTTATATTGTTCCATTAAGATGCTATGTTATGTCGTTTCCACAAGATAATTATCTCGTTCCCTCAAAATACTATGTTATGTCGTTTCCACAAGATAGTTATATCGTTCCCTCAAGATGCTATGATATGCCGATTCCACAAGATAGTTATCTCGTTCCGTCAACATGCTATGCCGTTTCCACAAGATGATTATCTCGTTACCTCAAGATGCTATGTTTTGTCGTTTCCACAAGATAGTGATCTCGTTACCTCAAGATGCTATGTTATGTCGTTTCCACAAGATAATTATCTCGTTCACACAAGAAGCTTTGTCGTTCCTTCAAGATATTATGTCGTTTCCTCAAGATAGTTATCTCGTTCCCACAAGATACTATGATGTTCCTTCAACATACGGTAGCTATATATATAAAATTGTATTCATATATAATTCAAATTTTGTTGCTATGTTGTGGGAACGACATAATATCTTGAGGGAACAACATAGTATCTTGAAGAAATGACATAACTCTCTTGTGGGAACAACATATAACATCTTGAGGGAACGACATAGTATCTTGATGAACAAGATAACTATCTTTTGGAAACGACATAGTATCTTGAGGGAACGAGATAACAATCTTGTGGAAACGACATAACATCTTGAGGGAACGGCATAGCATCTTGACGGAACGAGATAACTATCTTGTGGGAACGACATAGCATCTTGAGGGAACAATATAGTATCTTGAGGGAACAACATATTTGTTTTCTTTCATGGCCGCATTCTGTCACCGTAATTTTTCACCTAAGCAATTAAAATATGTAATTAAAAAAAAATACCTTCATGTGCTACTTTAAAAGATAAAAGGGGTCAAAATTTTAGACTTTGACTCTACATTTTGTTTTTTGGGATATTTCTTAGAAAAATAGCTTGCATGTAAATTTTCGTTAAAAAAATCATTATGGGATCGAAACTGTATCGTATGCATTTAATTGCCCTCGGTGTGTTTAACGTTATTTTTGTTGTTAAATTGTTGTCGGGACCAAGGGTCTCAATTTATTCATCTAATATTCAGTAACTTTACGCTTCATTGTCCGATTTGATTTAACGTCAACATAATTTCATAGCTACAACACTTAGTTGTGTCATACATGTATTACTTTCACATAATTGCAATGCCATAACATTTGTATTTACTATTTAGTGTGTAATATATAATCGGCAAGTTTGTTGACGGTTTTGGTATTCTTAGATAACCTTTATTTCAGAGAAAAGTTTTAAAAGATGTTGTCTTTGAATTTAAACTCTGGCACCAAAGAATCAACTTGTTCCAATAAGATCGGTACTGTATTTTGAAGCGGTGAATTATATTATAAGTCTGAAGGAAGAAAAGTTATAAGTTGAAATCTTTAGATTTAAACAAGTTTAGGGTTCTTTTCTTTTCCGTACGACGTAAGAACAGTAGTGTTGAATTCCATATATCGATCAGATATAGATATGTATCCACACGCAGGTTTTAAAAACCAAATAGTCACGCGATACAAAAATAGGTTTTACAAAGGGGAATGTAAGTCAAGTTTTATAATGATGCGTCTAAAATCGCTTAGTGAGACAAGGAAGCTCAAGTTTTAACATGCAAATGAATATGAAAAAAACCTTTCTTGGCTATTAACAGCTAGGTCATTTTCAATATGTTTCCTTCTGTAGGGTGAGAACATTAAAACTGCATCAAATATATCAAGCTTATATATATAGTTAAACAATTCAAACGCGCGTTTCGTCTACATAAAACTCTTCGGTGGCTTTCGATGTTTCAAAGCCTAATAATTACATTAGATGTATGTTTCATTATTATACTTTATTCTGAATGGCTAACTACACATCACGTGTTATTCCGTAAGCAATTGCATCACTCAATAAAACTTTTCATTCATGATAACACGTGGTCCCACAATAAAATGCACAGGTGAATTAAATAAAAAAATATAAAATTCGTGTTTTCTTAATCATAGCTAAAAAATGTAATTATAAGTATTGAATGCTTCTTTTTGTAACTTCATAGGGTTGTATAAGCGTTGACCTTGCGCACATTTTTAGAATGAAGCGCTTCCGCGCTTCATACAAAATGTACTTCGGTCAACGCTTTTACACCCCAATGAATTTACAAAAAGAAGCATTCAATTCTTAAATAAAAACAAGATGGAAGAAACAAAATGAGAAAACCAAAACTCATCGAACTCAAGTCGAAGAAAGAGCGACAAATAATTTTCTTTTTTAATTTCAAAATAACGTAGTCCTTTAAGCTGTTTAATTTTTACATGAGAGAAAATAATGTTGCGTATTTTTTATATGAATATCCACATTGACGCGTTGCGTTGGGTTTAATATTTGCATGACACGAATCCATATTAATGTTCAGGTGGTAATCAGCTTGGAGTTTGGTTTATTGGAGTAAATCTAAATAAACTGACTGTATATTGTTTTGCTATCTATCCTGCATTTTCTGGTTTAACCTACATCGAATCTCTCTAATATTAAACGACAATCAATAGCATTAAGGTCCAAATTCGGATCAGGTGTCAGATATTAAAAATCTTACAATCATGTGACTTTAATTAAATATATTGCAATAAGAAATACTTTTTGAAGTGTCATGAACATTTTCATTTAAAATTTATTTCATATATACTACAATTACCTACTTTTAAAATTTCTTGATACCGAGTACATTGAATTTTGTTCAAATTGTAATGGTTGCATTTTATGTTTATAAGATTTTTATGAAATCAATATGTTGGACAATTATAATCTCATATCCTGCAATTGGATTTCCTACTATACAGATACAGCCCTACAGATATCGCTATGCTGTATCTGTATAACTATACAGATATCGCTTTGAAGCTCCGCCCACTGCCGGACTGAGTATTGTATGAACCTGCATCCTCAGAATGTGTATTGCAGTTGCATTCCAATGACGTACAATTGTCGATTTCAAAACTTGAATCTGTTATTGTGTAACAAAATCATCCATGTCAATTTCAGCATGCATGTTTAGTGAATGTCAAACATGAAGAGTGTACGACAACTCGTACACTTCTGTTTCAAATTGGACAATGTTTTGTAAATTGTTTTTACTGTTGAAATTAGTTGTTATATTAAAATAGATTATTCACCTTCAGCGATGTATTATTGTTGACCATTCGAGATTCTTTTTTTGCGAACCCGTCTTCAGCTGAATAATTGATTTTCATGAATATTATTACGCGGGCCTCAAGGCATTTCAAATCGAAAATAAAACAAAATGTGAGTTTTTGTGTCTTTTTAAACTGAAATATTATACAGAATTAATTGCAGGATAAAGACAATAATTGCTTAGTGTCTTAAAAAATAACAGCTGTATTTGTACTCGGCTCGAAACAGGAGTAATAGCTCGCCAAGGCTCGCATTACACCTATTTCTTAGCCTCGTACAAATGCAGCTGATATTTAAACACACTAAACAGTTATTGTCTATGTAATCGTAGTTTGTGCATTTTCAAGACTATTTTAGTTTAAAAACCTTTGAGTTTCATATTTCACCAAGAAGCTTAAGATTTAGCAGATTAAATTATTTAAAGAATACACTATAGAATAAAGTTTCAAGTCTTTAAATTGAAAAGTTCATGTTTGTTTTATTTTCTGTAAACCGAAGTAATGTGCATAGACGTAACGATCAGATTATTTATCTTTACACGAAAGGCGTTTTTGTTTTAACCAGCTGTCACGTATAAGAGGTTTATCAAAATCTTACGAACGGACGAAACCTTACAAATTAAAGTATCGTTATGGAGCAGTAATTTTATTATAATATTATCCATAATAAATGTCTACCGATATTGCAGTGTGCTTAAAGACGACAGTTAACAATTTGATATTCTTTTTGCAACGTTGCATATTTATTGTTGTGGTTAAACATCAGTGTTGACAGTGTTCCAATTAATTTTCTGGGTTTTTTTTGTTGTTTTCTTTCAGTGTTTCGTATTTTTATGTTCAGATCCGTTTGTTTACATGTAGTATGAATGCCCTCTTAAGAGCTTATGTTTGTATAATTGAACCAAACTCAAATAAAACTTTCGTAATCGTATTCGATGTATCTTCCTTAGGCCACACCAATTTTATTTCTTGTTCTACGGATTTTTCGACTCCACAAATTGGGGCGAGCGAGCGATTTGAAATGTTTTTAATAAAAACACATTTAATTTGCAAATATTTGAGGCAAAGATTGAAAATTAAATATAATTTTTTTTTCTTCTAAAACATAAAATAATAGGTTTTGACAATATTTATCAACTAGAGGCTCTAAAGAGCCTATGTCGCTCACATTAGTATATTTGCATATTAAACAAAGGACACAGATGGATTCGTGACAAAATTGTGTTTTGGTGATGGTGATGTGTTTGTAGATCTTACTTTAATGAACTTCTTGCTGCTTACAATTATCTCAATCTATAATGAACTTGGCTTAGTAGTTACAGTGGAAAATATTTTGTAAAAAAAATTGACTATAAAGGGCAATTACTCCTTAACAGGTCAATTGACTATTTTGGACAAAAGACTTATTTATAAGTTACATTTTGCTGTACATTATTACTGTTTACAGTTTATCTCTATCTAAATTAATATTGAAGATAATAACCAAAAAGCTGCAAAATTTTCTTAATAATACCAATTCAGGTGCAGCAACCCAACACCGGGTTGCCTGATTGGTCTGAAAATTTCAGGGCAGATACATCTTGACCTAATGAACAATTTGATCCTCGTCAGATTTGCTTTTTAAATGCTTTGGTTTCAGAGATATGAGCCAAAAACTGCATTTTACCCTATGTACTATTTTTAGCCATGTCGGACATCTTGGTTCGGGCGAGTGGTGTCATCGAACACACTTTTTTTTTTAACTCAATTCCCTAATGCCCGCGTCACACTGTCCCGATTTTTATATACGATGGACACCCGAATGCGAAAATTGTAAGTTCGTACGAAGTTGGTCCCGATCTCGTTAAAATACCAAAAAAGTGACCGAAGCAAGTACGATGAATAACGAAGTCTATACGATGGTGCCGAAATTATATACGATAGCAAAAGATGGACATACGAAGGTTAACCGAAGACGGGTATTTAAGCTTCATATCTCAACCGAAGCCTACAAAATGGATCACGAAGGCTACACGATGGATTACGAAGGCTACACGATGGATTACGATGATGGCGCGATGGCCATACGATGTCTAAAAGATATGAACAGAATTTCGACAACATATCGTTTCTGTACAAGTCTGCCATGCATGGCGGGAAATCGATCTTTTTATCTAATTCTTATAAAACTTAGTTTATTATCCCCTCGCCTACTACATGTAAGTTGCGTGTATATAAAATTGTTATGGACACTCTAGAACCAAAATGCTCAAAACTTGGTATGGCGTTACTCGTTAAGAATATCTTAAGCGCTATTGACTTTAAAGTTCAAAGGTCACAGTGGCAGTTGTAATACAAGGCAATATCACCCTTGTGGACACTCTAAAACCAATATGCTTCAAAAGAGTTTAACCACATTTGGTATATTGTTCTTCCTTGTAATGAACTGACATTTTTTACGTTCAAGGCCAAAGGTCAAGGTCATGCAGATGGACTTGTTTTTTTTTCTCCTTGAACATGTTGAAATAGCATAATACACAGGAAATTGGTTGCTCATATTTTTACCTGCTGGTTCTAAAGACAATATTAAAGGTATTTCCAGTTACTGAATGTTTTGGTTGATTTCTAAAAAAAAATAGTTTATCAAATATGCATATTCAATTTACCATTTTCTGCATGTGTCATATACAAATATAGTGTCCATATTTGTCCCCAATATGTTACATACGAGGGGATGCCACGCTCGGCATTGCCTTGTTTGAACTGTAAAATGTGTGCACTAGTCTTAATAATCACCCATAATTATGCCCATGTTTACTGATCTATCTTAAAGGTAAGGTAATGGGTTCGTTGATCCCTTTTATTCAAAAAGAGCCCTTTCCAAAAGAATATCATAATAATATAGACAAAAGAAAGGATGTGGGGAAAGCAACAAATGCGGCAAAATATGACATATGGAAAACAAAATGGTTATGGAGTAAACATTCTTGTGACAACAACTCAGACGATACATAAAAAATCAGAATAATGAAGAAAAAGTTGGTTTCCCTATATACGTGTACCTGCAGTGTTGGTGTACGAGGCGCGTTTATGATTTTCATTATGTTACTTGATATGAAAAATTGACAAAAAATAATATTTTACTTGTAAAAGTAAATCCTGAGCCTGTTGCCTGAATCCTGGCAACACGACGGGATTACGAGGTCTTCACGAAGTCGTGTTGCCATCGTAAGACCCTCGGGTATCTTCGTGATTCATTCGTGTAGACATCGTAATGTCAAAACTGCCCGATGGAAACGATGGAAACACGAATATAATACGATGTGCAAGGATGCATTCCCGGTGACATTACGATGCTGAAGATGGTGATACGAACTCAATACGAACCCTCAACATCGGACGCACCTTCGGGGATTTTTTAACATGTTAAAAAATTTAGAACCCTTCCCGAAGTTGTCCCCGAAAGCTAGAAAAAGTGGCCGATGGTTCTACGATGGTTAAAGATGGCACTACGAATAGCCCGATCTGGATACGATCAGTCCCGATTTTGAAAATTTCCATTATCGTGTTGCCATCGGCGTAAAAATCGGGACAGTGTGACGCGGGCATAATGATGATTGTGAAAAAGTTTGGTTAAATTTGTAGATTACAAAAGGTTACGAAAAATTGTTAAAAATTGTTAGTCACATAGTTATCAAAAGGTATATATTTTTTTAAATTACATCTCCCAAGTAAAAAGATAAAAATGCGAAATATATACAGAAGAAAATATAACAGCATGCCATAAAAGCTCAACGAAAACAATTAACAATAAAACAAAATGAATTATATATATATACTAATATGTGTACGATAATAAAACATATACATAAAAAGAATAAGAAAGGCCATGAAAACAGAACAAATAAAAAAACACAACATATTACAGAATATCTTTTAAAAGTGTTAATTGTTTTTTTTTCAAATATTCTTTTCATTCAATATTTCCTTTTATTTATTTTCTTGAGTATATCAGTTTATAAATGTTATAGCAATATAATATTATCAGTTTTAATAATTTAAGGTAATGAAGTGATAAATTTGGATTTAAAAAAAACACACAGCGACATGCACAGTAAAAATCAGTTTAAAAGAAGTCCGAGTCCGATGTCAGAATAAGTAACAAAAGTAACTAAGCAAAATTTAAAGAGATTGAAAGATAATAGCTTAATGAAAATCAATCATGAAGAACATGGCCCTTATCATGCCAACAACTTGTTTTAGAATACATGTTTATTTCCGATGTAAAGACCCTAAGAGTGAATCAATATCTATACCAGAATATGCCATCTTTAATTACCTGACAACAATATCGTAACTTTATCCTTACTGAATAAGTCTGTTTAAAGGTTTGGTTAGATCTTGAGGTGAATGACGACATTTTTGTGCTTTGTATAGAATATTACCATGGAAGATTTGGATGTGAAATATGTAAACGTATAAGATGTCTGCATGTTGATTCGTAAATACGAATGATGTTCTTGTACCGATGATAAAATTTAGTAAGTGTTTTGACTAGTTTGTGATATCGAAAACCATGGTGTAATAATTTGTCAGTAATACAGATATTTTTTTCGTTCAAATCAAAAACGTTGTTACATACACGAGCGAATCGAATAAGTTAAAATATATGAGCACCATAAGATGGTTACAACGGAACGACACCATCTAAAATGGATTATTAACAACAGGAAATGAAAAATCATCTCTTTTATGATAAATTTTAGTACTTAGATATAGATATCAAGATCAAGGAAAGGGATGTGTTCATTGTTAGTATTCGATTTATTAATTTGATCAGCACTTATTTTCAAAAGTGTCAAAAACATTGCTGATATAAAACTATGATATGAGTTTTATAAAATTCTGGAAGTAATTGTACACATGAGACCCACTACAATGCAATTTTCCATATATATATCCGATATTTCCAAGGGCCTAGAACTCTTTTAAAAATAATTGATCGGCACTGATTTTTGAACTCATCAAAGACATTGATGATATAAAACTATAACATATAAATTTCATAAAATCTGGCAAGTATTGTAAGCATTAGAGCGCTCATAATGAAATTTTTAATATAATCAATTTCCATGGCATGACACTTTTAGAAATTATCGATCATAACTGATTTTTTAAACTTGTCAAAGACATATAAACCTATTATTTAAGTTTTATTTTTTTTGCCAAGAATTGTACATGAGAGCGCTAATAATGTAATTTTCAATATATTTTATGATTCCAAGGGGCATAACTCTTTTAAAAATATTTGATCGGCACTTATTTTGGAATTCGTCAAAGACATTGCTTATATATAAACCTCGACTAGTGAGGAAAAATGATATTACAAAGACAAGATTCATCAAAATCTGGCAAAAATTGTACAAATGGGAGTGCTAACGATACAATCTTAAATAAAGTTAATATTTCCAAGGGACATTACTCTTTTAGAAATAATTGATCGTCCATGATTTTCGAACTTGCCATAGACATTGCTAACCTAAACCTATGATATAATCATATAAGTTTCATCAAAATCTGGCAAAAAATGTACACATGAAAGCGCTTATCATAACAATTCTGTCTGATGAACCGCAGGAGATGCGATGAAAGCGCTAACAGAAACAATGTTCCATTTATGATGTGATTTTTTGTGTTTTTTTACTTTTAAACTATATAAATAGTTTTTTTTTTCATTTGAATTGTTACACATTTTTACATGCCAGTCCTTTAATAGCCGACTAAAGCAATCTATACCATTTAACGATATAGAGAAAAATAACAAAGCCGATATATCGGCTCTCGGCACTTACGGAGGTATCTCTAAAAAAAAAGCCGATATATCGGCTTCTGGTATAGTAAGGGTTAATAGCTGTTAGGTGACCTACAATTGCCTTTATTTTTCCTTCTATACATTAAAGCGTCCGCGTGAAGACCGTGTAAATTTGATATTAGGTCAGTAGGGAGGCGGGGCTTATTTCATACACGGTTAGTAGTGGTGTTACGTCCCTTTATAAAAACAAAACGGAACTGAGAAAAAAATCTTAAAGGTTTCAACAGACGAAGATGATGATTAAGATTGAAATAATTCATTAAACACATTTAAACCTAAAAATTTATCGTTGGCTATTGTTCTTGTAGGATCAAATGGAGAAGTTTCTTAACGCTAACAGTATTGAAGACTGGCTTGCTCATTTTGATAGATCACAAGTCTAAATTTTTCACGTTAAGATAGTCGGTAAGATAAATTAGTTACATAGTGTGCTAGTGACGTAATACGGTATATATGGGGTCACCCCATATGGAATTTACTGACCCTAAAAAGCTCGAATCCCCACATGGAATTTACTGACCCTATATATACCGTATTACGTCACTAGCACACTATGTAACTAATAATATCAATTTCATTGGAACTCTGGTGGATAGTTGCATCATTGACAATCATACTACATCTCCTTATCGTAAATGAAATAATAAAATTATAACGTAAATTAATGGTGATTTTTTTTTTTATAGAACATCATACATAATTATATTTCAAGAACGTTTAGAATAATGGCTTTGTCTAAAGTAGCTGATATGCCGTCTCTAACAGAGGAAGAGACCAATTTCCTTAGATTTGCAAATCTTTTGATTAGAATTTCACCGAAAGCTGTTCGGATGGTGTTTGATAAGTATTTCCAACCTTGTGGATTGAACGTGGTGTTGAACCAGTCAAAAGGAAAACTGGAATCTCTGAAACATAAAAAAGTCCTGAACAAGTCACAGATAGATATACTCTATCCATCACAAGGTAGGCCAACGTTTTATATACACACTATTGAAGATATAATGTAAACTGCTCTGGAACATAGAACACCCGCCCCGCAGCCATGGATTATTAATTGGTATGTTAAAAGCTACGTTTCGTCTGTAAATTTAAAGAGTTATGAACATTTAGGATTCTACTTCGTCGGAGTAGGTCCGGTAAGTCCCCTTTTTGGCCCAAAAATATAACAGTTTTACAAAATTGTTAAAATGTAAACTTTTAGTTATTTATTGGACAGTTGAATGCTTCTGCTACATAAATGGGCGTTTTTCAATAAAAGCGTTCCTTTCAGACCTAAAAAAATGGAAAATCAACTAGTCTAAAATTTATTTTCAAGAGTTATTTTGAATACCTCTATTATAGACCTGTTTGTAAACAAAAAGTGCAATCTTAAATACTCTTTTAAAATTATATTATTTTCATAATTTGTGTACTGTTTCTACGAAACTGCTTCTAAACACACATATTTTTGCAATTTTAAATGTTTCCTATAGACATTCCAGTTTGTTTACTTTATATACTAGAAAAATCTCTTTTTTTTCTGAATTGGAGAACCATTTTTTATCGATAAAGATTAGACAGTACTTCACATATGAAGGTACAACTCATGTTACGTAGTGGACATTTTGATGCGTTTCGTAGGTGACAAATCCAATTCGTAGTGGACAAAAAGTTTCGTAGTTGACATCAACCCTATTCTATGTTAATAAAAACATAATAAAAATTACATGAAACTAACCTTTGTTATTTGCAGTGCACGAATATAATTGAAAAAAGAGTAAAAAAAGACTGCATGGTAGTGGTAGTGTCCACTACGAAACGTTTTTCTCCCAAACTTGTTTCGTAGGGGACCGTTTCGTAGTGGACGTATTCACATGTTTTATTTTTTTCTCACAACCCCAATATTGCAATAGTAACAAGACTGACTGTATTCATCAAAGCGTTATTAAGCTGTACACTTATATTTTTTTCATAATTTTAAAACCAGTTACTGAAGGAGATTTGACCCTTTTCGTAGTGGACATTTACAAAAATACGGTATCACTCTGGTCCATTTGATGTGCTCAATTTTTCTTACCAACAGTTTAATTGCCGTTATAAAAGCATCACTTCTTTTGTAAGACCCTAATGTTTATATCTCTTGCAAACAAAAAATTACATTGATTTTATAAAACTGTTTATAAGCAAGTTTTAATGACTTCGTTTCGTAGTGGACATTGTGTTAGGGACACACCTTCTAAAATAAAAAATCCTATGTTAAAAGCTGTTTATTAAAATATGTTGGCTCTAAACATACTTTTGAATTAATAAAGAACTTATATTAAGTAAAATTAATATTTATTTCTACATTTTTTTACGATATTTGAGAGTATGAATGTTGAACAGGCGGTCTAGGGACATGCCATTTTGGTTGTTTTGGACCATTCAGGAATCAATATCTTATCAATCCCTCTAAAAAATAAACTGTTTCTTTGCTTAAAAATGTTATATATAATTCAATGTACTGACTGCAAAAATTACTTGCAAAGATCAAACACATTTTTTTTAAAGTGGCTGGGACAAGAAAGTACGTTTTTATTGAAAAACGCCCAAATATGGTCTGTTTTTGACAATACAATGCACATATATCGGGTTGTAGCACCATTAAGTCATGCTAAATTACTGAAATCTTCAAAATTCTAACATTTTAGTTAAATTTTAGACATATTTTGATGAATCACAGTTAAATTTTAACCTATTTGAAGCTAACGGTAGCCGAAAATGACTGTTTGAGGCCTGACGGTAAAGGGCATTACCACTCTCATGTATGTATAGGTTATCAGCTTTTTCACACATATAAGCCAGTGAGCCGCAATGAACCTTTTATGGCGAGTGAGTGCAGCTAAAGAGCTAAAGTGAATTAAATTGTATCCTCAGTAGGGGATATTTCAAGGGATCTACACGTAAAAAAACCTGATTATCTGCTTATCGTTCTGTTCCTGGCTTTATCACCTCCCTAACTTGGCCTATGACAGTTTTCACAGACGAAAGCAAGCTTGAAAACTTCTCCTCAGACACATGTATAGATTATCAGTTTTTCTACACACGAGTATTGTAAAATATTTGCCAGTGAGCCGCAATGAATATTTTTAGCGAGTGAGCCGCAATGAATATTTTTAGCGAGTGAGCCCGGCTAATGAGCTAAAATGAATCAAATTGTTTACTCAATCAGAGTTGTTAATATTTTAATGTATCTTTACAAAGAAAAGCTGCAAATCTCAGTGGCGATTCAGCACTTTTCATAAAGGGGTGGCCTCTGACTTTCCAAAGGGTTGCCAACTCCTGTCAAGCTTTGATGATTTTCTATATAATCAACTAAATTTTTCCCACCCATAGGAGGATCTAGGGGGGGGGGGGCAGACCCCCCCCCTTTCGTTGGAAAAATTTTGTTGATTATATAGGGAATCACTGAAGCATGACTGGAGCGGGCCCCTCTTAGGTCAGTCAGTGGGCCCGACCCAATAAAAAGTTCTGGATCCGCCACTGCCACCTCCTGGGTCTGTCTATGCATCTGTTTATGGTTCTGCGTATAATAGTACCAATACTGGGGTTTTTTTTTTACCTTCCTTAATACTTGGCCCTAGACAGTTGCTTATATGTTTATTTAAAGGTTCTATCACTAGTTTTTTTAGACTAGAGATTTCATGCGTACAAACCTGACATCAAACGCATGTACTACAGACGAAAAGAGACACATAATTTTATATAATAACCTTTAATTTACTTCGACTACTGATATGCAAACCAAAAAACAGACACAAAAATATCATGAAATAGCGATTGAAAGATTGATTGCACTTTGAATGTATAATTCAGACTGAGATACGTGTTACATGAGGAGTCGGTTTGTTTACAAATAATAATGTCACGTGATCGCTCACTGACGTCACAATTTGCATCGATCTTGCAATACACTACACAGTTCACTCATACAGTACCAATTATCATGCAACGGGAATGTGATTGGTTATCAAATAATACAGAAATAATGCATGTACAGTTTTAGAAGAAATTAGTTCATCAAATAGATTTTCACTTTTGAAACGAATAGGTCGGGTTGACATTTCTGTCATCGGGGATAATATTGAGATAAATGGGGTTAAACTGACCGTCAAAGATGTCTAGAGAAGCACATCTGGAGAACTTTAACATAAATAAGCCATACTTACCAAAATTACCCTATATTAATAAACCCTATGTAAGTGAAATTTCACAATGATTACGATAAACAATTTTGATTCTGGCGATGGTGCTGGTTAAATTGGCGCTAAAAATATTCTTACTCCTATTGCTTTACGTAATAAAATTTGTATAGAATTGAATTTGACTGAAGTTTGGCATAAAAAAAAAACGTGGATATGCAGAAGCATGACAATATATTACTGATAAAGTGTATATATATTTCTGTAAACGAAGTTGCCTGTATACTTCACTAAGGATTACATTTGAGCGAAAGGATATCTCTATTTGTGAATCGGTTTATTAACCCTTTGAACCCAGGGTCGAAGTTCAAGATGTTAACATATTAACGGAAATTTTTTGCGTTGCTTTTACATCATTGAGGCCATCTATTTTTATTGCGGGGTTTCACATATTTAAATTGGAATTATAGAAAAAATGGAATGTTGTTAGCAGAATCAAAACAGAAAATGATGAACACTTGATTATGTTTAGCAATACATAAATTGGATTGAGGGTCTGTGCATTCACATTATTTGTAAAACTCTCCTTATTCCTGTGAAGCGTGTGCTTTACATCGAGGCTTGCTATGCTTTACATCGACGCCACAGTGCTTCAACCAATCAGGGATTGTTTATTTGGGGCATTCGACCTATTTTAACTCAGATTTTTGCACATTTTAATCCAAATTATAGAAAAATGGAATATTGTTAGTACATATAAAATAGAAAATGATGAATACTTTTAGCTAAAGATGAATTGGATGGGGGTTCTGTGTATTCACATTATTTGTACAACTCTCCTTACTGATGCCATATTTTGGAATTTCCGCGACCTAAATGGTTCGCGAAAAGTAATATTTTTATATATAGTATAGTTAAAATTTGCCTTAATGTAACCAATGTGTTAGTAGTTGAATATAATTGATATCATAGATTAAAATAAAATTAATAATTGTTTTATAGGAACGATGACGGTGAAATCAACGGACATGGATCTTACTTTAATGATTTGTTTACTGCGCCATTTGCAAAAGATGAAATTTGAGGATTCACTTTCATTGGCAACAAATACCAGCGAAGCAGCAGATTTATCCAGAATAAAGTATTATAGAAACTGGATCGCTCATAACACCAATGGCCAAATAAGTAAACACGATTTTCCAGCGATTTGGAAAAATGCTAGTGAGGTAATTTCATAACAACATATAGATACTGTATTCATTTACTAACTTGTACTTTGGCGAAGGGCTTCACAAATATAATGCTTACAATCTAATATAAAAATAGTCACTATCTTGTTAGCTTACTCAGGACTAAGTGCTAACTACTGGGCTGATGTAACCCTCTAAGAGAGGAAACCTCCAGAGCAATGACACCGACCAGGTGGTTGTAAATAAACTAACGATAGACACACCTGGATTAAAATAGATAATAAATAAATTTGGTTTATTTACTGTCTTCTGATTGGTTAAAACTATTAGTTTTATTTTCAATGTTGTCAATTGTTATGGCGACACGCCCACTCTGGCGTTGTGTATTCATACGCCAACATATGAGTACGTTGTTATTGTTTATATAAATAATATAAAACGTTCTTTCAGCCTTATTTCTGATAGAAATTTATTTATAATGAATGGCAATAATTTATTTTTATTTTATTGAACCATAAAACTAATTTTTGACTCTTCACATTTGACATAATCCGCTTCGCGGATTATTCAATGTGAAGAGTCAAAAATTAGTTTCGCGGATTATTCAATGTGAAGAGTCAAAAATTAGTTTTATGGTTCAATAAATTCAAAATAGATAATAGTCATTCATTAAATAATAAATAAAATGGAATTTAAGGAATATGACTCTCTCATGCATTGTTCTGATTTCTAGTACGGGTTCGGCTTTTGGTTGTTGTTTGTTTTATCAGCTCTTCGACGTTCGTCTTCAGATTATGATTTTCTTATACTTTCGTCTCTATCACCACAGAAGAGACATTAAAATTGTCAAAAGGCTCATCTGGTGCAGAAAAATTGTACCGTTAATTTTATTATAGTTGTATAAGAACACATTACTCATGAGGTAAATTGATAAAATTAAGAATGAAAACGGGGAATTTGACAACACAAAACCAAAGTGCAGAAAACAGCCAACGGCTACCAATGGGTCTTCAACACATGCAGAAAATCCGCCACCCATTGTCGGGCTTCAGCTGGCTCCATAAAAATATGTTTACTAGTTCAGCGAAAATGGACGTCATATTAAACTTCGAAACATATAAATGAAACAAAATTAAAAATAAAACATACAAGACTAACAATGACTTAGGACCGTCACAAAAAATGATGCGGGGTAAAAAGATATTTAAGGAATGACTGTAATATTTTTTCTGTCTATGAAGAAATAACATAAAAAATGTGGTGCACACTGAATAACGCGCGTAGCGGGTTATTTTACACTCTTCGGGATCTTCGCCAGATTTTAATGAATATATATTGGCCAGTAATACCGATCTATTGAGTTATCCAGCTACAGCTGATTTTTTATGGTTTTTGTTGTGCTGTGACACGGCGGTCCCAGGTTTGGGTTAGGGTTGAGCGCTCACAGACTTGTTCTGTTATAAATAAGGCCGATACATTTTTCGTTTGAATTGTTTCATATTTCCACGTGGTGGTCTTTTATAGCCGACTATACGATTTGTTAAAGACCGTTTGCTGACATCCTCTTCATTTAAACTCTTGTCAACATAGCTAGTTGTCTCATTGGCAATCACACCAGATCTCACAACTTTATTGGGTAGTGGCGTCGGCGTCTTCGTCATTTAGATTGTTAGGTTTCCCGCCGATGTAGTTTTACATGTCAATTCGGATTCTTTCATAGCTAACTATGCGGTAAAGGTTTTGCTGATCTCCTTATTTTATTTAGCTAGCGGATCCCTCCCCGTGCTCTTCCTTCGATATAATTCACTGCGATTCTACATAGATACTAGGGAACAGGACAATTTTTTTTGCAGTAAGTAAAACTGTTTTGTAAATCTCCATGCATTGTTATAGGAGTTAACTTTTTAGATCATACAAGATTTTTAAAAATGGGTTTTTTTGTAGATGCTTTGATTTAATAAAACAAAATGAAGCATCTACAAAAAAAAAACACTATTTTTTAAATCTTGTATGTTACAGAAAAATTGACTTTTTATAGTCAACATTACAATTTTACACTGACAGCAGCAATCTTATACAACAGAAGGTTCCGTTTTTCTGATATTTGACTGCCGTTCCCCCTTTCCATAAAAAATAACGCACACAACCGAAGCACATTAAACAAACGAAATATGGAAATCGATTTAAAATAGACCTATGTTTTTCCTAAGTAGTCACGTGGTTTTACCTCATCTTCAAATAAACAAGTTGTCGACTTAATCAATTAACAAGTTGAATTCATCATGTCGACTTCTTATTACTATGTCATTACATTTATATTAGCAAGTCGCCATTGTAATGCAATTATTTCTTCATCATTCCGACAAGTTGACTCCACATGATGCTTAGATTCCAGCTTATAACACACAACATAACTAATAATTCCGACTTATTAGCAACAAAATAACTTTACAAGGGGTGTACCATATGCGCTTCCATAGATTCCAGCTTATAAATTAAATAGTGTTTGATTTTACTTTGTTAGGCAATTGGACGACTTGGTGGTCAATTGTTGAAGACGGAATGTGATATTTTGATGTCTTCAGATCTTGACAGTTCAAACAAGGAAGTCATCTTATCATTTGCCCAACAAGAGAGAAGATTGGAAAAAGTTGAAAAAGAATATGATAAAGTTGACGAAGAATTACAATATGCCAAGGAAAAAATAAATCAACTGCAAGAGAGTAAAGATAATACAAAAGGTAACTGATAGATAGTTGATAATGACTTGTGCATTCGGAGGATTATATTTGTACCAACAGGTACTATTCTGTTGTAATTACTAGCGAGCGAATCTAGACATTGTTTTGCGTTTATATAATAGCTTTACCTATACTAAGTCGTATGATATATACTAGTAGTTTGCACTTCAAGTCATAAAACACTAGACATGAAATAAAACCCTGGAAAAAACTAAGTGAAAATTACCAAAACTGATATGTTCCTGGCTAAAAAATAGAATTTTATCGTAGCTTTGAAATATGTATTTGCATAAAATTATCGATAATTCAGAATATCCGTAAAATTTAAGAGCAGAGACCATAAACTAAATGCCGAGGTTGGGCAGAATGTTTCTTAACCAATGACAAAAGCTCTTTACTGGACATGTTAAAAATTATAGAATAATATATGATAGAAATATGAAATTTAAATCAAAAGTACTGAAGTACTGAACATCGGATGAACGCAGGTTCTTGTGGATGGTCCGGTCCGACAAGCACTTGTAACGCTCAGAAACAAAATCACATCTCTATACCTGAAAGTGAGGTTAACGTTAATAGACAGATATTAATTGCGTAGATGATAAATTAATGACAGGGAATTCATTCTTACCGTAATGGCTATTATATTGTAGTGATACAAATCAGTATACTCTGGTTTATTGTTACATATTATATTAATACTTGTATATTACAGTTACATGTATATATAATATTCATACATTTGTATAACATACTATTCTACTATATCAATAACAGTGCAGCGCAAGTGCATGGTAGACACGTCACTCTTCTGTAATAATTCGATTTTACTAATAGAATGGATTTGAGTAGGCATTTTTTTTCCCTGGAAAAAATGTTTAATTATCCATGCAGAGTTGTCGTTCCTTAAGATTGCAAACGTTCTTGAGATATTCTCCCGCATGCGTGTGCATAGATATTAATGATTTTTCACTTATATACCCAAATATTTTAATATTATTAATATATCTTCTTTAAAAAGTATTTGTTGAGTATTTATTGATGAAATGAATTTATAACAAGCGATAAGGAATGTTAGTTTGCACTTGATGATGTCTACGTATTCATCATATTCATAGATCGGTTAAAAACCCAAAACGAATATCTGTATTACGTAATGGAAATATAGGCGATAGCAATACACAGGAATGCTCTCACGGTCATCCGCTGTAAAAATCCTCAAACAATTCCATATTTGCAGGTGCATCAATTCAACATATGTGCAACTTCATGTTTTAGGGATCTGGGTCGCCAGGGAACACTAATAAATATGTGCCTGTCTTAATTCAAAAACGTTCAAAAGTCAGCCACTACTATGATTCATTTCTAAGATTACATTATAACATATGATTGCAAGGGAGGTAAATTGTGATATGGTTATATTTATAAATTAACTGTTTACAAAATTTTGAATTTTTTGAAATACTAAGGCTTTTCTACCTCAGGCATAGATTACCTTAGCTGTATTTTGCAACACTTTTAGGAATTTTGGATCTCGATGCTCTTCAACTTCGTACTTTATTTGGCATTTTAATGAACTTTTTTGGATTCGAGCGTCACTGATGAGTCTTTTGTAGACGAAACGCGCGTCTGGCGTTTATACAAAATTTAGTCCTGGTATCTTTGATGAGTTTATTTACCATGTTCCTAGACTCGATCACCCAGACGGATTGTGAATATAGCGACGTTTGATTTATGTAATTCAAGCGTCTGGGTAACCGATACTACCATTTTCCATGATATCAACTCGATTGATTCAACATCCAATCAACACTGCAGTCTATATATATGTATAAAACGGTTAAGGAAAAGTTAAATTAACAAATGGGAATGCATTTAATTTTTTTTTTTATCATGGACCTATTGCCATATTGTTTTTACGTCACCCGAAATTTTGCTATCACATGGTGTCCATCTTCTGTTGTTCGTCGTCGTCTTTTTACTTTTACAAAGGTCATCTCCGTTGAAACTACTGGGCCAAATCTTACCTAACTTGACCACAACCATCATCCCGTGGTTCACACGCAGGAATGCCTTTTAACCACAAAAAGACGCAAAAGTGTAAATTTAAAGCGATGATTAGTGGTGCTCTACAAGAGTCATTTAGTGTTTTGCTTATCCTCTTCTCAGTCACGAAAAGAAAAAGAAACAGTGGTTTCGTATTTTTTCATCTTGTACGGAAGCCTTTTAGGGTCATGCTTATTTACTTTTTACAATTGGATACAACTAATGTCAGGACGTCGATAACGTCGGATCAAAACAAATTGTCAATGCGTAGGAAAAAGATATAGTTCCTTACATTTTCCACATTAATTTTATAAAAAAAAAGCCATTTGCCAATGTAATAAAAAGAATAACTAATCGCCGTATTTGAATATCAAAAATAAGACAACTTGTGACCGAACGCCGCTATGGATTAAACTCGTGCTGCGCACTCGTTTAATCCATGCGTCGTTCGGTCACGCGTTGTCTTATTTTTGATATTCAAATACGGCGATTAGTTATACTATAATTATTAATTTGATATAACAAATTATCAATTTGATATTATCAGAATATTAGCCCGCTAAGCACCAATTCGAAAAATATGGCATTTCCGTTAATTTGATGCTATTGTCATACAGTAAAAATTATATGTTTTTTAGTCTAAGTCCATGTTGCTCTTGGGCTGATATTGAACCTAGGGCTGATAATACATGCGATATGAAAAATGCCATGTAATAATCTGATATTATTAATTTGATATTAAAAATTATCAATTTGATATAAAAAATTGTCCATTTGATATTATACAAATATAGCCTTTGTATGAGGTCGATACCAGAATATATTGACCTGAAAGAAGTCCGAGGTCGATATACTTCTTTGGGTCAATATATCCTGTTGGAATTTTATACATGCTAGGTTTTTTTAAGAAGGAAAAGCCATTTTTATATTCTTGCATGTTCCTATGTTCCTATGTTCCTTAAAACACTTACATGTCATTAGAACTCTTCGTTCCGCTTTGACTTGAAAATATGCAATTTAAATTGATCATATAGACCCCCTTTTCTCTCTTATATTTGTTCGTTCTAAGGCACCAGGTCACATATACGAAATTGAGAAACAAGTCCCGAAAAATTGTCTCTAATAAAAGGGAAATGGGAGGAGAGTTGGTTATAGAAACATTAAACCTGTAAATTGAGTTTTGAAAATGCATAATATATTTGTCACCGGACGTCAGATGAACCATCAATTTTACACGAAATGCGCCAGTTCGGGTATTGCAACTTTTAATTAATCATTATTATGATAAAATTATACTATTTTTAGCGAAATTCACAATTTGTTATATAAAATTATTAAATTGTTTTATCAAATTGTAAAAAGTAAATTAACATGGACCTTAAAGGCTTCCGTAATTTTGAACCTGTATACAGATCTCCTATGTATTATCTCATTTCAGAACGTAAGACTACTAGACTGTCGAATTATATCTGAACGCTTCTTTAAGTTCTAGTAAAATATTTTATTATCAAGACCATAAAAATCCTTTCATCATGAGACATAGATAAATGTGAAAAATTAAAAAAAATTATGCACAGAAAAATCCACTGAAGAAAAGATCTATTCAAGTTTCAACATAAATTACTGTATACGTCGAATATATACATTAAGCACAAAGGACTACATAATATATTGACCATTAAGGCGAGGTATAGGAAAGAGTAAGTTTTGCTGGGATTTGTCTAAGGATACAGCTGTTGGTAAAACATTTAAGGGTTTCATCAAGAACTGACATTCAAGAATAATATCATTAATTGTTATAATTTTTTTCTAGTTTGAAATGTTTTACATTTGTCATTTTGTGGTCTTTTATATGCTAACGTCGTCCCCATTTTATTTGATTATAAGGCATCGCAAAGGAGTTATTGACTTAATCAACGAATTTTATCTTGAAAATTATGACAGATCGACAGCAAATTTAAATAGCAAAAATGATATGCAGACAAGATCTACAAATAATCAACATGATCGAAATCGGCAGTCGACACCTTTTTAAAGTTGTTGCCCTTTAATGGCGGTGTTTCCATGTTTGCCTATTATCTTAAAAACTATACTAGATTGATAGAAACTTTAAAAAGGAAAATAAAGATCAGGAGGACAAGATTAACAATTAAGTCAGCATGAACAGAATCGACTCCTTATTGAAGTTATTGCACTTTAATGACTATCTTTTCCTTTTTAGCTCACCTGGACACAGGGCCAAGTGAGCTTTTCTCATCACTTGGCGTCCGTCGTCCATCGTCGTCCGTCGTCGTCTGTCGTCGTCCTTCGTCGTCCGTCGTCGTTAACTTTTACAAAAATCTTCTCCTCTGAAACAACTGGGCCAAATTTAACCAAACTTGGCCACAATCATCATTCGGATATCTAATTTAAAATTGTGTCCGGTGACCCGCCAAACCAACCAAGATGGCCGCCATGGCTTAAAATAGAACATAGGGGTAAAATGTAGATTTTGGCTTATAACTCTGAAACCAAAGCATTTAGAGCAAATCTGACGGGGGTAAAGATCTATCTGCCCTGAAATTTTCAGATGATTCGGACAATGGGTTATTGGGTTGCTGCCCCTGAATTGTCAATTTTAAGGAAATTTTGTCCGTTTTCGGTTATTATCTTGAAAATTATTATAGATAGAGATAAACTATAAACAGCAATAATGGTCAACAAAGTAAGATCTACAAATAAGTCAATAATATCAAAATGGTCAGTTGACTCCTTAAGGAGTTATTGCCCTTAATAGTAATTTTTTACCAATTTTTCTTAAATTTTTGTAATCTTTTACAAAAATCTTCTCCTCTGAAACTACGGGACCAAATTTAACCAAACTGAGCCACAATCATTATTAGGGTATCTAGTTTAAAAGATATGTGCGGTGACCCGGCCAACCAACCAAGATGGCCGCCATGGCTAAACATTGAACATAGGGTAAAATGTAGACTTTGACTTAGAACTATGAAACCAAAGCATTTAAAGCAAATCTTACAAGGGATTAACTTGTTTATCTAGTAAATATCTATCTGCCCTATAATTTTCAGATGAATTGGACAACTGGTTGTTGTGTTGGTCCCCCCCCCCCCCCCCAAATTGGTAATTTTTAAAGAAATTTAGCCGGTTTTGGTTATTATCTTGAATACTATTATAAATAGAGATAAACTGTAAACAGCAATAATGTTCAGCAAATTAAGCTCTACAAATAAGTCAATATGACCAAAATGGTCAGTTGACCCCTTAAGGAGTTATTGCCCTTTATAGTCAATTTTTAACAATTTTCATTAATTTGGTAAATTTTGGCAAGTTTTTACAAAATGTTTTCCTCTGTAACTAAAGGGCCAAGTTCATTACAGATAGAGAAAATTTTAAGTAGCAAGAATCAGTAAAGTATGATATTGATCTACAAACACATCACCAAGGTGAGCGACACAGGCTCTTAAGAGCCTCTAGTTTTTTTAATCTTTGCTTTTTATCTTGAAAATTGTATTTTAGAAAAAGAAACTTTTAAAGGGGAAAATGAACAGTAGGTTAAGATCTTCAAATATCTCAACATGACTGAAATTGTCATTTAACTCTTAATAGAGTTATTCCATTTTAATAATGAATTTTACTAAAAAGTAGCAATTGTTGAAGATGCAGGTGTTATTTTTATAACACCACTGCATTATGAAGGCGGATATTTGAAATGTCAGTCACAATTACAAGTTTTACCCCTATACGTACTCATGTGCCTAAACATGTCTTTCTTTGTTATTTATTCGTTGGTTTTCTGTCTCAGTGACGGCTGTCTGTAATTTCTTTTATCCAGTAGGAATAAAAGTGACATTAAATTATACGTTATGTGTTGTGTGATCTTGATGTACATTTAGATTATCTTGTATCATTTAAAATAAATGAATAATTTAAATGTTTTTGTTATAGATAACCTTTTATTGCAAGTTGATGATTGGGAACAAAGCAATGATAAATGCTTTCCAACATCAGCTGTTAAAACAGTTTTGGAGACCGTTATGCATACATCATTTGTAGTAATCAGTGGTAGCGCTGGAATGGGGAAAAGCGCAATGGCCTATCACATTGGGTTACTATTTCGTGATACGAAGGAGTACGAAATTTTACCCATTCATGAACCATCAGATATTTTGAAATTTTGTCAATCTGGACGAAATCAGATAGTCATTATTGATGATATATGTGGAAAATTTTCCATCAACAAGCACAATGTTGACTCGTGGATGAGTTTAAAAAGTTCAATCAAACAAGTTGTTAAACAGTGCAAGACATCTTTACGCATTGTTGCAACTTGCAGACTGCATATACGCAAAACTAAACAATTTGAAAAACTTATAAATGAATTTGAAATGAAAGATTGTAATCTTCTCTCTGATGAAATGGCATTAGAATTGGACGAGAAACATAAAATAGGATTGTGTCATTTGAATCAAGAATGTTTGGACCAGTTACCAGAAAAAGTCATTGCGCAAACAGACATGTTTCCTCTTCTATGTAAACTATCAGCAGAAAAGACTTTTAATCCTGGCTTCTTTGAAAAACCTTATGACATTTTTGAAAAAGAATTAGGCGAAATGGCCACGGAAAACATAGAATGTTTTTTTGGTCTTGTTTTACTAGTACTGTTTAACAACAATTTAAGGATAATTTTATTTGAGGATAGAAGCAATAGAAGATTTAACGAAATATTTGAAGAAGTGTTTGAGGAATTAGACATGTCAAGCAGGCCGTCGAAAAGTTCTGTTTTGCACAGTCTAAAAACACTAAAAGGAACATTTATTAAAGAAAGCGAATGTTCGTTTTCTGCGATACATGATCAAGTGTTCGATTTTATTGCATTTTTCATTGGAAAAATGTTACTGAAAACTATCCTGAAATACGGAAGAAGCACTTTCATTGCTGAACGAATGAGTTTTAAATTCTTGGTTGAAATAACAACAGACAATGATTTTGTAATTATGCTTGATGAGACTCACAAAGAGTTGTACTTTCGAAGAATTGAGGAAGAAATTAGAGGCAGAAAATTTTCCACTGTTTTCTGCAATATAATAGCAAAGACGTTATTTTACCAAGAAAAAATTATATCTTTGTGTTTTAAACAAAGTGGCACATTTTCTATTTTAACAGGCAATGTGTGGCCATTGATTTTGAGTGCGTATAGTGACTGTAACATGATTTTTACCTTTCTTGAAAAAGAACGATTAAAAAGAATGAATTGTGAACAAGTATCAGAAACAGAATCAGAAGTAGGTGGTGCTCTGAGGAATGTATTCTTTGACACACAAATAAGTTTTGATGAATACGATAATGAAGCTTCGCATGAATTATCATCTTCAAATGGTCCACTTTTAACGGTAGTTACCTGGGAACGGGTTGATTTAATGCAATGTTTACTGCAATCTTACAAAGTAGGTAATATAAATGAAACATTCACTATAGGGGTAAAGAAGTTCACACCTCTTTTATTTGCATATGATAACGGACAGTTCGAAATTGCAAAAATGCTCGTGAAATTTTTACTCTTGAATAAGGAGAACGATTCGAAAGAAACACCACTGTTTCTTGCTTGTCGATTTGGACATACTGAATGTGTGAAATTACTTGTCGAAGGTCAATGCGATGTCAATTGCATTGATACGGAAGGTAAAAGCCCTTTGCTCATAGCTTGTGCAGATGAAAATGCTGACATAGTTGAAATTCTTTTAAATGCAAATTACTGTAAAATTGACCATTGTGATAACCTTAAAAACAACGCGCTTACAATAAGTTGCGAGTTATGTAATACAGAAATAGCACATCTTTTGATATCACACGGCTGTAATTTAAATACTGCAAATGTTCATGGAACAACTGCCATACATATTGCAGCTACAATGGGATATATCGAAATAATGCAGTTACTAATTTCATACAACTGTGAAATCAACGTTTGTGACAATTATAATCAGACACCTTTACATTTAGCAATTTACAGCTATCAAAAAACTTGCTTAGAATTGCTTATTTCGAACGGTTGCGATGTAAATATTTGTGATCTTGATGGACAAACCTCGCTTTTCATAGCATGTAAGAAAGGACATGTCGACATTGTGGAAATAATTTTGAACACAAATCTTTGCGATATTGATAAATCGGACAATAATCAAGATTCTCCTTTGGCGATAGCTTGTGCATATGGATGTAAAAGTATTGTTGAACTTTTAATACTGCGAAAATGCAATGTTAATAGTGTTAATAAATACGGACTCTCTCCACTACACATAGCTGTACTTGGTGACTACATGGAGATAGTACAGACTCTAATTGAAAGTGGATGTGATATAAATTTGTGTAATGCCAATAAGCAAACACCTCTTTTTTGTGCATGTGATAGGGGTATTTGTTCAGCAGTTCAATTGTTGTTAAATAAGGGATGCGATGTAAACATCTGTAATTCAGATGGTTTGACACCATTAGATATTGCAAACTTCAAAGGTTTTTTAAACATTGCCGCATATTTAAGTAATAAAGTGAAATCTAACGAGATTGAAATAATATATTCAAGAATCTAAAACATGAATAAGAAGAAGGTGAAAAAAGGAGAGTATGTCACGATGTGCTTACAACATTTACATGATATATGCATTTTTTTCAAAGTTTGTGCGCTATTTTCCAGGAAAACGTGCTACTTAAACTAAAATAATTATACTTTAGATATCTACCCTATAAGCATGCAAAATATTTAATAACTTTTTTTCTGGCGTAGTCGATAATAGTTTTGAACTGTCCGCCATTAATCACATAATGCTAAACTATGGTAACGCATATATATGTGTTGTCTCTGATCTGTTCTCTGATTGGATGAAAATACCATTTTTTTTTATGTACAAACCTGCGTTTGTTTTTAAAAATATGTGATGTACAGCAGATGATAGATCTAAAAATAGATATCTAAGATAAAAAAATCTTATACCAATAGTACAATTTAAGTATTCTGGATAATTAGCTTTTTAGAATAGCAAACATTTACTAGTGAAAAATTCGAACCAATAATAAAACGCATCCATGCATATTATATTTTTCGCGAGGTTAAAGAATGTAAACATCCAGTTCATCCAAAAAGATATGCACAAGCTACATAGAAATATGAACGGGAAATCTATGAGATTTAAACATTCAAATAAACGTAAATGAAAGTATCAACATTTTCATTATCTAATGCGAACATGTTTCCAGTTCACTGTCATCGTACTTTATGTGGAGCAGGATCTGCTTACCCTTCCGGAGCACCTGAAATCACCCCTTGTTTTTGGTAGGGATCGTGTTGCTTATTCTCTAGTTTTCTATGTTGTGTCATGTGTACTATTGTTTGTCTAATTGTCTTTTTTATTTTTAGCCATAGCGTTGTCAGTTTATTTTCGATTTATTAGTTTGACTGTCCCCTGGTATCTTTCGTCCCTCTTTTATAACTAATACAGTTTATATAGGTAAATCTTTAAAATTGTTTATATTAGGTTCAATTAATCTAAAATCGAAGATTTATTTGCTTGAATGCTATAAACATATCTTCCAAGGACACTTTAAAGGGAATTTTCAGTCTGCACTTTAATACAATTTTGTTTACATGCTACATGTGCAGAAAGAAGTAAAACAAAAATGCTAAACTTCAAGGAAAGTCCAAAATGGTAAGTCCTTTAACAATTGGCAAAATTAATAGCTCAAATAATTCAAATTAATGGTGAATAAAAAAACGGTAATATTCCTGACTTGGTACTACTTGATTTATTTCACTTGACTGGATGGGGTTTAACCAATTCGTTTATCATATACCAGTCCATCTATAGATAGGTGTTTGGGATAAACTCACCAATGAAGTATCCAGTTATGGTCATTGATCTGGGTAAGATATGTAAACACTTTATGTGTAATCGCAAGGTTAATAGTCAATATATGAATATTAATGGGTTCAAAATATCGTCGATCAAAGAGTGTCAAAATATATATAGCAAATTTTAGAGCTTGTCAAAAGATGTGTGTATAGATTATCTGCCTTCGGCTTCCGTACGTTATTCGCTCCGAAAAAGGTTTGCATCTATGACAAATTTATGCATTTATTGTCATTGACAATTCTTCCCTGTTCTAAAGACTGTTTTTATGCCCCATTTATGGGCATTGTATTTTTTGGTCTGTGCGTGTGTCCGTCCGTAAGTCTGTCCCCCTTCAAGTTGAAATTTTTGGTCGATGTAGTTTTTGATGAAATTGAAGTCAAATCAACTTGAAATTTAGTACACATGTTCTCTATGATATGATCTTTCTAATTTTAATTTTAATAGAGTTTTTACCCCATTTTCACGGTCCACTGAACATAGAAAATGATTGTGCGGATGGGGCATCCGTGTACTAGGTACACATAATTGTTGTTTAATTTTTATATGTTTTACATTGTATATATTTATATATTTATCTCAAGTTTTACAGGCACTTGCACAACCTTTACAAGTTAATTAACAGTAAATATGCATATTTATTAGACAACTAAAAGCGTGTGCCCAATTTTCAGAATTGTTAGTTTTTTACGTCAAATTAAGGACGTTTTATGATGATAAAAAAGACATAAACGATTGATGTTTTAAAAATATTTCTCTTATTTTGGTGCTATTTTCACATTTTATTTTCTAACCGGTGTGAGAAAAATATTTCTCAACACCAGTGAAAAATCTGTTTTCGGCAAATGATTGGTTGAAATTTTATTGTGACGTTGAATTTGTTCTCCTGAATTTTCTTATTGTGACGTCATGAAAAAAGGCGACCATGCCTGATGACGTCACATCAAAAGTACACAACTTTTCTCAAATCTTTAAAACGGAAGGATAAAAATCATTAGAGAAACAGATTCAAACACTGTAACCCGTGTATTACGATATGTCTCCACTCTCAACAGTTAAATTTAATTATTTAAAAAGCTCGGCAAGCCTCGCGCTTTAAATATTAAAATTTAACTGTCTAGAGTGGAGAAATATCGTAATACTTCCGGCTTCAAAATATTCTGGAATGGTTTGACCGTTACTACTATTGATACAGGGTATCTCAGTGCAATTACGGAGACGTCTGATTGTTTGTGACAGTTATTAGTCCAGCAGATAGGTGCAATATATGAAGGAATTGTGCACTTCGTGTTAAAAGCACCAAATTTTGCTCAAACATACTTCTATCTATACTCTTCAATTTTAGATATGGAGGCAAGCTGGAAACATAGTTAACTTCCGGTAAAATCCAAAATGGCGGATTCATGTTTAAATTTCAACTTTTCTTAATTCTCTTTCAATTTTTTTAGTTTGAACTAAAAGAACTGATGTTTTAATTGATCTGCATCGTATTAGATGGGTTTCAGTGTTGCTGAAGCAGCAATTTGGATGAGTTTGGTTAACTTCCGGTCGAAATTTCATGTCAAAATTCAAGAAAAATGTTGACTTTTAATTTGCAAAAAGTGAGAAGAATGGTGTAATAGAATCAGGTATTTATTTCTTTGCAGATCATTAAAATTCAATTGATATGGTGAACACTACTGTTTCATTATTATATTTGAATGAAGATAGACATACACTTCGATAAATCAAGAGTCTAAATAACAATTGAAAGATGAGCTCTTAAAGATTTAAACTTATTGAGGCATCAGATAATCGAAGACCAGGTAGTTCGTCCCCAAATGTTGAAGAGGTTGACTGGACTACAATCTGTCGATACCTGTAACTTAGCATTGCACAAGGTCAGGTTTTTCTCTGGTTGTTTATGACGTCTTTACACTAAATCCATTGGATGTTGGATGTGTACGGATTGATAGTTTAGTCTTAGTTGCATGATTTTTTTATTAGTTGTTAGTGGCTTTGAACTAGCTGTCAGATAACTGCGAGTACTCTCAGATCTGTTCATTGTGTCTTTTTGTGTCGGGATGTATAAGTACCCAGGCCACGTCCACTTGTATTTTTGTCCATCTGATGAGTTAACCTTTTTTCAACTGAGTTTTATAGTTCGTTCTTATGTTGTACTGTTATACCACTGTTAGGGGGAGGGTTTGGATCCCGCTAACATGTTTAACCCCGCCACATTATTTATGTATGTGCCTGTCCCAAGTCAGGAGCCTTTAATTCAGTGGTTGCTGTTTTTTTATGTGTTACATAATTGTTTTTCGTTAATTTTTTTACATAAATAAGGCCGTTAGTTTTCTCGTTGGAATTGTTTTACATTGTCTTATCGGGGCCTTTTATAATAGCTCACTATGCGGAATGGGCTTTGCTCATTGTTGAAGGCTGTACGGTGAGCTATAGTTGTTAATGTCTGTTTCATTTTGGTCTTTGTGGATAGTTGTCTCATTGGCAATCATACCACATCTTCTTTTTTATATTTAGTTCATTTATATGCTTTGGAATTTAGTGTGACATCCATTTACTCTGAATTAGTACACCATTTGTATAGGGACCAGCTGGTGACCACGTCCGGTTGCTGGAATTTCTCGCTGCATAGAACACTTATTGGTGGCATTCGGCTATTGTCTGCTCTTTGGTCAGTTTGTTGTCTCTTTGATATATTCCCTATTTCTATTCTCAATGTTAAATATATAATTTGTCAAAATATGACAGACGAATAGCTGCAATGCCCTACACCCTCAAAGTGTAACAATATTGGTGCCGGATATGGCTGGAAATCTCGTTAAATACAAACAACTTCCATGTTTACCGTCTACGACCCATCTGTATACACAATATGATGGCAGGGGTCTTCCACGTACTACGTACAAAATCAATGCCAAATGGCAGAAGACCTGCCATCTAAACACAGAACTAAAGAGAGCTAAAATAAGACATCAAAAGGATACAGATGATATGTAAAAAAAAAAAAAAAAACAGGCAATAGGAGCTGGAAACCCACCCGCACGGTCAATGTGTACAAATGCTTCAGTACACAACTTTATTAGAGAAGCTAAGTGCTGGGGACCTCATTGTACAAGAAACGAAATATCATGTCCAATGTCTTACTTATCTTTATCGACAGGCATCAAAAGTCTCTAGTGAAGATGAGACTTAATAAGGAAGAGATGCACGAATAAGCCATGGAATCGCATTAGCTGACATCATCAGCTACAATGAAGATTCCATAACCAAAGAATATTTAGCACCAAGATTCAAAGTTGTCAGGTTTTTTTCTAGGCAAATAAGGAATCTAGATGTTGACATTGAAGACAGAGTTCATAATTCAAGATGAAAGAATAGACTTCTTACATTTTAAAATTATGGGTTGTTTGCCTGTGAGAGAGCTTTCACATGTTTGAATTGGATGGAGATTTGTCTCAATGGCACCCATACAACTTCTTATATCTAATGCTGGCTTATTTACCTGGTATTCAGGAATAAAAACAAGAGAGAGAGAGAACTAACTTGCTTTCAAATATAATATAGAACCCTCGTTTTAGAAAGCAGGTGATGATGCCTTTGACTAAAACTAAATTCAGATTTATAAAGCAGTAACAATAATTCGCAGCGACATGTTTATTGTTACATTTTGGTTTGACGGTAGTTTTCCAGTGAACTGTGAGGAGAATTATGTTCCAAGATCTCCTGTAGCTCTTGTTAGTATGTTGTTGTATGGACAATATATAACAACCGACTCTTATAAGCAGGAAACACCAACGATTGCTTGGATATTTATATTTAACAGCTACAAACAAATCCTTAACGTTAAATCTCCAAAGATCAGTCATCATGCATCTAAAGAAACATATGCACTTAGAAATAATGGTTCACTGTCTGACAGAACACATGAAATAAACATGTTGTTAAGTCGGATGGAGGCACTGTTAACAGATAACCCAGTAACCCTGCGAAGATGGATGGCAGCTTGACAAGAAATGGCAAGCCTTGCTAAACAGTTTGAGAAGAGGGGCGAAAATACAAGAGGGACAGTCATATATCGATTTCATGATGAAGAGAACGAACACAACTGACCATGAGCAGAAACTAAGAGCTCAAATGTCGTTTATCCATGATGTAGCTTCTGTGATAGAAGAGTTAGGAAATCAATTTCTTGAAGACAGCAACGAACTTGTTGTTCTGTATACCAATTAAACATATAGCTCCCTCAGCAGTTGTTGATACTATTCGTCGTTCGTTGAATAGAAAAGGGACTTTCCGATTTGATTTTCCTCTGAGTTCAGTATTTTTGTGATTTTACTTTTTAGAACAATTGACAAGATGTAACTATTGTAGACAATATAAAGATTGACAGTACAAGGAGACGTTGTCAAAGGCAAACATGCTAACCACGAAACTGATAGAGCTTCTCACGTGTAGATCAAAACAAAACAGAGCTCATTCATTTTCTGTCAAATAAACAGATGGATGAAAACATTTTCGAGATGAGAATCATTGCTACAGTTGTAACAGATTTATTAGTACTTGTTTCATGTGACAATGCAGTTGATATTAATTGGTTGCTTTGGGACTGGAAACCACTTCGTATACATTTCAATTCATGAGCTTGCTAACTTTTTAGGACAAGAAAAAGCATATGAATTGCTTGTTTTCCATGCATTCACTGTATTCGACACTGTGGCATAGATCGCTGAATAAGGTGAAAAAAACAGGAATACATGAATGGTATTGAATTTTGTCACAAGAGTATACACCGTTATGAGAGACCAGGGTTGCGTCCAATATCGTAGCAGCTACGTAGTGCTACGTAGATGTTTGTCTACTGAACGAGTAGCTAGTCTAGCTGCTATCTATTATCTATGTTGCAGCTAGGCTAGATACACGTTCAATAGTCATACATCTACTATAGCCCTTTGTAGCCGCTACGATATTGGACGCAACCCAGGTGAGTACTCTGAATGTCGACACCACTATTACGCAATTAATCGAACGATTCGTTATGCTGATGTTTGATCGAACAATATCAGAGGTCAATGATCTTTAACCTTTTTTAGGACAACATTGCTTTTTTTTTTTATCAAACATATGTATTTAGTCTCTAAATTACGTTTACTTGTGATATTTTTTTACCGGAAGTGACAAATTTCTGAATAAAATACCCCGAGGGTTTTAAAGAAATGATACATTATTTCAAACCATGAATACACAAAAATATTATAGTCTACACAGCAAACTTTGGCTACCAGCTGTGAGATTTGAATAACCATTAATCAGTTATCAGATGCATGTCCGCCATTTTGATGATAAAACCGGAAGTGGATAAAATCAAGCTTACCTCCATGTCTTATTTTATTAAGAATGGTTCAAACTATGTTTCTACCATATTTTATGCTTTTAAAATATAGTGCACAATTGTTCACCTATCTGCTGGGTAACCATTAATCAGTTATCAAATGCATGTCCGCCATTTTTATGATAAAACCGGAAGTGGATCAAATCAACCTTGCCTCCATATCTAATTTTGTTTAGAATGGTCCAAACTATGTTTCTACCAAATTTTATGCTTTTAACACAAAGTGCACAATTATTCACCTATCTGCTGGACTATATGTAGTTCGTAAAGTTATAATTATGGTATAAAAAGTGAACCGAAACTACTTAAAAAAAATGTAAATAGAAAAAAATGCATATCGGTCAATAAATGTAACTGTTGTTTAAAAAAACCAGAATTGCTCATTTATCTATATGTGTCCTACAAAAGAAATGTATTTATAACCTATAAATAAACTTTGTCATTATCCTGTTTGCAATGAAAGTTGACTATAGTTTTCATATTGAAGATTATGAACTCTGCAAAATATGGAAAAATGTTAATATCTATTGGCAAACATCTACTAGTATATTAATAGAACTTGATTCCATAATACAAGTAGCACATTATTGTTTTTGTACTATTTGTTAACCTATGAATATGGAGATTATTAATCACATTGTTAGGGATATGTATGGAAAAAAAGAAGAAAATATTACACATTTTGTTATACCATGTTCTGACTAAGCAGATTTTAAAACGTTTCAGCAACAAGAAGTGTTGGTTTAATTTTATAATTGTTAATCAGAAGCATAGAAAGAAATATTCATGTTAAATTTGTTTGGATTATTCAAAGCTGTCAATGTTTATTTTATCAATTTTATTTTATTGGTTTCTAGAATTTGTATCTTCAAAAGAAAGAGTTTACTTAAAAATATGAACAATAAAGTGGATTTATTTAGCTTTTAAATATACTTTCAAAACATTGCATTACATGCTTTCATGAATATTTGTGATAGCACGATGTATGCTAACAAGTCTTTAAGGGATATTCTACTTGTGCAAAAATCTGAAGGTGTAAATGCATTCAAAAATTAATTGTGGATTAGTTATATATGACATAAAATTGAGAATGGAATATATATGACATAAAATTGAGAATGGAATATACTTGCTCGTTGTGATGTAACTACTTTTGTGTTATATTGTATATAGTTATATAAATGTTGAATATTTAATAAAGATAAAATTATAGCATATTTCCTTACGACGTCATGCCATGATTTCACATTTTCACATTTCCATTTTCAGTGAACCCTGAATCCTTGGTCATACCTTAAGTTGGCATTACAACTTAGAGGATATGAAAGTAAATGTAGTTTCAAATTGACATGACCACAAAGTATCTTTAACAAAAGCTTTAACGTGTTCAGTTAAATTTGAGATGTTGGTCAAAACACTAATTTGGTATAAATATTGAGTTCTCCTCATAATAAACATGTGTTCTAATTTTAAAGCTGGTGTTAACTCCAAATATCCCAACTACCCAATATATTTTTTTTTACTTATCTTAAACAAAATGTGTTAGTGCTTTGTATCAATCCGATTTGTAAAGTAAGTTAAACTGATATTGCTGTGCTATACCAACCCCTGCCACCATAATAGGAGTCTTACAATTTGCATTATATAGAAATTTGAGATTTACATTTTAATAGCCAAGTAATAAAGGATATTCTTTTCAATTTTTCTTCATTTTTACATGCTATATCCAGCTTTAACTGGTACGGTTAATTGTGGTTTTTAAAGTAAAAACCTTGTATATGATAAATCTGTACTTACCTGTCTGAAAAAAATTTGCAATTATCCCTTGGTAACTCATTGCAATCGCTAACGGTTAAATCATCTCCCTTTAATGATCTCCCGAATAGAAGATCACTTTACCTAAGGCAGAAATAATAATATATATACTATATAACAAAATTACTTCCTCCTGTGGGGAGGTGGGTAGGGTCAGACAGGTAAGTACAGATTTATTATAAACAAGGTTTTCACTTTAAAAACACATAGTTTATATCAAAATCTGTACTTACCTGTCTGAAAAAACATTTGCAAAAAATTTGCACCATAACCCCAAAGGTGTTGGGTTAGAGGAAGAAAGTAACCAATAAGTAAAAAATATCTACCTTAATACTTCTTCTGTCTTCTGTTTGCCGTATGCGAAATTGCAGCTTTTGCAAAAAAAGATTCTAAATCTGGTACATCCTTCAAATAATATGAGGTGAATGTAGTCTCATTTGACCAATGAGCTACTTTTAAAATTTTCTGAAAGGAATGTCCATTGAATAAAGTCCAAGAAGTTGATACGTGTAGCTTTCTGGTATCATGAGCTCTAACTGAATGTAGAGTTTCTGTATTTGCATGTTCATATACATATTTAACTGATTCAATAATCCATCGTGCAAAGAAATTATTAGAAGCCTCTTCGTGATGATTCTATTGATATGTTATAAATAAAGAGTCTTTATGATTTGTACAAAACCTCAGTTCTTTTAACATAAGCTAGTAGTGCTCTAAAAGGGCACAGCGGTAAATCGTTTGGATCTGTAGCATATTTTTCAAATTTGGGAATGAATACTGGTCCCCACGGTTTATTTAAAGTTTGAGTCTGGCAAGAAACTGCATATTTGGCAACAACCGTAAACCTCTTTGCTCTTTTCTGAAATGTTTGTCATTAATGGTGAAACTGTGTAATTCACTGACTCTTGCAGCAGATGCCAATGCCATAAGAATATTTTAATTCTGCTTCCTCTAGAGGTTCAAAAGGAGTCTTTGTCAACACTAGCAAAACCAACGGCAAATCCAAATTTGGCGCCAACTGTCTTATTGGCGGATTAATGTTGTACAATCCTTTAATTAAATTACGCAAATCCATGTTAAAAGGAATTCTATCTTTAGATGAATGTATTAAAGCTATTGCTGACTTGTAACCAGCTAACGTGTTTGGCTTACAATTTTTCACAGTATGTAAAAACATAAGAAATTAAACTATTTCTGGCACAGTTGACGTACTGGGATTGATACTCCTTTCTTGACACCAGCTGTCAAATAGCTTGAGCCTTGCATTATAAACTGTTTGTGTAGAATGTTTTTGTGCTTTGGAAATAATTGAAGCAATCTTTGGTAACACTTGGATTTGGATTATGAATTCCATTTTGACTTTATAATAGATTTTGTTGGACAGGCTGTTGTATTGGAAAGTCTATTAACTGGTTGAGAAGTTGACTGTACCATGACTGTCTTGGCAACATTGGCGCTATCAGTAAATTTACACTGTCCTCTTTCTGTATTTTTTTGTAAAACTCTGTTTAAAGTTATCGGGGTAGGGAAGGCATAAGCAAATAGGATTGTCCATTTAACTGACAGTGCATCTATTGACAACGCTGTTTCTTCCGGCCAAGGAGAGAAAAACACTGGCAGCCTCATGTTCATTGAAGTCGCAAAAAGATCTGGTGTTCCTAGCTGAAGGAACAACAAGTTCACTATTGTCATATTTAATGTCCATTCTGTCAAACGAATGTTTATTTTCCCCCTTGGCAGGGCTTCTGTTATAATATTCTTTTTTCCCCGGAATATGGACAGCTTGTTTTTTGACATTGTGATTTATGCACCATTTCAATAGATCCCATGCCGAGTAACAAAGGTCTGGGGATCAGGTCCCTCCCTGTTTGTTCAGATAACTGACGACAGTTGCATTGTCTGTTCTAAATAGCACACTTTTGAATTGTACTTTTATCAGAAATGTTTGCAGTGTTAACTGCACAGCTTTGAGTTCTAGCCAATTGATGTGTTTCACTTTGTACTGAGGTGACCAAATACCTGCTATCTGATAATTATTTATATGAGCTCCCCATCCCGACTGTGATGCATCTGTCACTAGAGTTATCTGAGCATCTGAGCAGATTCCTGTTCTAATAGCACTCCCTTGGAAAAAAATCGGTTTAGCCACAAAATAAGATGTTTCTGAAGTGGTTGACACAATGGAATCAAATAATTTAATCTGTGTAGCGCTGGTCTCCACCTAGCTAGAAGATAAAGCTGAAATGGTCTCATGTGCAGTCTGGCCCATGGAACTAAATCTATGCATGAAGCCATTAGACAAAGTAGTCTCAACATTACACGTGCCTCTACTGTTTGTCAATGTAGTTACATTTGAATCATTTGACTTATATTTTTGAATCTCTCTTGAGAAGGAAAAACAAGACATGTTTTTAAGTGAATCACTGCTCCTAGATATTCTATTTTTTGAGTCTGGACTAAACAAGATTTTTTCACATTGATTATCAAACCCAGATTTTTTAACAATTCCTGAGTGTACTGTAATTGTTTTGTCAGCCTTACTTTGTTGCTGTTTTTAACAGCCAGGTACATACATATGTGAATCATGTGTTTTCGCCGAAATGCACCTATTACTACCATCACTTTTGTGAAATTCCTTCGGAGCCGATCGTAGACCAAACGGCAGAGCTCGGTATTGATATTTTTTCTCCAAAATGCCGAAGCGGAGAAACTTTCTGTAATGCTTGTGAATGGGTATATGGAAGTATGCATCTTGCAAATCTAGTTTTACTGCCCAGTCCCCATGTTTAAGACTTTTTAGAATAGATCGGCGAGTTTCCATTTTGAAGTGATGAGGTATGAAAAACTGGTTCAGTGGTTTTGAATTTAGACCTCCTTGTCGTTTTGGTTCCATGAATATTGTACTGTAATAAGTCTGATTTTCTGCACTCTTCAGGACAGGCTCTATAGCATGTTTTTCTATCAAAGAATGTACCTCTTCTAATAAAGAAGACTTTTTTGCACCTACTCTGGAAACATCTGTCTCTTTTGCACCTTTAAAAGCTGGAAGACTGACAAAATCTAAAATTAAGCCGTTCTTCACTATCTGAAGTTCTGACTTGTTTTGAGTTATTTGAGACCACTGACTGTGGTAATGTAACGACCGATCTCCTACCTGGAGACTTACCGCAAATAATTGTTTATCTCTTGAAATTTTTTTGTGAGGAATTTTTCCATAAACAAAACTCCTCTTCCTCCTTGTTTTGCTGGCAAGGCACGAAAATTAGACTAAGTGTCATTGCCATGACGCTCAATATAATCCTGTTTATCATATCTTAAAATTTGGGCAGGTTTGACGAAGGTTACATTAGAAGTTTTTTGATATTTTCTTTATCTAGATCCTTCATCAAATTGCCCTCCTGGAACAAATGAAGAACGATAAACGTTTTGTGTTTCTTTAGCATCTCTTATATTTTCAGCAGAAGAATGCAAAGTATGAAAATATTTACCACCAAAAAGTTGTCCGCCATTCAAATGTAAAATCAACAATTTAGCTGATGTGGCTTTGCTACTGAAATCTACATTTTTCAAGAAAAAGTTTCTTCTGTTTATAACAGAATTAGCAATTATACGTGACGTCATAACTGCCATTGATTTGAAACATGCTACTAAAACTGAACATGCTTCTATCCTGTCATCCTCTGATTCTGCAACATCAATATAGCTTGCTATCAAAGAACCATATGAATCACTTCTTAACAATGTCATAGCTGAGTTGTCAACTTTTTTAAAATTCAGTATCCATTTCCTTATGGAAGGAAGGTGGAGAGTGTGGAAACTGTTTACGGTCTACAAAACCTTTTTTCTTATTGCCCATAGTGGAAGACAAACCCTCCTCTATATTATCATCAAGCCTAAGCGGAGAAAGAAATTCTGTGAATTTTTTTTTCGACACCATAAAAGCCTTACCATCTGTTAGGCGAACTGACCTTTTTTTAAAGAGCTACCAGACATAGCTACCTTTTCAACATTCTTGAAAACTTCAATTGAAGTACCCTCTAAAGGTATTTTCGAATGAGTTGCTTTATTTGAATTGTCAGGATTTAGTCTTGAAGGCAAATCGGAAGTTCTACTTCAGTGTCCCCTGAACAATTTATTTTCAATTTGGCTGTTAATTCATGCAGAAAATTGTTCCATTTAACTGGATCAGTAGATCCTGGTGCTCCTTCACTAAATAGAGAAAATTCCTTATCGTAAGAAAGTTGTGACTGAGAGTGAGAATCAGTATTGTTTTCGTCAGAAATAGCTGACCCACCCATACTTATCTCATCTTCGATTTCATGGGAAACAACAGAAATCTGATCATCAGAAGTCCTAATTTTACTGTAGTGGGCCCTTGGCCTAGAAAATGAGTGACTTTCAGAAATTTCACAATTCGAGTCAATGGAATCATGCATATATTTATGATTCATTGAACATGTATCACTTGCATTTAAGTCTTGTGCCCGTGGCAACAATTTTTACAGTTGCATTTGCACCTGATCAGCTATAAATTTATTAAATTCAACCGCTTCGTATTGTACTCCTGTAGGTGTACTACTATTTAGAGTCTCAAGAGCATCTGCACCACGATCAGTTTTGACTTTTGATTGGTTGTCCGTTGGCGACACCAATTAACTCAGCTTTGCCGTATGATTCTTGCCTGCCTCCTGCACAGAAGGATGTACGGCATTTCCAGCAGAAGAAAGCTTAGACCTGGCTTTCTCTAACATATTATCGACCAGCGATCGCCGATCGTCATCCCATTCCCGGCAAATGTTTCACGGAAAGGCCTTGTGACATATACGATGTCTGTAGCATTCTTCATGTGTGTCCAACACATTCATTCGCGAGCTTCACTTACCACAGGTTTTATATCTGTCTTCCATCATGTCCATATAACTCGATGTCTGTATTTTCCTATTAGAATATTAACGATTACTTTAACACCAAAATGCGGTTAGGCTGTAGCCATTTCCGCTGAAGGTAAAGTGATCTTCTATTCGGGAGAATAGGGAAATAGTTTAAAAGTAAGCGATTACAAGGGATTACCAAAGAGTAATTGCAAATGTTTTTTTCAGACAGGTAAGTACAGATTTTGATATAAACAAGTGTGTACAATAAGAAATATTATGTCCACTTTCCTGATTATGATTGAAATTTATTTTTAAATATATTACTTCGCCAAGCTCAGCTGGATACGACCGCAGAGGTCCAACCTTGAACCATTGGGCAAAAATGGACACAATTTCCACGCTATACTATGATGTTGTGAATTCACCCCCCCCCCCTTTCCCAAAAATAAAAAAAATAACCCCTTTTTCTATTTTCAGCAATATACTATGCTGTTGCATATTTACACGAACCAGAAAAAAAATTGTATCCCCCCTCTTTAATTTCTTTTTTACGGGGTGTTTCAAAATATTTTTTTCACCTCCCCCATCCTCTTTCCAATTTTTTTTCCTTCAAGTCATAATTTCAAATCAAATTTCCATTGGAGATGCAACCATAATTGCCCATTTAAATACATCTTTTAATCTAAATATTATTAATACATCAGCATAAATTTAATAGTAAAATTGAGAAAGGAAATGGAGAATGCGTCAAAGAGACAACAACCCGACCATAGAAAAAACAACAGCAGAAGGTCACCAACAGGTCTTCAATGTAGCCAGATATTCCCGCACCCGGATGCGTCCTTCACCTGGCTCCTAAACAAATATATACTAGTTAAGTGACAATGAACGCCATACTAATTTCCAAATTATACACAAGAAACTAAAATTAGAATAATACAAGACTAACAAAGGCCAGAGGCTCCTGACTTGGGACAGGTGCAAAAATGCGGCGGGGTTAAACATGTTTATGAGATCTCAACCCCCCCCCCTATACCTCTAGCCAATATAGAAAAATAAACGCATAACAAAACGCACATTAAAATTCAGTTCAAGAGAAGTCCGAGTCTGATGTCAGAAAATGTAACCAAAGAAAATAAACAAAATGACAATAATACATAAATAACAAAAGACTACTAGCAGTTAACTGACATGCCAGCTCCAGACTTCAATTAAACTGACTGAAAGATTATGATTTCATCATATGAACATCAGGCACAATCCTTCCCGTTAGGGGTTTAGTATCATACCATCATAACATATATGAGAAGAACATAACCCGTGTCATGCCAACAACTGGTTTTAGAATAAATGTGTTTAGTTCCGATGCAAAGACCCTATAACTGAATCAATATTAACTCCAAAATATGCAATCTTTAATGACCTGACAACAGTATCGTAACTATATCCCTTCTTAATAAGTCTATTTAAAGGTTTTGTTAGTTTCTGATATGAAAACTGACATGTTTGTGCTTTATAAAGAATATTTCCATAAAAAATTGGATGTGAAATACCTGAACGTATAAGAAGTCTGCATGTTGAGCTATATTTACGAATGATATCCTTATACCGATGATAAAATTTAGTAAATGTTTTTACTAGTTTGTGATATCGAAAACCCTGGTGTAATAATTTTTCAGTAATACATAAATGTCTTTCGTTAAAATCTAAAACGTTGTTACATACACGAGCGAATCGTTCAAGTTGAGATATATAAACACCCTAAGATGGTGACAAGGGAAACGTCACCATCTAAAAATGGATAATTAACGATAGGAAATGAAGAATCATCTCTTTTATCATAAATTTTAGTATTAAGCTTTCCGTTAGTGATATAGATATCAAGATCGAGGAAAGGGCAGTGGTCATTGTTAGTATTAGCTTTATTTAAAGTAAGTTCATGGATAAATTTCTTTAGTATACATACTAAAGTCGTCATTATTGAGAGCCAAAATATCATCCAAATATCTAAAAGTATTATCAAATTTGTTTATCAGATGTTATTTCGATGGGTCGTTGTTGATTTTTGTCATAAATTGTAACTCATAGCAATACAAAAACAGGTCCGCAATAAGTGGTGCACAGTTAGTCCCCATTGGAATTCCGATAACCTGACGATTTACGGAATCTCCAAAGCGAACAAAAATGGTATCTAGTAAAAATTCAAGGGCAGATATAGTATCAAAGCATGTCCAATTGACATAGTTTTTGTTTGTTTATTGCTACTAAAAAATGACCTAAAAGAGTTTGAACATATATATTCACATTCTGACTTTCTAAATGCCCATTTAATTAGGTGTGTGATTTTTTTCTTAATGATAATGTGAGGCAATGTGGTATACAGGGTAGACAAGAGTGCACACGCTGAAATGTCTCGCCTTCTATACTAATCAATGATATTATGTTGATAGTCCTAAGTATAAAGCTAAGCTTTAATACAACTGTCACATAAACTTAACATTAACCAAGATAACTAAACAAAGACCAATGAACCTTGAAAATGAGGTCAAGGTCAGATGAACCATGCCAGGCAGACATGTACAGCTAACAATGCTTCTATACAACATATATAGTTGACCTATTACTTATATTTTAAGAAAAATAGACCAAAACACAAAAACTTAACACTGTGCAATGAACCGTGAAAATGAGGTCACGGTCAAATAAAACCTGCGCGACTAACATAAAGATCATAAAATATTTCCATACACCAAATATAGATGACCTATGGCATATAGTATTAGATAAAAAGACCAAAACTCAAAAACTTAACTTTGACCACTGAACCATGAAAATGAGGTCAAGGTACACCTTACAATCATTCCATACAACAAATATAGTAGACCTATTGCATATACTATGAGAAAAACAGACCAAAACACAAAAATTTAACTATAACCACTGAACCATGAAAATGAGGTCAAGGTCAGATGACACCTGCCAGTTGGACATGTACACCTTACAGTCCTTCCATACACCGAATATACTAGCCCTATTGCTTGTAGTATCTGAGATATGGACTTGACCACCAAAACTTAACCTAGTTCACTGATCCATGAAATGAGGTCGAGGTCAAGTGAAAACTGTCTGACAGACATGAGGACCTTTCAAGGTACGCACATATCAAATATAGTTATCCTATTACTTATAATAAGAGAGAATTCAACATTACAAAAAATCTGAACTTTTTTTTCAAGTGGTCACTGAACCATGAAAATGAGGTCAAGGACATTGGACATGTGAGTGACGGAAACTTCGTAACATGAGGCATCTATATACAAAGTATGAAGCATCCAGGTCTTCCACCTTCTAAAATATAAAGCTTTTAAGAAGTTAGCTAACACCGCCGCCGCCGCCGCTGGATCACTATCCCTATGTCGAGCTTTCTGCAACAAAAGTTGCAGGCTCGACAAAAAATCAAAACTTTGAACAGATTCAAAATCACCAATATAAGCATGCAATTTATCAAGTACTTCCAACGCGTTCTTGACACTCCAAAAGTAATTAATTCCACTATTTTCGAAGGCCTTATTTGAACAATTTATTATCAGGTTTTTGATTGTACCAAGTGTACTGGTAAGAACAATAGACAATTTAGTAGTGGAACAATGTCTTGAAGACGAAATAAATCTATATTTGTAAGGTGTTTTGTGTAGCTTCGGAAGCCAATACATAGTTGGGACTTTCATTGTATTTGGTTCTGCCTGTAAAGCGGTAGCTAAAAGTTTGTTTGTTACAGATGTCGTTTTCTGAAAATGGAGTCAGTTGGAATGTTGGTGAATTGGTGATTTCTTTTTTCAGAACCTCAATGTAAAATTGACGTCAAACAATAATAATATTATTAGCAACTTTATCGGCCGGGACAAAAACAAATTCCTTGGCTAGTTCTTTAAGTTCAAATTTGATACGAGAAATAGGTTTATTGTGGTTATTGTTAATAGTAAAATGTTCTTTAAAATGTTGAACACGTATATTAACTTTGTTCATTACTGAATTAAAAAAGAGTCCAAAGATTTTTTTTCAGCTTTTTCCCGTTTTATCCATTTCAAACAGTAAGTACGGAGTGAGTCGTGGATGATATTACGACACTCATTCCAATTAATAATTGACGGGGACGATATTTAGGTCCTTTACTAAGGAATGATTTTAACTCTCGATCTTGAACGGTGTTAAGATCTCCTGTTATAACATGGGAAATGGGTCCATAAATGTATTCGGAATTACATTTTGTACTACAATTACATGAAGTAGGTGTATTTTCACTGATATTAACATCTTTACTCAAATGGCTATAATTAAACACAAATGTCCGGGTAGATTTCTTGTAAATATAACAAATAAGAGGGAGCTCAGTATTTTTTAACACAATGGTCGTTAAATATACCGGCAATATTTACAAAATCGAAACCTTTATTGACATACTTTATTTTAATAAAAAAAAAATTTATGATCTTTAGGGCGATCAATTTTGGGAAATATTTTGAAATAACATTATGCCATTAGGACTGCTATATGAAATTGTGTTGCAATCCTCCAAAATTTTATTTTCCATTTCTAAGCTTCATATTTGTTCTTAAAGTAAACTGACAGCCAACCACCTCAAAAAAATACAATATTTCTTTATACATAATTTTAAAGCAGTGTTAAGGAGTTAATCCAACATATTATGTCTGGATTACTTTTGGATTACTTCCCTTACACTGCTTTAAAATTGTCTTAATTGTCCATTCACCAAGAAAACCTGGTCCCCCCCCCCCCTTTTGCCCCTAATTCCTAAACCTTTTGAGCCATAACTACCAAACGCCATTCCTTACCATCCCTTTGTGGTATGGAAACTTTTGGTATAATTTTAGAGAGATCCATACACAAGTTACTGTCTAGAAACTAGAAAAATGCCTTGTTGGGCCTCTTTTTGGCCAATAATCCCTAAACTGTTTGGACCATAACCCCAAAAATCAATCCTGACCTTCCTTTATTGGTTATAAATCTTGTGTTCAAATTTTATTGATTTCTATTGACTTACACTTAAGTAATAATGTGGTTATTGTCTTCGGACGACACTGATGATGACGACATACCAATATACAATCAAATTAATTTTGTTTTAATCTTTGCTGTCGGTCGTATAAAAATACTTGAACATAAAGGCCACAGCCAGATGAACTGTTTATCATATCATTTAAAACACACATTTTTAGTCTAGTTTTAGTTTTTTTGTCTTATTAACTGTTGATTGTCTTTTGATGTTTTTCATTTTCTGTCATTGTGTTGTCTGTTTATTATTTTATTCATTTGTATGTCTTTAGAATCTTGCATCTTTTTTTTCTTCAATAGCAATAAAATATTAATCAATAAGAGAACATTCTTTACTAGTGATAAACTACAAAATTTGTTTTCTCTTTGGGAAACGCCATCATGCCTGGTTGTTATACTAGAATATGGTAAGGAATTTCGAGATCATAGTACTTATCACATTATGCTTTTCATCATTATAAAAGAACCGTATTCTAGCAGCAGTGCCTGCTTTAAATATTTTATTAACACAATTCTATTTCTCAGCTATTTGTATTATCTAAGACAGCTGAATGGTCAATGCTTGAAATAATAAAAATTAAAAAAAAGTTATTATTTATTATTTTATTGAATATACATAGTATATCATCTCCAGTCTGATTTATACAAACTGGCCAGCTGCCTTTCTTGTCTCATATATACACTATATACACAACACCAGACCCTAAATAAACATCTACATGTATTTAGAAATGAAAGCAAAAAAAAATCCCATAGCCATTCTGACGTTGAAATAAATTAAGTTATTCATAAATTACTATAAAGTTTAAATTCTTAATTTACCAAGATATCTAAATATTGCACTCTGAAACTGGTATAATTAAAATTTAGGAAAACTGAATACATATATTACAAATATAAAAAGAATCTATAGAACTGTTTCTCTTTAAATTTTTGCATAATTTCTCAGAAATGATGAATTTTTACGAATATTATGAATATGTTCCACAAAAATAAATTATACACCCATGCAACTCAAAACACTGTTTCTGGTCATACCATTATAAAACTTTTATTTCAGCATGCACATGCGTTTCAAAACATGTCGTCCTTAAATAAGCGAAAAAGGACTATTTTGAATATTTCTATTCAGTAAAAGTCCAAATACTAATAATTATTAATATACAATATACATTTATTTACACAAAATTTACAGATTTCAGAAAAATATATAACTCTATGGTTTACTGACTTTTACATAAATATATATGTAATTCACATGACATGATCAATGGACTCGAAAAGTTTTCTGCATCATGATTCAACAAAAATTTACACATGAATATCATGAAATTCATATATCACTGTTAAAGCAACAGTTCAGTCCTGAATAATATATTGATAAATATTATGTGGAAATGCAATGGAAAATATGTGATGAAGATGATAGAGGCAAATATTTGAACAGCAAAACCTTTATGATAATCATATGGCGAGCTGAAGATATTCAATTTAACTGTGTCTTAAGTATTGTAACTAGTCATATTTCTACCTGAAATTTTCATATTAATGTGACTATCTGAAAATTCAGAGCTATCTGGAATTTCTTTTTATAGATCACAACAAACAGAAAAAAAAAAATCATATAGGTTTCACAATGACTATTTTTCAAAAACAGTCGTTTTTTAACAATAAATAGATAAGTTTGTTATACTCATTTTCCAGGTTCCCTAAAAAGGGAGATACTGTAACAAGGAATTTTCTAGCCATGACTTTTAAAATTAGCCCAATGCAAATAAAATTTCCAGAAATAACCTCACATAGATTGTATCTTTAAGAAAATCAGAACAAAGAAAAGAAAAACCCAAAGAAAAACCTAACAAACAGGTTTGGCCTTGCAAATCAGAACAATTTTAACTCCTCAGAAAATAAACCATTAATGTAATATTAATTCTGAAGCTTTTCGAGTTATAATATGTAAAGGAATTTGTTCACAATGACTATGATAAATGCTGACATTATTCCTTTCAGAAATATATTTTAATAGGTATACATTTATCTTTATCTGACCATCTAAAATAGGCTTGGGTTTTTATCAAAACCAAAAAGGTTGTTTGTGAAGGGACTGTCAAATACACAGCAGGATTCCACTTTAAACCTAATTGTCGAATGCATAGACAGAATACCTGAATTGATATTACTGTTCTATTTAATCAAGGGAGATAATAACCAAATATTGATAATTAAAGGGAGATAATAATTACGAAATGTTGATAATTAAAGGGAGATAATTACCAAATGTTGATAATTAAAGGGAGATAATTACCAAACGTAGATTTAAAGGGAGATAACTGTCTTCAAGTTTCTACTACAGTTGAGTTTTAAAATTTTACCATAATACCAGCTATAATTAAACACTATACTAACAACCACAAAAATACTGTTAAAATCTATAAATAAGACTACAATAATAACTCATCACTATAACAGAACAAAGTATTAATGGATCAAAACACTGAAAAACATATAAATACTGATCAACTAATATATTGGTAAAAATTCGAAACAATCAAAATGTGCATCAGGAATAAGAACAGATCTATAAAGAAAAAGAAAAAAACTGGGTAAGAAATAATTGTTACATCATTCTATATTGCCAAATGACTTTGGTTAAATTTGTTTTGATTTTTTTACTGGAAAGTTATAGAGATATGATTGCTGGAAAGTTGTAAAAAGTAATTGCCAGCAATGGAAGTAATTTTGTGTTTTGCTGTATGTTAGTATTCTGATGTACAAAGAAAACTCTTAACAGACCTAATTCCATGGCTTAATAAAATTTATAGCACCTTAAAAATAGCAAGACACTTTTTTCTGTTTAAATCTGTAAAATTAACAAAAAGAATTTACTTATAGGAAAAATTATATAATATTAAATCTACCTATTAGAAATCACTCCCAATTTATAAACAATGAAACTTTACCCAGAAATTGTCCATATAAATTTGACCATTTATGTTTCTCAAATAGAGATAGTTGAATGTTTATTTTCATATGATGTGGTTATTTAATAACAAAGTTGGCTTTTAATTAGCACAATTTTTTTTAAACATCCTCACTCCTTATTGTTTTGAGATCTTTTACATTCAATATTTTCCTTCAATTAAAAATCATCATTGAAATAGCTCGTAAGAATAAAATTTGAAGAAATATTCTACACTCTATCTTTTTAGAAGGCTTTTAAGAATATTTAACCTCATCATTTCATTCTGCTAAATATTCACCAAAGGGGAAAAGGGAAAAGATTCATAAAAAAAAAGATTTTTAGATCTGCTTCAACTTAATATATGTATTTGTAAGTTTCTAAATAATTTGTTCATGCTATCTTGGTGTAAAGACATATGAAGCCTGCCAATGATAAAATAAATAAAGAGCATGAAGTATAAGAATTAAAAAACTATATATAAAACACACAGCTTAAATTTGAGCACATATGCAGTACAAATATCCTTTCATTTTTCATATAATATGAAAACTGTACTGAAAGGAGTAGGTTCAGTAAGACCCCTTTTTGGCCCCAAAATTAAGCAGTTTTGCAAAATTGTGAAAATGTAATCTGTTAGCTATTTTTTGGAACGTAGAATGCTTCTGCTACATAAATATGTGCTGTTTTTGACAATACAATGCACATATATCGTGTACTAGCATCATAAAGTCATGCTAAATTACTGAAATCTTCACAATTATAGCATTTTAGTTAAATTTTAGACGGTTTCCGTCTTAAATGAAAGTGGCCGCATTCGTGTTCATTCATAATGTTGAAATGTAAGTTGTATTTGATGATAATTCATTAGATATATAAAGGTTGAGGATGAACACGGATGCGGCCACTTTCATTTTTGACGAAAACCATCTGAAAAGTGACGTTTTTTGGCATATTTGATAGATTTTTCATATTTAAGCTTCAATCGGAGCGTTTTTAATGACTGAATCAGTTAAAATCTTTAACATAAACTAATCGAATCAATTGAAATAGACACTTAAGTGTTTAAAAAGTGTCCTAAATATCTCGTTAGATGAAACTGAAATTTCGGGCCAAAATCGGCCCTTACCGGACCTACTTCTTTTAGCAACTAGTAGTTGAGAAATGTTTACAATGATGATATTACATTCATTGATACTCTCTATATAAAACAGCATAAATAAAACATAATTTAGTAAATTTCATTTTTTTTCTATCCATTAAGTATTTGATATCATTGAGTATTGAAACTTAATGAGCTCTAATATAACCCATGCAAATCTTTTAATACATCTCAAACAGTTTGAAACTTTTTAGTATCAATTTCAATACAATATAACTGTTACATTAGCTAATGATAAAATTGAAGGTTAACCGTCCACAAAAATTGATAAAAAGATTTTGATTTTAGATGCAATAATTTTATATTAAAATTTTTAAATGCCTTATGCTGCATAGTTTAATTTCATCCAATAAAACAAATTTATTTTAGCTACCCTAGATTATTGCACTGTTAATTTTTCGATGCTAAGGGCTGTTCCCATAAAATGAATGTGGATGGGTATGAGAGGATGGGTATGTAATCCTTCAACAACCTACATATATTACCATAAATTACACGTCATTCAACCCATATCCAAAAAATACAAATTCCAATAGAATAGCCCTAACAGAAAAATCATTAAAAATAAATAATATTGCAATTTATACTATGATTTAATATTTCCATGATACGACATTCTATTCAGTGTTAAATTATGAAAATAATTAATTATTTTATTTATTTTGACTGAAAAAATATTGGCAATGTAGAAATATACCTGATATGAAATAATGGTTGAGATCTTTTAATACTGAGAATACTTATAGCACAATGTCTATCAATGGTGTGTGTGTGTGTGTTTTATGATTTCACTTTTACAAAATATTCCCTCCAAAAAACTATTTATAATAAAATTCTTTAATGTTTAAAATCTGTTCGTTATTTCATTTTTAAAGGGTGTGAGAAGCAGTGATTTTCAAAGCAATATAAAAACAAGATTCAAAGTATGTTTTTTACTATCAAAGTTATTGGGCTCTTAATTACATAAAATTCTAACAAATGTTAAAAAAAGTCAATGCATTTAAGATATTCAAAATTTCAATACATCAAGGGCATAAAAGTGTTCAAAAATATTTTTGATGTAGATATATTTAGTTATTTATGGATGCCATTTTTTTTATAATTTTTTTTTAACTTTTGAGCATTTAGTTAGAATGCCCACATAGTATTGATGTCATAGGGTTAAATTTATTTAAATTTTCAATTTCATTATTATTGAAATGATATGCAAAAAATACTGACATTTTTTAAGCACACAACCATTTTTTGAATAGCAAATAAGGTCACCTGATTATATAAATCTCTATTTGGTTTATAGTGTTTTTTACTGGTAGTAAATAGTTACTGAAAAAAACTACTACAACTTGAAAAAAATATATGAATAAATTGCCTTTACCCCTGAAAAAATAAAAAATAAAAATTCATTTGATAATACTTTTAGTGTATTAGTTGATAGTTTTAAGATATAAGTTTGAATATCAAATTACATAAGCAACACGACGGGTGCCGCATGTGGAGCAGGATCTGCTTACCCTTCCGGAGCACCTGAGATCACCCCTAGTTTTTGGTGGGGTTCGTGTTGTTTATTCTTTAGTTTTCTATGTTGTGTCATGTGTACTATTGTTTTTCTGTTTGTCTTTTTCATTTTTAGCCATGGCGTTGTCAGTTTGTTTTAGATTTATGAGTTTGACTGTCCCTTTGGTATCTTTCGTCCCTCTTCTTTTACACGTTTCAAATATGTGAATTTCAACATTTTTGCTATAAACTTCAAATCTCCATTAATACTGTTAACTTGACTTTAAGACCAGTTTAATTTTTAAACAAAACAAATATTTTACACATGTCTAAACTTTGAACCCTAGAATTTGAAGATAGAATAAAAATAGAATTTCATTTATGGCATAATTATTACATCATTCAAAAAATTCAAGAGAATTTTTTAAGGGAAACTCGACCTTTAATACCTATATGTTTTCTTGCACCAGGCAAGATGCAACTCAATCAACAAAAACACTTTGGCCAATTTTCAATAAAAATGGAAAAAATACATAAAGGTGATACATTAAAATTGATAATAATTTCACTTGCTTCTTTTTCCTTTTTTTTTTTAAATAACTCCATTTCATTGATAAATATTTATATTTCACCAAAGTAATTTAAAATTGCATAGATGTTTTATAATTTATACAAAAGCATACACATACACACACACACATAGACACACACATAGACACACTTCCTTAGAACATGATGAGGTAGTTAAAACATTCCTAGTTTGTGAATTTTCAGAATTTTTCCAAGTCTTTGTTTGGCTGTTGCTTGACCTTTTTTAGGTTTCTTGGCTGAAAAAGACAAAACATTATAATTTGTCACCAATAAAACAATCTGTGGAGAAAGTCATGTAAAAGATATTCCATTAGTTTCCATATTTTTCATTTACAGTGGCGGATCCAGAGGGGGGGTTCCGGGGGTCCGCACCCCCCCTTTATTTTGGCCGATCAATGCATTTGAATCGGGACATATGTTTGCACCCCCCCTGCACCCCCCCTTTGCCCTGGGCTAGCACCCCCCCCTTTCGAAAATTCCTGCATCCGCCACTGATTTATTCAATTACTTGAGAATACACATGCTGCAAAGAATGACCTGTTGTAGTGACCATGATTGAACTTTTTGTTGATGTTTTAAAACTACATTATAACTAAGCAATGAAATTAATGTCAAGGTCAACCTAACCCTTGCAGACTATCAGGTACACCTTACAGACCTTGAACACACAATATTTAGTTGACCTATTGCTTATAGTATCTATGAAACAGACCTTTCAACAAAAAAATAACATTGACCAATGACCATGATATGAGGCCACAGTACGAAAAATCCCGTCAGACCAAAATGTACACCTTACAATCTGTCCATACACCAAAAACCTATTTCTTATTGTATGAGATATGCAAATTATTTCCATATGAAATAGTACTCTTAGAGACTTACGTTTGGTAGGACTTTCTGGACTGGTTGGTGTCGTTGGTTGAGGTTTTGACAGATTTGGACGGAAGGCTGAACCTGAACTTGATGATAAGGCTGTTCCTGGCATAGATATTGGTTCTGGTAATGTTTCTGATTTACTTCTCTTTCTGATCTTCTTTGGTTTCTAGATATAATAAATATAATTTATCAGTTAAATACTGTAAACAATTCTTCCTTTAGAAACTGTTTCTTGATCTTGAAGAAACTTCAGTCTATAAAGTTACATAAAATTCTGAGGTTAAGAAAAAGTTATTGATGTCTAATAAACTTTAGTTCAAGACAATATCTTTAGATCAACTGCAAAAATAAAAACAAACAACTTCTATTTGGGAAATACTGAAAAAAATCTGTACAAAATTTTGATTTGAATACGGACTTGAGATCATTTAAAAAACTCTTGTCGAACTATTATACATTTCAAAAAAGTTTTGACCAAATAACTGATGTTTTAAAAACCCTTTAACCACAGACTGTACCTAAAAGTGACCCAGCTGATGACAACAAAATGTTGGAATGGTTTGTCTCTCTTCCACAACAAAATGTCACAGCCTTGAAAATAACCATTATAGCCATCATATATATATAGGGTCAATAAGAAAATCTAAACACAGGTAAAGGTTTTCTGAATAAAAAAGGTGGCTTCATATATGTTGTATAGCATCCAAGACCTTCTGCTTGCATGACTTGTCATATTAAATTCAAAATTGTCAATGTATGTTAGAGTTGACTTAACAATGTATACTAGAAAATAAGAACCTGTATTGGGGCTGGCTTTGCTGCTGCGGCTGCTAAGATCTGTTCAACTGCCTCCTTCCGTACCCCCTCTCTGTGTGGCCTTTCTCCCTTAGGTATTGTTACTTGTACACGAGCTGAAAGTAAACATTAAAAATATCAAGTCAATATTTAAATATAACAAAAAAATATACGGTAATGCCAAAATTTAAAAAAAATAATCAGACAATATTATAATAACAGACACAAACCCTAAATAGACAGAGAACAAATACATCAAATACAGTATTGATTTTACATGATCGTGGAAATCATAAGATTCTCTGTGTAAGTAATAACTTACATATATGAAAATCTGAAGCAAATGAAATTACAAGTTAGATAACTTAGATAATCAAAGTGCTGGATAGCACCTCTGGAAAGTTTGCAACTGTAGCTGTGTATTATTCCAAAAAGGTTATAGACCTGTATTATTTCAAAAATGTATTTCATCACAGCTTGGATGTTTTAAACTAAACCATTGTCTTGTCAGTAATTATCAAAAATCACTTTTTTCATGTTTGTCATAAAAAGTTTTGATATTTTCTATTGCAACCTAAAACTGTAGATCTAAAATATCGAAATATACAGAAATCTCTGTTAATTTCTTTAAAAAAAAAAAAAAAGTACCCATGCCATGTCAACATCAAGGGCCTGTGAATTAGTATTTTTTATTGGTTTAGATCCTTTATATTTGTTTTTAGTAAATTAACACGTAAGTTTTTTTGTTTGAATTGCTTCACATGTTTCATATCGGGGCCTTTTATAGCTTTCTACATGTATATGGTACACATATTTCTCATTATTGACAACCATATGGTGGCCTATAGTTATTAATACATTTTCCTCCTTTGAACTCTTTTGGATAGCATTGGTTCTTTGCAAAAAATACCGCATCCTTTTTTTTTATAAATAAGACAATTACAGTAACTTAAATCAATACAACTGTAATGAAAGTGAATTTATATTAAAGGCTTTTATCAAAAGTAGGGAACGTTCCATTGGACACAAATGATGCCCCCGCTAGCATTAATGTCATAAAGAGTCACAACTCAAGAACTGTAAATGTGACGCTACCAAAATGTGTACTTGACCTGAGTTATGGGGTAATAAGCATTGTGTAAACATTCTAATTACACAGTTTTGCGCAATAGATATGTAAGATCTTGACATTTGTTTTGTGTCAGAAACCTATATATTATGTCAAAAATTTGATCGCAATCCAAATTCAGAGCTATATCAAGCTTGAATGTTGTGTCCATACTTGCCCCAACTGTTCGGAGTTTCGACCTCTGTGGTCGTATAAAGATGTGCCCAGCGGAGCATCTGGTTCCATTTGTAACGAGGCACAACCCTAGAGCAGTAAAAATTACTCCACCAAAATTCAAACTTAATCTTTGTTTTATTGTTAAAAGTATTACAATGTATAAGTTTTATAACATTTGGTTGAGCGAACTAAAGTTAGATAACTGAAACGAAAATATTCAGCAATTTTTTACATATGTAAAGGGGCATAACTCTAAAATGGTATAACTATTGCCACCAAAATTCAAACTTGATCAGTTTGTGGTAATGAGCATGCAGTGTGTATAAGATTCATAGCATTTGGTTAAGACAAACTAAAGTTAGAGTTCAGAAACTAAAATTTCCAGAAACTTTCCTATTTGTAAAGTAGCATAAAACTCTAGAATGGTAAAAGTGACGCAACTAAAATTCAAACTTGACTTGTGAATTGTGGTTATATGCATTGCGTATAAGTTTCATACAATTTGGTTCAGGCAAACTAAAGTAAGAGAACAGAAACGAATTTTGGGATGTATGGAGGTACATGTACGTACAAGTATAAAGGGAAGGACGTACATACTTACAGCAGAACAAGGATAAAATTCAATACGGTGGGAGCATAACAACAGCAGTATGACCACAGGAATAAAAAAAATGTATATACTAGATTCATAGAGGTGCTTATAACCTGTAACACATTTTAGTTGCTGTTGTGAAATTAAGCATTGTCTTATGAGTAAATAACATTTGAGAATTTTTGTTTTAAGCCATTCATTTGATATATTACGGTAATCATTGCCTCTGTGTTTGGATGACAAAGCAATTGAAATCTATTTATATAGGGCATGGTATGCCTTAAAACTTTTCCAGATGCACAGGTTTGTCTGTAATCTATCTAAATTTTGAGGTGAAAATGCAGCCATTTTAGCCAAAGGGTACACATCATTAATCATTTTTACAGAACTTGTCTTGATACTCTGAACTATAATATTCGAAGAAGAAGATGCTGACTCGGTTGCTTTTAATACGAATTTACAATAATACACCAGTGGTACGATGTAAATTATTGGAAGAAGACTGAAGAAGAACTGACGTGGGGTCAATGTTTTTCTGCTGTCTGTTTGATCCACTTGAGCATGCTGAACGAGTAAAGTTCCTTATATCCACATTGGAATGTGAAACAATAAGTATTTAAATAACGGAATTATTTAAGTTTTCAAATGATTTTTGGCATCAAAATCTTCAGATCGATGTTTAGACAAAAACAATGCATTTTTTAATTTTTTTTTAATCCAATCTGGTATTTACCTTTACTCGTCCTTGGCGTGAGACGTTAGACATGTATAATTTAATTTTAATTATCGAGTATTTTATATTCTTCACCTATGTTTTGTTTATATCACTTATCACTTTTCAATTATCCGACGGATTGGTCAAAATGTCAACTTGTTCTCGCATTTTAATCAGTCATTCCCGATTCTTTCGATACTCTCGGGATTTTACCACGTTTACGTAAGTACATATATAGTAAACAGGTAAAAGTAGAGCGGGAAAATGTTCATTCATGAAATATTCATGAATGAATGAAAACGCAATCTCGCGTAGATTTCTTGTGATTTTCTCTTCAGCGCATGGCAGATCCGCGAAGTTTTGTTTGAGATACTCATTTTTAAAATGAAGTTAAATTAATCTGAATCGTCGGTGAACATTCATTTTTTTTTATTCAAGCTGTAATCTTTTCAGTCAAAACAGTAGTAACTCAAAATTTTAAAAGAATCTTCCAAGTATCAGACTCAAACACTAGTACTACACTACCTCGGAGCAGACTATATTGCGATAATCTGTCAACCGTAAGTTTGAGGCCGACGGCTAAGAAAGTAGCAATAGCAAGCTATAGCAAACTTTCCAAAAACTTTCGTTTGTTTTCAAAAGTATTGTTTTAATGTTGTCATGAAGAGCATGCCCAGTAATATAGATATGACATTTTAAAATACAGAAATAAAATATAACTTTTGTAATAACTGACCCAATCAAATTCACAGAATTGTATGAAACTTCTATGCAATGTAAAATGTTAAATAATATTGTTTTAAACAATTCTTCTAACCAAACTAGAGGCTCTAAAGAGCCTGTGTCGCTCACCTTGGTCTATGTGAATATTAAACAAAGAAAGAAGATGGATTCATGACAAAATTGTGTTTTGGTGATGATAATGTGTTTGTACATCTTACTTTACTGAACATTCTTGCTGCTTACAATTATCTCTATCTATAATGAACTTGGCCCAGTAGTTTCAGTAAAAAATGTTTGTAAAAATTTACAAATTTTATGAAAATTGTTAACTAGAGGCTCTAAAGAGCCTGTGTCGCTCACCTTGGTCTATGTGCATATTAAGCAAAGGACACAAATGGATTCATGACAAAATTGTATTTTGGTGATGGTGATGTGTTTGAAGTTCTTACTTTACTGAACGTTCTTGCTTCTTACAATTATATCTATAATGAACTTTGCCCATTAGTAACAGAGAAAAATATTTGGTAAAAATTTACATAAATTTACCAAATTAATGAAAATTGTTAAAAATTGACTATAAAGGGCAATAACTCCTTAAGGGGTCAATTGACCATTTAGGTCATGTTGACTTATTTGTAGATCTTACTTTGATGAACATTATCGCTGTTAACAGTTTATCGCTATCTATAATAGTAGTCAAGATAATAACCAAAAACAGCAAAATTTCTTTAAAAATTACCAATTGGAGGGCAGCAACCCAACAACTGGTTGTCCAATTCATTGAATATTTCACGGCAGATATATATTGACTTGATAAACAATTTAACTCCTTGTCAGATTTCCTCTAAATGATTTGGTTTCAGAGTTATAAGCAAAAAAACTACATTTTACCCCTGTTCTATTTTTAGCCGTGGTGGCCATCTTGGTTGGATGACCAGGTCATCGGACACATTTTTCAAACAAGGTACATCAAAGATGATTGTGGCCAAGTTTGAATTAATTTGGCCCAGTAATTTCAGAGGAGAAGATTTTTGTAAACGATAACTAAGATTTACGAAAAATGGTTAAAAATTGACTATAAAGGGCAATAACTCCTAAAGGGGTCAACTGACCATTTCGGTCATGTTGACTTATTTGTAAATCTTACTTTGCTGAACATTATTGCTGTTTACAGTTTATCTCTATCTATAATAATATTCAAGATAATAACCAAAAACAGCAAAATTTCCTTAAAATTACCAATTCAGGGGCAGCAACCTAACAACAGGTTGTCCGATTCATCTGAAAATTTCAGGACAGATAGATCTTGACCTGATAAACATTTTTACCCCATGTCAGATTTCCTCTAAATGCTTTGGTTTTTGAGTTATAAGCCAAAAACTGCATTTTACCCCTATGTTCTATTTTTAGCCATGGCAGCCATCTTGGTTGGTTTGCCGGGTCATGCCACACATTTTTTAAACTAGATATCCCAAAGATGATTATGGCCAAGTTTGGATTAATTTGGCCCAGTAGTTTCAGAGGAGAAGATTTTTGTAAAAGATACTAAGATTTACGAAAAATGGTTAAAAATTGACTATAAAGGTCAATAACTCCTAAAGGGGTCAACTGACCATTTTGGTCATGTTGACTTATTTGTAAATCTTATTTTGCTGAACATTATTGCTGTCACAGTTTATCTCTATCTATAATAATATTCAAGATAATAGCCAAAAACAGCAAAATTTCCTTAAAATTACCAATTCAGGGGCAGCAACCTAACAACAGGTTGTCCGATTCATCTGAAAATTTCAGGACAGATAGAACTTGACCTGATAAACACTTTTACCGCTTGTCAGATTTGCTCTAAATGCTTTGGTTTTTGAGTTATAAGCCAAAAACTGCATTTTACCCCTATGTTCTATTTTTAGCCATGACGGCCATCTTGGTTGGTTGGCAGGGTCACTCCACACATTTTTTAAACAAGATACCCCAATGATGATTGTAACCAAGTTTGGTTTAATTTGGCCCAGTAGTTTCAGAGGAGAAGATTTTTGTAAAAGTTAACGACGACGGAAGACGGACGACAGACGCCGGACGCCGGACGACGCCGGACGCCAAGTGATGGGAAAAGCTCACTTGGCCCTTTGGGCCAGGTGAGCTAAAAAAGGTCATCTGTGTCTGATTCTAAAACTTAACTCAAATTAGTATTATTAATACACTTTCATTGTGTTGACCCAAATTTAGGTAGTAATTAATTCATCTTCCAGCAAGTTCTTTTTTTTTTAAAGAAAGGATTCTTTTGACTAGTTGATTTGTCTGATATTGAATGAAATGTTACCCAATATTCAGAGATTGTACTGTGAGTTGTTTTTTTCAGAGATTGTACTGTAAGTTGTTTTTTTCAGAGATTGTACTGTAAGTTTTTTTTTCTCAGAGATTGCACTGTGAGTTGTTTTTTTCAGAGATTGTACTGTGAGTTGTTTTTTTCAGAGATTGTACTGTGAGTTGTTTTTTTCAGAGATTGTACTGTGAGTTGGGTAAATAGTTACCTTTAGGATTCCAATTATCATCATGCTTTGACTTCTTTCCCCTACCACCTTCTTCTTCGTCTGACATTTCAAGGTCAGGATATACTGCAACAATAAAAGAAATGTCTTCATCTTAGATGTAAAACCAACTAGAATATATTTCCTTTAAAACTATATTTTTTTCAATTTTGATGCCAAACCTGCTATTTTCTGAAAATTTGTGTGTATTTTATTTATTTTTTGTTCTTATAAAATTATTTTTACCATGAAATACTCCCTACAAGAATATTTAACTTCATTTAAAAGCAAAGATCTAACTATAAAAATAAGATGTGATATGATTGCCAATGAGACAACAACAACCCTATCAGTGGCCAAAATGCAAAAAAAGTTCTGACATGTAAATAATACCATATAATACTAAAATTGGAACAAACAAAAATAAATAAATTTGACCTATACAAACAAATAAAGATTTCAAAGAGATTCGCCTAAAAGAAATAGAGAGTTATGTCCCTTAGGTGTAGAGGGACACCTTTAGGAAAGATTCAAGTAGTCTACAACAGGGTGCATTATAAATGTCATATGCTATGATATCAGGACTTGTTTTCTCTCTTGATAACCTTCAAAATGGAGTAAGAATTTCATGACAATGCAAGGAAACAAGTCTTGTCTCTTAGAGTGCTTAAGATGAGGCAAAATATCTAGCCCATGTAGATAAACATATAATTTTGTTTGTCTTGATAAGTTTGTGCATTTTGTTGCCATAACATATAGAAATCATCAGTCAACATTGTACATAAAGTTCAATTATGAACAGAGTGAGATAGGAACCTACTGAATTCATCTTTGTAACAATTCTGTGATCTTTCTTCTTCATCAATAACTAGTCTAAATTTGAATAATTTTAATTATGAACAGAGTGGAAGATAAACCTACTGAATTCATCATCTTTATAACAATTCTGTAATCTTTCTTCTTCATCAATAACTAGCTGAGATCTTTGATGTTGTCTGGATTTACCTCCCTTGGAAAACAATTCAATTTCATTCATTTGGCTCATGGATAGCATTCCCTGAATAGCTTCTCTCATACTTGGTGAGGCTCTTCTACAAAACACATATACACTAATCATTTAACTTGTATATTGATTAAGGGAAGGGGAGTGATAGAATGAAGGGCAAGCAGAAAGAACAGACATCTAGCCATCTTGGTAATAAATATCCTGTGCAACTCCTGATTTTGGAAAGCAAATAAATGTTTTACAAAATGATGGTACTTCGTCATTAACAGAATTAGAAATATAAGATTTTTCCGTAATAAAAAAGAAATACTAAGCCTTTCTTAACAGTTATACTGAGTGCAGCCTTTGTTATTTAGAAACAAGCCGTGATGGTATCTAAAAAATATGGTGCATAAATTATAAATTACTGAAATATCTAGAATATAAACAGAGCCATAATAAATTATGAAATTATTTATCATGGTATTTCTAGGTCATTCTGTCCTATCTAACTGATATTACTGATCCTTACACTCTTGTATGTTTGTCCCAGAGACCAGTAACCTCAGATTGTATGTACTTACCCAACATCCTCATCAACAGTAAATGTTGTCTCTGTACCATAGCCACTGGCCTCTAGAATATCTGCTATACTACCATTGAGTCCTCCTCTTATTGTTGGAAGGTTGGTTCGATCCTCTAGACCCTCTGATTCACTCTGACTTGCTGCACTTTCTGACTCCTGACTACTTTCCTGACTACTTTCTTGACTAGATGTGCCTGGAGGCATTGGTTTACCATGGACTAAAACAAAAGTTTATAAATTGACTTCCTTTTGTAAAAGTATAGTTGCAGTCTTCTTAGAAACTTCAATGTAATACATCAGCAAGAGTTTTGCTGAACCGGTTCAACCTTCACTGTGCTTAAACGGCTGTGGGTAACTTAAGTTACCCACAGCCCAAGATGGAGCCGCCTTGCGTCGGTTAGATACTTTTCTTCTATAGAATAACAATACCACGAATGCATCAATTAAACAACTGAATTTAAAAGTTGTATTAATCGTTTAGGGAAACCCCTAAACTGGAAAGGTGATTAAATTCTACAAAGTAAACGATCACAGCACGATTTTAAAAAACACTTAGGCTGTCCGTAACTTCAAAACAACTTGTCCGTAACTTTTTTCATCATACCAATAGAGATGTCCGTAACTTTCAAAGAATCGACATACGCGGATGTAATGTTTAAACTAATGATAGAGATTGCATCGAATACATATTCACAAAACGAAGTAGATGTCTAGTATGATATAATTCATTGTATCGATGGAAGACAAAATTGAGAAAAATATGAAAAAAATCACGATAAATCCGCAAAACTCGGGTCTCATTTTGTATAACGCCGGGGTACCTGAATCGCCTAGTTCGGAGGGTTGTTTCCGATCATAGCAGATAAACTGTTGAAACATCATTGTTCGTTTTAATTTTTGAATAAGTAGACTACACAAGTATTTTTTACACATACATGTAGCATGTATACACTTGCTGATTTTCTGCAAGCAACGACAAAGGTAGCGTGAATCCGGGATTTTGGAGGGGAACCCAAATTGCCCAGGCATGCAGTGGATAGACTATACGAGACTTAAGTGCACAAACTTTTTCCGTCTTTTTGAAAAAGCCAAAAACACTTTTCTCTCATCCCCACAAAAACAAATCCCATCAGCATTGACAGTAAAATAAAAGGGGTGTCAATCTGGACACACCGAGACGTTGCGCACGGTGATATTGCGGCACCCTGGCCAAGATTTACAGTAAATGGGAAAACTTTAAAAAAAGGACATTTTGTATAAATGAATAAACCTAGTTTTACAGCTAGCTGCATATTTCATTTGTATGCAAGTTGTATTAAATCTCATTAAACTGAATAAAACTAAAAGACACAATAGGTAAAAGTCGCTGACAATAAAAGGAAAAGAGCAGTCAACATAGTGTAACAATTCGACATAGTATATAAAAATATAAATAACTACGTAGGACAACAGGGTAATTTAATAGTCTAACAACCCCTGATAACATACAAAGAGAGAAAAAAAAAAATACTAGGAAACATATTAAAAAAATCATAACACTATAACTAACTGGTGGGATGTATAAATACTGAGCCGCGTCAATGAGTATTCATCAAAATACACATAGAAAGAAACAGAGGTGAAGGTAAACCGCAAACATATAATTAAACTCAAAACATTAAAGAGTATGGAAAAGCCTTGGTCTGACAAGCGAAAAACGTCGATAAGATGCACATCAGTAAATAAAAGTTCAAACCATAACCAGGATGGAGTACCACAAACCCCACATAAAACTTCTGTGGTGTAAGTATGATGCGTTAATAAAATCACATTTGGTGGTGAATGAGTAGTATAAACGGCCGCGAAGGTTACAAATATGATGTTAATTGTCTTCTAATTGTTGAAATTATAATTCTTAAAATTTTAAATCAAAAGTTACCCACATCTAAAAATAAAGTTACGGACCGTCTGCTTAGTTTCGATCAATAAGTGACGGACATCTTATGCATTTTTTAAAGTTGACCTTGCGCTTTAGTGAACTCTATATTAACAAATTTATGGTAATTGTTAGTCATTTCTTTATTAAAAAATCCTTTAAATATTTACATTCTGCATGAAAAACGTCGCAAAAGGTACATTTTGTATGAATTAAATATCAACGAGTTTAGAGTCTGCCATCTTGGGCTGTGGGTAACTTAAGTTACCCACAGCCGTTTAAGCACAGTGAACCTTTGTGTTATTTAAGGTTATAACATTATCTGAGCTACTTCTAGCTAAAAAGTAAAACTCAATGAACCTTTTCATTTTAATGGATTATTATTCATAGTAGTTTTGATTTGAAAATTCAGTTTTACCAATCTTTTTATATGTTCCTCACAACATGAATTTTCAAACAACTTCAATCAAAATACACTGAGTGTTCTCATTAAACTGACTTCATCACTAATTTAAACAGTTAAATTAAAAGTTGCCTTCACAGGAAACAGCTAACCTGAGCTATTTTTCTGGGACAAGATACAAATAATTTGATCTGAAAAGAAACTGGTTACACTAATATAATAATTTCAACTTACAAGATAATTTGAGCTTGAGAGATCCTTGTTTCATTGTTGTTGCCGATGACGGGGGAGGTGCAGATTGCCGTTTCCCACGTTTAGGATTCTCGTCCACAACCAGATTATCCACATCACTATCCTCATCAGCACCTGCATCACCGATCAACGGCTGAAATTTTTTAGTTCCCTGAGATTTCTTTTTACCTATATCACTGTAACAAAGAAAAAAAAGTCTAATACTAGTTCTATCCTCCCACGTTTATGCAAATCTTGACTTTGCATATATATTTTTACAATTATTAATGCAAAAATGATGAGTAAAATCCTTGATAATATAAGTTTTGAAAAATGTTTCTTGAAAACCTTCAACAGAATAATTCTCTCATGATAAGGGGTTTTACTACTGAGCTCTTTAACATTTCAGCCCTTATTTTAATCTTTAATCATACGATTATCCTTACAGGAATTTTGATTCCTCAATACTCTTCAACTTTGCATTTTATTTGGGGTTTTTTACCATTCTAAGTGTCAGACGATTTTTTTGTTGACAAAACATGTGTCTGCCATACATTTCAATCCTGGTATCTATGATGAGTTTATTTACTACATGTAATTTGTATAGCGTGTCCATATGGTTGAAGGAAGTGTTAAGGATCTTGAAAAATTTCATCTTCATTCTAAATCATAATGAAATGTTTCTCACCTAATAATTTTCCCATTAGACACCTTGAGCTTCAAACCGACAGATTTCCCTGAGAGATCATCTGGATCAGATTTTACTTCCTGTTTCATTTCCATGTAAGCACCTGCTTTAGGAATTCTTACTTTCAGAGAGGCTGGAGTGTTCTCATCTTCTTCATCCTGAAAAAATAAAATATTTTTTAGCCTTATAGATATGGACGTTAAAAAATATTCAATGTGAATTCATTTTCATAAGTATATAAAAAGTTTGTGGACATATTTTGCAAACATGTAGTTGAACAAAATATTCATGTGTTGAATAAATTTCAAATATTCAATTTTTCATCAGTGCATTCATATAAACATGGTAAAAATCCATAACATCAACATTTCTATAAATGACTTCTTTTCAATCCATAATGTATAACTTAAAAATTAATTATTACACATCAGAACTATTTAGAATAGAAAAGAATAATGTTATTACCCAAATTAGAGGACCCATAGAGGGCATAAAATCATATATGATTGATTGACATAATTGGTAACTACAGCAATAAAACTATTAAAAAAAGAAAGACATGTGCTTGTTATTGAGAAATAATTATTGGCAAAATTAAGGTTTGGGATAGTTAAAGACTTTTCAATATCTTTTTCATGAAATAGTTGGAACAATACAATTGAATAAAAATCAAATAAATAACTTACTTTAAAGTTATACACCCCTATCTTCTCATCATGTTGTCAATAAATAACTTACTTTAAAGTTATACGCCCCTATCTTCTCATCATGTTGTCAATAAATAACTTACTTTAAAGTTACACACCCCTATCTTCTCATCATGTTGTCAATAAATAACTAACTTTAAAGTTATACACCCCTATCTTCTCATCATGTTGTCAATAAATAACTTACTTTAAAGTTATACGCCCCTATCTTCTCATCATGTTGTCAATAAATAACTTACTTTAAAGTTAAACACCCCTATCTTCTCATCATGTTGTCAATAAATAACTTACTTTAAAGTTATACACCCCTATCTTCTCATCATGTTGTCAATAAATAACTTACTTTAAAGTTATACACCCCTATCTTCTCATCATGTTGTCAATAAATAACTTACTTTAAAGTTATACACCCCTATCTTCTCATCATGTTGTCAATAAATAACTTACTTTAAAGTTATACACCCCTATCTTCTCATCATGTTGTCAATAAATAACTTACTTTAAAGTTATACACCCCTATCTTCTCATCATGTTGTCAATAAATAACTAACTTTAAAGTTATACGCCCCTATCTTCTCATCATGTTGTCAATAAATAACTTACTTTAAAGTTACACACCCCTATCTTCTCATCATGTTGTCAATAAATAACTAACTTTAAAGTTATACACCCCTATCTTCTCATCATGTTGTCAATAAATAACTTACTTTAAAGTTATACACCCCTATCTTCTCATCATGTTGTCAATAAATAACTTACTTTAAAGTTATACGCCCCTATCTTCTCATCATGTTGTCAATAAATAACTTACTTTAAAGTTATACACCCCTATCTTCTCATCATGTTGTCAATAAATAACTAACTTTAAAGTTAAACACCCCTATCTTCTCATGTTGTCAATAAATAACTTACTTTAAAGTTAAACACCCCTATCTTCTCATCATGTTGTCAATAAATAACTTACTTTAAAGTTATACACCCCTATCTTCTCATCATGTTGTCAATAAATAACTTACTTTAAAGTTAAACACCCCTATCTTCTCATGTTGTCAATAAATAACTTACTTTAAAGTTATACGCCCCTATCTTCTCATCATGTTGTCAATAAATAACTTACTTTAAAGTTATACACCCCTATCTTCTCATGTTGTCAATAAATAACTTACTTTAAAGTTATACACCCCTATCTTCTCATCATGTTGTCAATAAATAACTTACTTTAAAGTTATACACCCCTATCTTCTCATGTTGTCAATAAATAACTTACTTTAAAGTTAAACACCCCTATCTTCTCATCATGTTGTCAATAAATAACTTACTTTAAAGTTAAACACCCCTATCTTCTCATCATGTTGTCAATAAATAACTTACTTTAAAGTTATACACCCCTATCTTCTCATCATGTTGTCAATAAATAACTTACTTTAAAGTTAAACACCCCTATCTTCTCATGTTGTCAATAAATAACTTACTTTAAAGTTAAACACCCCTATCTTCTCATCATGTTGTCAATAAATAACTTACTTTAAAGTTATACACCCCTATCTTCTCATCATGTTGTCAATAAATAACTTACTTTAAAGTTAAACACCCCTATCTTCTCATGTTGTCAATAAATAACTTACTTTAAAGTTAAACACCCCTATCTTCTCATGTTGTCAATAAATAACTTACTTTAAAGTTATACACCCCTATCTTCTCATCATGTTGTCAATAAATAACTTACTTTAAAGTTATACACCCCTATCTTCTCATCATGTTGTCAATAAATAACTTACTTTAAAGTTATACGCCCCTATCTTCTCATCATGTTGTCAATAAATAACTTACTTTAAAGTTATACACCCCTATCTTCTCATCATGTTGTCAATAAATAACTTACTTTAAAGTTAAACACCCCTATCTTCTCATGTTGTCAATAAATAACTTACTTTAAAGTTATACACCCCTATCTTCTCATCATGTTGTCAATAAATAACTTACTTTAAAGTTATACACCCCTATCTTCTCATCATGTTGTCAATAAATAACTTACTTTAAAGTTATACACCCCTATCTTCTCATCATGTTGTCAATAAATAACTTACTTTAAAGTTATACGCCCCTATCTTCTCATCATGTTGTCAATAAATAACTTACTTTAAAGTTATACACCCCTATCTTCTCATCATGTTGTCAATAAATAACTTACTTTAAAGTTATACGCCCCTATCTTCTCATCATGTTGTCAATAAATAACTTACTTTAAAGTTATACGCCCCTATCTTCTCATCATGTTGTCAATAAATAACTTACTTTAAAGTTATACACCCCTATCTTCTCATGTTGTCAATAAATAACTTACTTTAAAGTTATACGCCCCTATCTTCTCATCATGTTGTCAATAAATAACTAACTTTAAAGTTATACACCCCTATCTTCTCATCATGTTGTCAATAAATAACTTACTTTAAAGTTAAACACCCCTATCTTCTCATGTTGTCAATAAATAACTTACTTTAAAGTTATACACCCCTATCTTCTCATCATGTTGTCAATAAATAACTTACTTTAAAGTTATACACCCCTATCTTCTCATCATGTTGTCAATAAATAACTTACTTTAAAGTTAAACACCCCTATCTTCTCATGTTGTCAATAAATAACTTACTTTAAAGTTAAACACCCCTATCTTCTCATCATGTTGTCAATAAATAACTTACTTTAAAGTTATACACCCCTATCTTCTCATCATGTTGTCAATAAATAACTTACTTTAAAGTTAAACACCCCTATCTTCTCATGTTGTCAATAAATAACTTACTTTAAAGTTATACGCCCCTATCTTCTCATCATGTTGTCAATAAATAACTTACTTTAAAGTTAAACACCCCTATCTTCTCATCATGTTGTCAATAAATAACTTACTTTAAAGTTAAACACCCCTATCTTCTCATGTTGTCAATAAATAACTTACTTTAAAGTTATACGCCCCTATCTTCTCATCATGTTGTCAATAAATAACTTACTTTAAAGTTATACACCCCTATCTTCTCATCATGTTGTCAATAAATAACTTACTTTAAAGTTATACACCCCTATCTTCTCATCATGTTGTCAATAAATAACTTACTTTAAAGTTATACACCCCTATCTTCTCATCATGTTGTCAATAAATAACTTACTTTAAAGTTATACACCCCTATCTTCTCATCATGTTGTCAATAAATAACTTACTTTAAAGTTATACACCCCTATCTTCTCATGTTGTCAATAAATAACTTACTTTAAAGTTAAACACCCCTATCTTCTCATCATGTTGTCAATAAATAACTTACTTTAAAGTTATACACCCCTATCTTCTCATCATGTTGTCAATAAATAACTTACTTTAAAGTTAAACACCCCTATCTTCTCATGTTGTCAATAAATAACTTACTTTAAAGTTATACACCCCTATCTTCTCATCATGTTGTCAATAAATAACTTACTTTAAAGTTATACACCCCTATCTTCTCATCATGTTGTCAATAAATAACTTACTTTAAAGTTATACGCCCCTATCTTCTCATCATGTTGTCAATAAATAACTTACTTTAAAGTTAAACACCCCTATCTTCTCATCATGTTGTCAATAAATAACTTACTTTAAAGTTATACACCCCTATCTTCTCATCATGTTGTCAATAAATAACTTACTTTAAAGTTATACACCCCTATCTTCTCATCATGTTGTCAATAAATAACTTACTTTAAAGTTATACACCCCTATCTTCTCATCATGTTGTCAATAAATAACTTACTTTAAAGTTATACACCCCTATCTTCTCATCATGTTGTCAATAAATAACTTACTTTAAAGTTATACGCCCCTATCTTCTCATCATGTTGTCAATAAATAACTTACTTTAAAGTTAAACACCCCTATCTTCTCATCATGTTGTCAATAAATAACTTACTTTAAAGTTATACACCCCTATCTTCTCATCATGTTGTCAATAAATAACTTACTTTAAAGTTATACACCCCTATCTTCTCATCATGTTGTAACTCCTGTAATTTCTCCTGAGTATGCTGATGTAACAGATCAATATTCACCATCTGTTTAGGTGTTGGCATGTTGTTTTTCTTCTTTTTCTTTACTTTCTCTTTCACTTTCACAGGGCTACTTTTTATCTACAAAAAAAAAATCAATCATTAAAAAAATACAGAAGGCATTCATATAGGTATTACGAAATTTGTAAGGGTTCTGCAGAACCTAGTGTCTCACCTTCTTTATGAATCTATTAAATGTTTTAAGAACATTAACAGCAGACTGTATGTAATTTTAACTGGAAGTAAAAACTAAGTCCATACATATATACACGGGAAAACAGGAAATATATTTTTACAAAATTCCTTCTAAATACTAGCTTTTGATAATTAACAAGCTTCTGTCCAAGTTTGGTAGAAATCCAGGATAGTTTATGAAAGTTATTAAAATTTCAAGAACTTTAACCACAGAGTGAATATAAGTGGACACTGCTGCCGCCGACAACGACGATAGAATATAGGATCACTTTATATATGTCTGGTTTTTTTTTTACTAAAGTCAAAGCCTCAACAAAAATGAACTACCTATACATTTAAGGTTTTTGCATTTACACATATTGTGGACAGACAAAGTTTAAACTATAAAATTCCTGCATTCTTTATTTATTTCTTTTATCTACAGTTGTATAACAACCACTCCACAAAACAATTTTGAAATAATACCAAACACAATTTGACCACATTCTTAACAAATCTTACCGTATTTTCAATGGACTTGACTTCTTTTGACAGTTCTTTCAACAGACGTCCATATTGCACATGTTCTGGAAGGTCGTGTTTGGCATCTTTCACAAACTACACAAAACATAGGATAAATTACTAATAAAATAGCTAAAAACAAATATAAGAAACAGCTATGAAATTTTTTTTTTAAATCTAAAAACATGCTTGCTCAATTAGTCTTTACTTTGTTTATAAATTATTCAAATCATTATACATGTACATTCATGAATAATATCTTTATTTTCACCATTACTACTTTTTGTATTTTGCTTCAATTAGTTATTTCCTCACTTTTATGTTGTGACATTACTTATCAAGTTGATATATTCTGGACCTTTCTTCACATTGCTTGACTTTAGCTAGCAATTCATGAAATAATATATAAAACAGAAAAGCTTTTTGGATGCATGAAATTTATAAGTTTTATTTTCGTTTTTTATTGTTTATATAACCATTAGCAGTTTCAAGATATAAATAATTTTAAATGAAGGCAATCAATCTTTGAACATTAATTTTAACAATGCAATAACATCAGCATTGTATTTTTTTTTTTTACATATTTAAAAAAGGGATATTGTAGACATAATAACATTGTAAAATTCACACGCACCAAAAAGATTACTGTATATATACTTTTCATATGTATTTTAAATGTTAGTTTTTGGATAAAATTTCTCCATCATGAAAACATATACCACATCATGTGACAGATAACAATATTGAGGAAATTACTACAAATAGAAAAAGGACCAGATGATGCGAACATGCCCCCCCCCCTTTTTTTTTAATATGTCAGAGTCTTATGGTTTTTTTTATGTAAAATCCTAGTGGATACAAAATAGACAGACAAATAAATGGATAAACTAACCAATCAGATATAAAATTATCACTTTATCCTGTGTTTTAAAAATCTTGAAATCTAGCTAATTCAAAAAGCAAAAAATTACAGATAACCTGGTAGTCAGTGTCTTAGCTAGACAAAAAAAGAGCGATGCAGCTCCCCTCTGCCTTCAGTATCTATAAACATGACATAGCTGTCATCTTTAAAGCCAAGAATCAAGAAGCATAGTATCAAAATGAACACACACTTTTATCTTAAAACTGTGCCCCTCTGTCCTTAACCCTAGCTAGAAAACGGAGACTCAGAATTCCCTATATCATGTGTATCAAACAATCACCCAAAAATGTTTAATTCAATAACAAATAATTTTCGGACTAGGTTTTTTAACAATGCAAATAGCATAAAGTCAAACGTATTATTAGAAAACAAGTTCCTTTTAACTTGAAGCACATGCATATATTTATACAAATGATTATACTGAAATGGAAATTTTGGAGCCCTTCACCATGAAACTATAATACTAAAACCATTTCATGTTTTGACTTCTTATAAATTTCAAGGTACATTTAAAAAAAAAATTAATTAACAAGCATCTATGCAGATTAATAGAATATGACTAATCACAGACTCTAGTCAAAAGTGGAACCAATTTAGAACAACTCTGCTACAAATTCATGTGACTCAAAAATTATGAACCTTGACACTGTCTGCCTATAAAAGTATGGGGTCAAAATCTTGGTTCTTTTTGTTTTGCAAGGAACTGCTGTTGATCATTTAATTTAGATTACATACTAAAGACCATAATATACCTAACATATTGGTTTTTGAAAACTGTTTATTGACCTTTATAATGTATATTTTGAGTGAAACTTTTCTAGCCTAAGTTCCATTTAGTGCCTGACATATTGTTTATTAAAACTTTAGGTGACTTCTATGGGATTTTTTGTAATCATTGTTGGGTTGCTGTTTCATGACATATTCTCTGCATCTTTTATTCTTACAAGTAATGGTAACCTGCCGTTGACTAAAGACTTGTAGTTGAAGACATCCAATTTACATAAATGTTCCTTTGGAAAAAATTGTCCATTATGATGAATAAACATTTTTTTAGTACAAGCAATACAATACTAAATAAAATCAATATTAACCTTTTTAAAGTCAAATTCTTAAAGACTCTAAGCTGACCTGTTCAGTTTTTCAGACTATTAATCAAAATTATCAATTTTTTTTTCAAAAGTTATAATCCATCACATTTTAAATTGATTTAAATTCCAAAACAGAAAGTCCATCTTTAAGACTGGAAGAATTTCACTATTTACATTTGAAAGTTTCAATGCAAAACTTAAAATCAAGTCTGTTAAAGTCTTAGTTGTAAAATGAAATTGAAGTGGTGATTTCAAAACAAACAATAACAACATCAAATCTGTGGAAATACAAAAAATACGGGAAAAGTTTCCTGTCATTGTGCTTGGTGTTTAATAGATTGAATTGATAACAGAGCTATACACAAGTTATGAAGAAAATCTTTGGTAGTCAAAAACAAAATTGGTCATATAAAAAAGAGGTACACTGAAACCAAATTGAGTCATTCTAGTTTTCATTTTTCATAATTGAAAAGGAAATTAATTTTCGTATTCCTATCCTCATTTAAAAACAAGAATGTGTCCAAAGTACACGGGTGCCCCACTTGCACTATCATTTTCTATGTTTAGTGGACTGTGCAATTGGGGTCAAAACTCTAATTTGGCATTAAAATAAGAAATATCATATCATAGGGCACATGTGTACTTAGTTTCAAAAAATAGTTTCTCCTTCCAGTTTGTACATTAAAATAAAAAATAGAAAGAAAGAAATGTACAAGTGAAATGAAAATAGAACCAACAATCTAGAAGCAAAGAAAAACTAAAAGCTACTAAAATTTCTGAAGAAAACATCTGAATTTAATTATAACAATGTTTTATAACTGTTCATTTAAATTAGGATTAAAAGCAAAAACATGGTAAATGTTTTAGTTTTAAAACACAAGTACTTTTGGATTATATATAAAACAGACAAATATAATAATTAGAATTACAAAACATGAACAATTAATATATATATATATATCATACACAATTAGTAGTGCAGTAGGCAATAGCAAAGTGTCTTATCCACCATTCTAAAAATAGAAACAAAACTACTACTTTTTCCAGAAAAAAATTATTATCTACTTCTATAAATAGCAATTATAGTGTAAGCCTGCCAAAAAGGTCAAAGGTTATTACAGGCTATAAACACATGCTATGTAGTAAGGATCACATGATCCCCATGTGACCAGGGAATGAAAATAGGAAGCAAATCACGAGCACAACAGACATTAAGATAAGTAAATACGCCTGTAAATAAATAAACTCACGAGATGGAGGTTGTTGAGCTGTAAAGTCAGCATCAAAGAAAAAGAAAATAATGAATGAAGATATTTATAGTGAGACAAGAATTCATTCAAACCCTTTACCAATACATGTACAGGCAGACAAAGTTAATAAATTATCCAAATTTTATCATTGCATTTATCTTTTAAATTAATCTAAAGGAGTTAGACAAAAAATAGGCCTAAATCTGACACTTAAATGTGAACAATTCAAAAATTCAAAATTTATTTGCATTAGAAAATTTGCGATTAAAAAAAATCATATCTTTTATTTGCAGTAACTGTTTGCTTTAGATAGTGCTGATAGCTTCAAAAGCATGAGAACATTCTAGATTTACTGTTAAATGTAGTTTAAAGTACTATTTCTTGCTGTAAGAAAAGCAACAGACTATTAAAGTACAAAATAAATTACAAATCTTACTGAAATTTATGTTAATTAATAAACTTGTGGTTTCTCATATGTGATACTCAAAATTGTCTGTGGTTAGGTCTTAATCGGCCTCATTAAGATCTTCATATCTTTAAGTACAGTATCGTAAATTCATAACAATACCATCACTTTGCAAACGTGCCAAAACATTATAACATTTTTTTATTATTAATTTTCATAAAATATAGATTTTATAAAACTGAAATAAGAGGGAATTTCATGGTCAATATTGACCATATGTAAAACTAATTTTTTTAGCGTGAAATAAACAAAAATTTAAATATTTATAGCACTTTTTTTTATTTTCTTTTAGGTGCAAACCTAAAAACTAATTTTTGTATTCAAAGAAAAAAATAAAGGTTGATGCTTTAAAGGAATTAACATTTGTTCAAACAAAAATTACAAAGAAACATTAATTCATGTTATGCTTTTAAGAAGTTTGACCTATTAAAAATAAATTGTGAACAAAACTGATTTTTGTAAATTTATAGAATGTCAGTCACGGTCATACTTTATTCTTTTAAACTGGAGAAAATCTTTTTAAGAAGGCAACTGTTTACCTTTAGAATGTTTCTAATTTGATATTAAAGTTGGTTACAAATTTTTCAAACATTGGTCATCTCATTTTATAGCGCATTAAGAACTATCCACTCTACAAATAATAAATATTTGCTTTCACATTTTAAGATAATTTTATTTAAAAAAATTATATTTATTAAATTTATATTTGACATTCTAATTTTTAACATTATTCTTTTAGATTAGATCTGAGATTAGTATTATGGTCTAGGCAGCAGATGACAAAAATTACATTTCTATCTCTTTTGTTATTTTTTTTAATATATTTATTCTGAAATGTCGTTAAACCTACTGCTACAGTTTATTTTCAATTAAGTTTGTGAGTATAAATACATGTACAAGAAAATACATGTACAAGAAAGGACGCCTTTTCCTTTTTGCTGTCCTTTATACACAGGTATTATTTGTACAGCCACCATTACAGTTAACACAGCAATCATGATTTTTTAGGTAAATTGAGATAAACACTTACATCTTTTCTTTGTGTCCAAGACTTCAGATGTGACCCCAGGGCCTTGGCCCCCTGTACAAGGTAATCGGGAGGTATTCTTCCCTCTTCTGTATAGTCTGAAAGTACATGTAAAACTTTCCTCGCATATACTTCGAAAGAGATTTTGATTTTGAACCTTAGGACAAGGGTTAAAAACATAACAATCCAATGTCAAAAACTTGTAAATATTGTGTAAAAAACTCTAATTACTTTAATAATTACAGTGTTCCGAATCCAGTTTAATTCTTACCTTTTATTAAATCATAGATGTGTTTTGCTGCATACCAGTTTGTTGTTTCAAAACTAGGAAACAAAAACTTTTGTGGTGTTCCTACTCTTTTCTCTATATCATACACCCTGAAATAAAACATACAATCATGTATGACACGTATCAATAAAACATACAATCATGTATGGCACATATCAATAAAAAATAGTAACCATTTGTATATATTTTATTCAAATTTGTAAAATCTAGTTTTTTGCCTTGAATACAGGATTTTTTTACTTGTTGTTATTGGCTTTGGACTAGATTTCAGTAACTGCGAGAACTCTTAGATTGGTTCTCAGTTTTTTAGTCTTTTTATCAGTTTTTTTTTTGGTGCTTTGTATTGATCTGAACAGTCAAGCCTTTTTCAACTGATTTGAACAGTTTGTTCTTGTGTTGAGCTCTTACTGTCCCAGTTTAGCAAACATGTTTTACCCTGCCACATTCCAAATGTGCCTGTCAAAATTAGGAACCTGAAATTCAGAAGTCGGTTTCACAAAAAAACATACGACTAAGATCAATCGTAAGTTATGAACAGTTCAGTATACTTATGATCAATCTCAGTCATAATTTTTTTGGTGAAACCTACTCCAGTGGTTATTGTTGTTGGTATTTCATATTTGTTTTTTTGTTTATTGTTTTGTACATAAATCAAGGCATTGGTTTTCTTGTTTAAATTGTTTTATATTTTGTCATGTCAGGGCCTTTTATAGTTTCTATGCGGTATGGGTTTTGCTCATTGTTGAAGCCGTACAGTGACCTATTGGTTAAATCTACGTCATTTGGTCTCTGGTGGATAGTTGTCTCATTTGCCAACAAAGCTTTTAATAATATATATAGTAGCAGGGCAGCAGGCTCAATTCAGTTTAGCTTCCCCATTTTTTGATACCCCCAAATTTGGTTTTGAAGTTTTTTGTAAATATTTATGCAATCAACTGAAAACAAATTTCATAAAAATCTATTGTTTAAACGATGTGTCAACCAACTTCTTTGGGAGTGATCACTTCTGTTTCAATAATATCAAGATAAATTAATAAAAACACAAAAAAACAAGAATGGGTCCATAGTACATGGATGCCCCACTGCCACTATCATTTTCTATGTTCAGTGGACCATGAATCTGTAGTCAAAACTCTAATTTGGCTTTAAATTGGAAAGATCATATCATAGGGAACATGTGTACTAAGTTTCAAGTTGATTGGACTTCAACTTCATCAAAAACTACCTTGACCAAAAACTTTAACCTGAAGCGGGACAGACGGACAAACGGAAGCACAGACCGAAAAACATAATGCCCCTAGGTGTGGCATAAAAAATATCAAAAAGTTGAATGTAATTCTGCAAACATTAAACTCAATGTAAATCTATGATTGAGCTACCCCAATCATCTAATAAACATTCATGAGAAGTACTAAATTCTGAATCTAACAATTTTTTAAATAACCTTCAATATAATTGAACTGACAACTTAAAATATCATAGTCTGGTTTATATGTATCTTTTTGTCATTGATAAATCTTTTTTATTTACAATGTATATTGTCTCATATATCAAACTTATTCCTTCAGCAGATATTTACTTGTTTTTGTGTATATGTCCTTTTTGATCGAGTTAAGCCATTTCATTAGATATTTTACTGTGTGTCTTTTTATGTTGTAATGTTACCCCATTGTTTCATGTTAAGGTGAAGGTTGGCACCTGTTTCAACATTTAAACCCGCTGCATTTTTATGCACCTGTCATAAGTCAGGAGCCTGTTGTTTGTTGGTGTGGTTCATAAGTGTTTCTCGTTTCTCATTTTTTATATAGATTAGACCGTTGGTTTTCCAGTTTGAAATGATTAACACAAGTCATTTTGGGGCCCTTCATACAGCTTGCTGTTTGGTGTGAACCAAGGCTCTGTGTTGAAGGCTGTACTTTGACCTATACTGTAAACCAACTTATTTTCGCAGATACTTTATTTCGCGTTTAGACCTTTTTCTCCCATTTCGCGATTTTCAAATTTACTTGAAGTAGTTGAACAAGTAACGATTAAAGTTTTACATATATTCGCGACGATTTATATAAGGGTTATATTTCTACTCACGAAAGTCGCGAAAAATAAGTGTTTTTACAGTTATTGTTTACTTTTTTCACATTGTAACTTGGATGGATAGTTGTCTCATTGGCACTCATACCACATCTTCTTATTCATATGGTATCAGTTGTAACACTTACTGTAACTGCAATGGTATGTTGTAATCATGAAGAAAATTTCCACCAAAAACTAATGAATCTATTGGAGTTAAGACAGCATGAATCCATCCTGTAGGAATGAAGAAGGTTTGTCCCTGTTTAACTACACACTTATAACATACATCAACCTGATCACCAAAGAATGTCTCGCTCTGGTTCGACGAAGATACCCAACTCTCATACAAGGAAACATTCGTTGATGTTGGTCTGATCATGTAAAATACTTTTTCACCCTGCAATAAAATCATTCAACATTTATATTCTTTACATGTGAACACAGTGTTTTCTATGATATCTTGTCCTGCAGTTTTTATTTAAATTTCCAGTCAAAATTTAAGTTGAATTATCTCCCCTACTTGATTCTTTGATATTGTCAAATTGTGTAACTACACTTTGAAAGACAAGTTGACTACTATTTACTATGCTCCTTTCAACAATCAACTTACTGTTAGTTCACCTTAATCACAAATCTAAACAAATTGTTAATGCTGTGGCCAAAAACAAAATGCCATATTAGTCTCCCGTCTGTAACTTTATCAAGGAAAGACAAAAATCCCTCATGATATCAACACTTTTAAATTTTTACAAATCATTTGTATTGTAAAAAAATACCAGACTTTAAACTTTTCTAATGTTATTTTGACAGTTTGTGTCTGGCAAACAAAATTTTCAACCTGGTATCTTTGATGATGTTTTTTTCAATTTAAAACAAAAGGCACAAAACTTATGTAAGTGTAAAATATATTTGGATCTACATTAAAAGTATGTGGAGATTCCCTGTGGACCCTTAAATGCTCTATAATATATGTAAATTAAACAGTCTTAATAATTAGTATTACAATGTCATACAGGTTTTTGTTGTTTCGTTTTTGCTTTTTTCAAAGCATACACGTCAGTCCATTATTTTTTTGTGTAAGTTTTAATTTTTCCAAATTTACTGCAACAAACAAATGTGCAAGCCTTCTACATACCCATAACACATGATACCAAACTGATGTCCCACCAAAGTCTATATGGAAGTCTGTAAAACTATCTTTCACGCCCATCAGACAGTATTTCTGTACTTCTGGTCGTGTGTAGGTACAATCCTCTGGTAATTGGTCAGGCCATAAGTTTGATACCCAGCTCAACTGCCTTACAATTACTGGAGGTGTAACTAACTCTGAAAGTCTAAAAAACAATAATTTAAAATTAAGTTGCATAATATAACAGTTATAGTAGAAGTAGAAAATTTCATGAGTTTTGCAAAAACTCCATGTTTTAAATATAAAGAAAAGTATCATTCTGACCTTCAAGTCCTACTTTTTGGTTTTTCTTTATTGGAACCACTCGGACAAGAAGAAGTTTTATAGTGATTATGCATGCAGTATTTTTTCTGACAGTTAAGCAATTTGTTTTCAATCAAGAAGAATTGTGGTGTGATTTATTATTATATGACATTGTCTGCGTTTCGCTTGATAAAGACCTGCATTGTTCTAACATCTTTATGAACAAATTTCTCTTATGTTGGATCTGTTTATCCTATACTTATTCAAAAGACAAACTTTAAAAACAAACACACATCTATTTCGAACAACACAAATTTTATATATCATTCTTTTCACCAATTTAAGCTTACTTTGTTTTTGAGAATTCTAAACTAATAACATTAAATATCTTTGCTCTGTTTGGACTGTTGTAATACTCTGTCCATTCTCTCATTAACATTTTACAATCTTCCTGTTTAGAGACATCAATCACATCAATTTCTCTCATGGAACCTGAAATGTAAGAATTTATAAATTTGTGAAAAGAAACACAATACAGACTGTATTTCAACAATTCAGGAAATTTTATTTCAGAAAAAAAAAATCACATCTTGATTGAAAATCTCATCGATATATACTCAAAGACTTTATGACACAAACATAATAAGTAAAACAAGAATGTGTCCAAAGTACACGGATGCCCCACTCACACTATCCTTTTCCATGTTCCATGGACCGTGAAATTGGGTAATTATCTAATTTGGCATTAAAATTATAAAGATTATATCATAAGCAACAAGTGTACTAAGTTTCAAGTTGATTGGACATCAGCTTCATCAAAACTACCTTGACCAAAAACTTTAACCTGAAACTCCCACTTTCATTTTCTATGTTCAGTGGACCGTGAAATTGGAGTCAAAAGTCTAATTTGACTTAAAAATTAGAAAGATCATCTCATAAGCAACAAGTGTACTAATTTTTAAGTTGATTGGACTTCAGCTTCATCAAAAACTACCTTGACCAAAAATTTTAACCTGGACGGACGAACGGAACCACAGACGGATGGACGAACAGAGCCACAGACCAGAAAACATAATGCCCCTCTACTATCGTAGGTGGGGCATAAAAATTCAAAAACATTACTGTATAAAAACTGAAAAACTTGATTTTCTTAAAAAGGTTGTCTGAGGTAACACACGAATGTAATAGTTAAAACAATAATTTAGTAACCAGGTTTTTGTTTAAAATTCTTTATTCAAACACCCTCAGAAGCTTGAACAATCCTGGGAAGTTTTTCTTGTTGAAGATTTTATCATCATAAAACCCATAGTGAAGCGGTTTTTATATAAGCAGGAACTGACTATTCAGTAAAGAAATTTGTTCTGATTTTTTTTTGAAGTTTTAAGCATTTTTTTTACCATATGGTGGCAATAGAACTATGTTAAGAGACACAACTGATACAAATTTACTGAGATCCAGGTCTTCATCATAGAGGTACATATTTAATGTTATCAGCATCTTTTACTTACCAACATTATTTTCAACATCCTGAATTGTGAATGTACGTGGTGGAACTGTTAAATTCATGCCATCTTTTTTTTCTACCAATATTGGAGTATCAAGACCATTTTTATTAAAGAACTCTGGTATCAGCTCACTGCCATGCAGTCGTAATAAAGGAAGTTCATCTCCACTGTAAAGACGAAGGTTAATAAACAAGCCTTGAAAAATTCTCTTCACTGGTATAATAACATGATCAGTGTTGTATAGAAGGGAGATAATCAAAATATTTGTCCAACATTAATGGATGAATTGTTGAAGTAAAAAATACCATCTGACACTGTGTTGGTTTAATTTCAAGTACAAATCCTGAAACTTGCAAACAATAGAAACAGAATACTTACAAGTTAATGCCATTTATGAAGTCGATGAACAAAAAATTAAGATAGCAATTTCCTAAAGCTAAGTTGACCTAGACGATTATGTTTCTTGCAATGTATAAGCCTGGCCTTTGTTTCTTTTCTATCATATACAGAAATAAATGATTCAGAATATAATTGTACATTAAAATAATAAAACAAATTACCTGGGAAATGTTCTGTTTTTTAATTCTTTAATAAATACAACAGTTCCTGTTTGAACAGCCTGAAAAGGTAATAAATCATTAAAAAAAAATGTCATGGGTATTTTAAATATTTTCATTTCATTTCTTATTTAAATTCAGCAAATGTAATGTTGATGCCTTCTGTTATTGTTGTTTTCTTTTAATTCCCAATTTTTATCATAGTAAATAAAGGCGACAGTAGTATACCGATGTTCAAAAGTCATACGGTAAATTGATTGAGAGAAAACCAATCCTGGTTACAAACTAAAACCCCAGGAAACACAGTACATCAACTATAAAAGGAAAAAAAAACCGAAGCAACAGAAAAACTCCAAGTGCAACAAAAATTAAACGACAATGCAACATACATAGAATCAAACTATTAGATAACAACTACCAAATTTCTGACTTGGTTCAGGAAAGTGTTGTCATAAGGTTGTTTTCTGCTCTTGACAGGTTGTTTTTTCCTCTTTGACACATTCCCCGTTTCCATTCTCAATTCTATTTATACATTATCAGACTTCTTGAATGGTTTGAAGTTTGTCTTTTTGTTACCTTTCCCAAGTTACTATGCGGCATGAGATTTTCTCATTGATGAAGACATTACAGTAACCTTAATGGCTATTTTTTGTGTCATTTGGTCTGTGTTGGAGAGTTGTCTCATTGGCAATAATACCCAATCTTCTTATTTCAAAATTGAGAACTCTTTCTTGATTAAAATATTCGTATATGAGTGTTTATTGATGTGGTACATTTTTTTGTTAAATTATTATTAATACCTTATTCTCGACGTCAGCTTCAGAATAATCATGTCTGTGGAAATTTTGTCTCTTTTTCACTGAAAAAATCAAAATACATGTAATGCATTACAGCTGTCGAAAAAGATAATGCTACAACTCTATATTTTGAAATCTTTTGACAAATGAATTTACTAGCAAAGCAGATATTTCATGAACACAATGGGTTTTGCACAGTAATGAATCATATCAATTTGCTCTATATAGCAGATTTTAAAAAAAGATGAGATTTCCCAATGTGCAAATGGAAAATGCTAGAGTGCATAACAGGATTAATTAGGCATAACGTATACATAAAGTATAAAAAAGAAGATGTGGTATGTTGCCAATGAGACAACTATCCACAAAAGACCAAAATGACACAGACATTAACAACTATAGGTCACCGTACGGCCTTCAACAATGATGAGGCCCATACCGCATAGTGAGCTATAAAAGGCCCTGATAAGACAATGTAAAACAATAAGTAGTTCTTTTAATTGAAGTTTCAGACGTGGTCTATATTAGTAATGAAAACTAAAACATGTTCAGAAAGTTGTGCGAGTGGCTGCTAAAATCTTTTATTATTTAATGTTTAAAAAAACGAACTTCCAATGTTTAGTCTAAATCATTGCTTAATGCCCTTCTAAAAAGGCAAGACTTCAGAGAAAATGCTTTTTTTTGTTTGTTGATTAGCTATCATTGTTATTGCCTAAATTGATGTGCCTTTATTTCTTTCATAAAAGGAAATATTTTCCATCTGGTCAAAATGTATGGTGGAATTTGCAATGGATTTTGAAGTGTGACTGTCATTTGAACTGGATATAAGGCCAAACTAAAAAGAGATGTGTGTATTCTATTAACCTACCCTGACAATTTTTTTAATTTAAAAATTAGCCTACATGTACCCTAAAAAAAAAAAAAATCAATAAGCACTGTTAAAGTCTGATTGTATCTCCCATAGACTAATTAATGTAAAAAAAAATGTATGGTAAAATAAAAATAAAAATCCATACCTAACCACCCTGTATTTTTCATACATGTAACAGGAAACATGCATATATATTTTTTTGTCGTAATGTGTGTACTTACAGAGTAGAGGACCATGTGTAAGCTGGCAGTTTGGACAATGGTATATTTCAATATCTGATGCCTGATGTTCTTGTACACCTACACAGCTAAAAAATAAATGAAAATACTTTGCATAAAAATTCAAAACAATACCCTTTTTGATTATTATATCTATCTGCTCCATATTTTCAAAATTACCATAACTTTAATTAATTTCTATGAAACCGGACAATAATAAGGGAGAATGAAAATTTTAGAAATGAGGTGACCCTAAGAATTTTTCATAAAACCTAAATAAAAGGATTTGAACCTAAACAAGTTGACAGGTATTAGCAATGAAATGCAACTGTTATGAAACAAATCGGTCATAATTTAGTTTGATTTTTAGAATATAACTATAAGGATCACATGTGACACCCTGGACACAAATTGTGCATTTTTCTTTTACCTGATCAGTTTACCTAATTCTGGACCAGAGTTCTCAAGAACATTTTTAGACCTGTCAGTCATGGGACTTATACATGTACATGTGTAAGTCAGTCCTATACAAATTTTGCCAGTCCCACAATGACTAAAAAAAACCCACTTTATTTGAATTAGTTTTATACTTTACAGGCAAATTTTAATTTTCTACTCATAATGCTTCGTATCTATTTGTTTGGCTTCGTTGGTAGGTTTTGCTAAGGATGGCTCCATGAACAAATTTGGAAGGCCACATTCAGCTCACTGGGTTGGTCCGTTTAAAAACCAGTATTGTAGTTTCTAATTTATGAATTTCAAACTCTAATTGCTTTTGTGATTTGTACCTGAAATTAACTGTGGGTACATCTGATGACCAATATTAAAAAATGTACTGACATGGGCACTGCAATGGCTGTTAAAGCATCAGTCATCGAGACCACCACCAGCGGTATCAGGTCTGTTCGCGCCCAATATACTTTCGCACCCCACACGTACCCACCTCACATGGTCGCCCCCTATGTCTGTTCGCACCCTACACAGTCGCGCAGAATTTGTATTAGAATTTAAGTTGAATTATTAGATATTTTTTTACATGTATATACCGGATAATTTTATTCTCTTGAATAAAGTTTGAGGAATTATCATATATATTTTTTTATATAATTTGATGATTAATCATTTTAAAATCTTAATTATGTATGATTACTGCTAATTGGTATTTATAGACAGCCTAATTTGGTCTTATTTTTAATGGGTTTAAAAATCATGATTGTTGTTTTAATTCTTTTAACTAATGCTTTGATGTAATTAACTGCATATATTTAGCTTGGTATGACTAAAACTTTGAAGATTTTAAATAAAAAACATGAAAGATAATTGATGGCTAAATATTTATAACAATTCACTTTACAAAACACGTTTACAAATTATTAACCACAAAACCAATAAAATTTTAACTCGATCAGGATAATGTACGATTTGTATTTCATAGCATATGAGAGTTTAAATAAAATTTGGGCGCAAATGGACTTTGGTTGCAAACATGTAGGGTGCGAATGTGAAAGGGGGCGAACATGAATGGGTAAGTAAGTAAGTAATTAATGACTTGATTTGCCAACGTGATTGGGCGCGAACGGACCTGGATTCACCACCAGCAATCAAAATAGTAATACTGATCAGAGGTTTATTTTGGCAGTCAGGACTGACTATTTTGCAAACTCGGCTGGAATCTGTTTTGACAAAAAGACCAGCACTGACAAATATATTTGATCTGATTGAAAATTCAATTGCTTCATTGATTTAAAGCAGAACAAACCCGAGCTCACTTAAAAAATTGTGATTAGTTGTGCACAGACTAATCCGTAATTACTCTGACTAAAATGGCTGTTTTGCCAGACAAGCTGGGGCCGTGGGACGTCAGAGCTCGTCCCATATCAGTAGGTGGATATTTGTCCGTCCAAAATAGATGCGCTGCTTCGTTGCTTCTGGTGCCGTCAAAAAGCCTTGGAATTGGTTTATCTCTCACCTAGTGTGATAATGCATGGTTTGATTAAAGCAATGCCGCTTTTAAACAATCATACATAGTTTTACTTTAAAAATTATGGGTCTGTCATCTGTCAGGAACACTGACAGGTATAAACAACGACTAAAATTATGAGTTAGGGACTGTTAGTGTGTGGCAAAATATATAAATCTATAAGATGATTAACCTTCCATGAAACCAGTCTCTACAAATATCGCATTCTATCATAAACTCAGACTCGTCATAAGGTTTTCGACATAAACAATAGACCGTCTCAGTTTCGGCCATATTGTTTTGAGAACGGGAAATCGTTGTGCGCCTGCGCAATAAATTTAATTGGATCGGGATTTTGGGCACCTGCTAAAAAAAATTATCGGAACAGCGACTAAATAGTTCCGGTTTACGGTGTAGACAATCACGAGAGTACATTGAATATTTATAAACACTTGTAAAGTCGAATCTAAGGGTTTTCTCTCACAGATAAATTTAAAAGATTTATTTTGATTTTTAAAATGTTTATAATAAATACAACATTTTGCAAGGATTACTTTCCTTTTATATAAAACTATACTATACAATTATAGTCTTTGTATGATGTCGACGACACCATACAAAGGCAGCAGTCGATACAATGATATATCCTTTTAGCCTGGGGTCCTGGGTAATCTTGTCACCGAGATATCGGGCAGGGATACCAGGCTAATATACCTTATTTTTTCCATTTGATTAGGGACTTCCCGTTTTGAATTTTCTTCGGGGTTCCGGCAGTATTTTTGTGATTTTACTTTTTTTTAACCTGATCCCAGAGACAATGTATTATATATGTCTCTGGTTATACTTCATATGAGTAGCATAACGAAGTCAGATATCTATATTTTAATTAGATTGGTTTTTAGATATTCTTAAAATAACCGTGCAATATGTTTTTGCTATCCGCCGTTTTCTATCTACCCTCGAAAATATAGTCTAACATGTGACTATCCATTCAAAGTTCTTACAGGTTATTTCTTATTCTAGAAATAGGCGTATTGTGTACTCTTTTATTTAGTTCTGAATTATTTTCAAAATGTGATATTCGAATATCCACAACATTCATACATTTATTAAAATATATAATCAAGAGATTTTGTTGTATCAAAATGTCAAATGAAACATACAATATGCTATTTTCAATGTCTTCGATTAAAAATCAAAACCATTTTTTTTAAATTTTTTTTTGCTTTCCTCTTCCTCCATTGTATGCTTATTTCGAGTAATATTGACATTTGACAATTGCTTTTAGAAATGACAATAATCTTTTAATTAAGAACAAATTTAACAATCAAACTAGGAAAGTTGATAATTGAACTATATGACACTTAATTAAAATCAGAGTTATCATAATTGAGTTAATATCACAAATGAATATGTATTTCTTTGATTAACAAAGAAATCATAGTTTCACAACATTTTTGCTTCAAAAAGTTATAGATAGACTAGTACGACGTATCATCATCGAAATAGATTCTACTACTGCATTCATGAAACCATAGATGTAATGAAACTAACATTACCAGGTGAGGCGACTTATTCAATTATACTATGTTCAGTTCAACCTGTGACATTATAATATAATATATAATGTCACGGTGAAGATTTGATTGCAAATCTCAAAAATGTAACAGCAATCATTTATATTGATGACACATCCAGATGTGTCAAATATTGGAACATATTTTTGCCCATATTTTCAAAAGAAAGAAAATATTTGTTCGTGCCCTTATTTCTCCAACTCAGTGACCTGAGATTTCTATATCACATATAAATTGTTATAGTATTAGAATAACTCATAGAACGAAGATTTCTTTTAGTTATAACCTAGGACTCGTATATATCTTACTAGTGTAACAGTACCAATTTAAACTTACAAAACGTGAGTTTTTGATGCAAAGTGAAAACAAGTTTTTATATTTTCTTATGTGTTGTTCAAGTTTTGCATGTACCAGAAAATATGTTTCTGATGACACGTCTGTTAGTGGTAATCACTTCTTTAAAATGGAATTTTGATATAGACTTTCTCAGTGGCGGATCTTGGGGGTCTGCCGGGGTTTTGAACCCTCCATTATTTTTTAGACGATCAATGCATTTGAATGAACCCCCTTTATCCTTTGATGTCCCCACCCCCGGTTTTAACATGGCTGGATCAGCCCCTGTTTCTTTTATTTTACATAACATGCTTTAGTGTATCCTCGAGTGTATCATTCATAGTACCAGCAGAGACATATATAAATACATAGAGTATGTCTCTGATAGTACTAATTTGTTTAAAAACAAATGCGAGTTTTTTTTCCTTGACATATCCTGGGAATATTTGGCACTATTATACTAACATTAGTTAGTTAAAATAGTACCAGTCAATATATGTATCATGTTCCAGTGAGTATACCGATCATATGATAAATCATATACGGCCTAATGTCCTAATGCCATAAGAATTTGCATAATTTACATTAATATTTTCCAAGATCAATATATTGTAAACAACTGGTGATAGGTGACTTGTCTTAATATTTACTTTAATCTTTTTCTTATTGATGTACATTATGGGGACCAGATCTCGATAAATAGGATTAATTTTTAAAAACCCAACATAAACACGGTTAGCATTAAAGTTAATTAGGGTTTCCATATAAAGACAAGTCTGGTCACATGACAACATAGCTGCATAAATTAATAAGATGGCGACTGTATAGTATGGGGGAGTCTGCCCTTGAAACTTTCTTCCAATTTTCGTGTTATTTGAATAATTTAAGTCCTCTTTAGGTTAAAAATGTCAGATCCAAGTAGTGCCGACCAGTCTGTTGAAGAGTTGAGGCGAGAAGTCGAGCGACTGCAGACAGAACTTGCCGAGACGACACAAGAAAAGGTGCAAGCCGCTGAGTACGGACTTGCAGTGTTAGAGGAAAAACAGCAACTTCAACAGCAAATCGAAGAAATAGAGACACAATATGAAACATTAAAGCAAGAACTAGACACAGCTAAAGAGGTAAATATTATATTTATGGTTTTCACAGAGATTTGGGTGCGTCAATGCCCTTCTTATGACTAGCTGTCGTCAAGTTGGGGGAATATCTCAAAGTTGAATATTGAATTTTGCTATTCCGCGTGTCGTATTTGAAGACATCTAAACATACTTTTACATATTTTTGATTCTTCACATTATCTTGCATTTTAGCAGATTTAAAACCTCAACAGCATTTATTGGTCTGAATTGAACCAGAAAACGTTTTAACTGATTATGTACCTTGAGATTATCCTTATGATCAATCAATCACATTCCTTCATTAATCATTAGTGAAATTGAATGTCCAATAAAACCAAACATTGAATATTGCATTCAAATTTGTATCAGAGTTTGAAAACAACAAAGCAGGGCAAAAAATGTGGTTTAGTTGGAATTATTTACTTTAAAGTCATAAGAAACCTCAAATTAAAAAAATAATGCTTATGCTTTTTTTATTTAACTCAATGGATAGTTTCATTATAAAACTTATGTACATATATACTTTTTTCTGAAGAATTTTTTTAAATTAGTTCATATTTAGAAAAAGTTTAGTTTACTTTATGCACAGTCGCTTGAATTTTAGTGATATATAATAATATTATACATATAACAGTATTTTTTTCATTTTTTTTTTCATACATATATCACTAAAATTCAAGCGACTGTGCTTTATGTTAATTCCTTCCAGGAAGCAATTCCCCAACATATTTTCCGTATTCAAAGTGACCTCAGTGTGACCCATGTCGTAAAAATCTGGTGATCGTAATACGCATGGATGTCCTTTAAATAAACTATAATTATCTGATTGTACATGTTAAACACGTGGTCAATATCCATGCTTTTTGTTGATTGCTGACAAACAGGTGACAATCGTTCAACTTCGGCTTCAATACACGAACTTTAATTACCTGCCATATTTTCTCAATAACACTGACCGATTGAAAAAAAATTGGTGATTTTACGAAATTTATGCGAAAAAATTTATAAAATTGTGCACAGAAAACTGTTTATGATGTTTGTATGCATTGGTACATGAATTAGAATAACATTATTTTTCACCGGTCACTCGTTTCATATGACTTTAAGATTCAAGAAAAAAAAAGATGTCCCCCTTTTAAAGGGAAAATTTCTTGATATGCTTTTGAAATTTTCATTGGATGAATTTCCGTTGTTAAGCAATCACATATTTTGATGTACACTTTTGAAGAAATTAACCAAGAAGGCTTTAGATTCTATAGTCTGTCTATTAACAGCTGTTTTGCCAGACAAGCTAGGGTCATTGGACGCATTTCATGAAAACATATACCCTGGTATTGTTTGTATTACTCTATTAATTGTTGGTTCTTATTTACATGAATATTATTTTACAGGAGCTTTTAAATAATCCTGCATGGGTATAAATTATGATACATTTATAAAATGTGCATTTGTTTTTCGTGCAGTGGTTTCGTGGTGACAGGGATAAGTTTATTGTTGATAGTTTGGATACATTTTTAAGCACACTTTGTTTGGTTGCATGTTAAAATACGATTTATAAGCTGGCAATGGTACCTGTAATGTTATGTTCCATTGTGAGGCAAAGGAAAAATATTAGATGATTTAAAATGTTTTTAGATAAAAACCCTTTGTGATGGCCACACCATGACAGAGGAGGCTTCAAGTTTTACCCTTGTCCATCTGGTCCTCTGTCTGTATGCTCTAAAATTAGTTTCAGATTTCTAACTTTAGTTTGTCTCAACCAAATGTAATGAAACTTGTACACAATGGTTAATATTACCTCCATGCACAGATAAGTTTGAATTTGGGGGTTTCACTTTTTTTTTCGAGGGATGTCCCTTTATGAACTCTGAATATATTGTTTACATATTGACAAGTAGGGCAATCTGTGTCGTGTCGTGTCGAAGGCATTGGACACAGATCTTCATTCATTTATACATTTATCTTTCTTTTCAATGTTTTTATTGATTATGAATCAGAAACTGAAGTCTTTTTATTATCACTGGAAGCCATGTCCAGTTTCATGTCTCTGTTTTAAATTTTAACATGTCCTATGTTTGCATGAAATATTTGTCAATGTACGTTCAGCAAACAATAATCCATAAATCCTGTTTTTATGTGAGATTTTAATAACAAGATGCAAGTTCTAGAAAAGAGGTGGTCCTAAGCTTTTGGCCAACAAAATTTTGCAAGGGCAGACTCAATTTTGTTATTTAGCAATAGTGATGACCAGCAGATTTTCTTCAAAGAATACTCGGGGGTGGGGGGTGGAAAAATACCCCACATTTCAGTTAATTTAGTCATATGTGTGACATAAATATAATTTTAAGCAACCTACATGTTAAATGTACCTATCCTTTTAAGCAATATAATGGAATTTATTTTCTTCACATGACCTGAATTAAAGATGTAGGCAGAAGGTGTTGGTTGTTTAATTTATTTCTAAAGATTCAGGTAAACTTTAAAAGTTATGTGTTAACAAATATGAATGAACCTTTATGTCTGTTTAACTCATAAGGCTACGGGTGTAGTTTTTGATGTGTTGTAATTAATTTAACATGTAACACATGTGTTATTAATGGGATGTATCTGCTGGTATTCATACATATCTTATGCACTGTCAACCATAAGTTTGGGCTAAACAGCTTATGAATTCATAATTCAAATCATGATTATATTACATTTTCATAAATTTTATTCCAAATAAGGGAAGATCATTCATTGTTGGGATTTTTCTCATTTCTTTGATTTTTAATCTTTAACCCAAATTATATTTAAATGATACAATATTTGTATTTTGAATAAAGTATTTCATGGTTCAGAAGTCCAGATCAAGAGAAAGTTGTTAAATATATATTATATAATTTCTTTTGATTACATTAGTGAAATTAAAGTGATACAGGATTATATTCTAAACAACATTTTAAATTGTTTGAACATATTAACATATGATCTGGTTGATCATAGCATTTTGAATATTATTGAAATTATGCTTAATAATATTATTAATTTATAAATCATACAAATTACAATCAATAAAAGTACTAAATATTAATGCATCTTGTGTTAAACAATTGTAATATTATGTTCTCATGGAGGAAAAAATATAATTTCTTACAATTGTATGTTGTGAAAATAAATGATTTAATACATGCACATTAATAATGTACCTTATACATCATGGTATAAATGCTTAAAAATATACTTTTTTGGTACCAGCCTGCCTTGCAACCCAATAAAATTCATTTAATTGAATGCCTACTCTTAACACATTTTATGAATACATTTAGAAAAGCGCTGTTGAAATCCATACTTTTTAATTAAGTACATCCAGAAAATTTCCCTACAAGAAGAAGTTTTATGTAATATGTAAAATATTTTTCAAAAATAAAATGATTTCACATTGAATGTAACAACCCAATTTATTTTCTCTGCCAGGAAGAAGAAAACAAGTATACATATTTTCGTTCTTAAAAAACTATGTATGTGCATTTCCTACATGTCAAGAGCAATTAAACGCCTCATCAGGGATAGTCTTTGTCTATATATCATAGTTTTTATTCCATTATAACATTGGCTGATGATGGCAGATGTTTATTTTCTTATCTCTGTTAAGATTTATTCGCAACTTTTCCACACATTTACTGTATGGTTAAGACTCTAGTCTAATGAAGGTCCAGGCATACATGTATAAAGACATCTTTTCTGGTTTTATTCCTTTGCTTGGTAAAAATACATTCCTGACCTACATGTACCTAGTCCTACATCTCCATGTAGACATAAAAAAAATAGTTTCTGCCTTTCTGATCTATATTAGAAACTACTTTCCACTTTGTGGTCAAGCCCAATGATTTAGAGATAAACGAATTATTCAATTTTCTAAATAAACAAACTTCTGACAGAAATAAGCTACAAGCTAAAACCTGTATATCATATACTTAATGTGTAAACTAAATACTAACACATTAGATCAAACCATTATGTCATGTACACAAAAAATAAGTCTGTCATTGTGTCTGTTGAGCAAACCACCTAAAATAATATGTTTATTTATTTATTTGATTATACAATGTTCAGTACAGTACAGGTACTAGTTAACATGTCAGTGATGACAGTTTAAGTGTATATCACATAAATTATAGTGTTGACAATAAGGGGTAATAATGATACATTCTTATTTAGTTCTTACTGCAGAGGGTGCAGATAGGATAGGGATTGGAGTAATGTCAGCTTTTCTCCGACACTTATGTTTTTTTGTGTACTCCTCTGTTTTTCTTAAAGGGTTAATATATACCCCTCCACAACCAATAAAAATAAAAAAAAGTACAAACATTTCCCCTTAAAAGAAAATAAAATGAAATGGAAAATCTGACACCTTCTCTCCTATTTACTCTTTCTCTACTTTATATATACAATGTAGCAACCACACATCTAAAGAGAAAGCTATAAACATGATTAAAGACTTTAAAAGAGTATCTACTTTTACTGTACATGTATGCATATGAAAATAAAACCTGTATGAAACATATTACATGATTGATGAACATTTAATCTTAAGTTTGCATCTTGATCAATAGAAATGATAGAACCAGATATCAGAAGAAATCTGAAAAACTTTCACCAGTTCTTTACAAATTCACTTGGATTTTTAGCAATGTATTTATTACCAGATGAAAGCTGTAAAATTAAGTCATCTATATCTCCCAATTTTGTCAAAGAAAAGTTATAAATGTGTTAATATGAATAAATGGAGATAATGGCTATACATCAACAAGACAGTAAACTAAGTTACAACATATCATAATAAAAATATTAGAAGGAGTTAACTTAGGGTTTGTAACAATCCAGATAAGACCATAAGTGTCCAATAGCAATGCCATGTATAATGCTCAAAATCACCTCTAGATTTTGTGTTTTTGCCTCTAGTAATGTGAAATTTGAAAAAAAAGGGATGCATTATAAGGACCAAAATCTTGTAAAAGCTGATTTTGGCTTTAAACATTGAGCAGGTAGCTAGTTAATTAATTAAGGCAACAGTAGTATACCGCTGTTCAAAACTCATAAATCCATGGACAAAAAACAAAATCGGGGTAACAAACTGAAACAGAGGGAAACGCATTAAATATAAGAGGAGAACAACGACACAAAACTAAAATGTAACACATACAGAAACGGACCAAGCATCAGACAAAATCCCACGAGAATTACAAATATAACATCAAAACCAAATACATGAAATTTGGGATAGACGAGTACTGTGACACGTCTTTTTGCAATGTGAAATTACAATTAGGACTTACATACAGGTATATTTTTTCAATTTTTTTAAATTACTCATATATATACAGGCATTGACATATTGGTAAGAATGAAGACGATTGAATGTTTTTTTTTATTGAACTTTTAAGTATTTGTAATTTGTAATATTGATGTTGTTTTGAGATGAGTGTATAAGTAACTGGACATTTATAAGCAAATAGGAATGCATTATTGCCAATTTGGAAGTTGTAAGTTTGTTGTATTTTATACATATTAAGAATAAATCATGATCATCTTCTTTTTCATTGTAGGCATTAAACAAACATCAGGACACATTTCGTAAGCAACAAAAAAGTGGAATTCACCATGAAGACACATTCCTACAGGAAACAGCTACAAGGGAAGAAAGTTATAAAACATCAATCAATGAACTTGAGACTGAATTAAAATCATTCAAACAGTCCTTCGATCGGAGCTCAGCCGAAAATGAGCGATTACATCAAGCAGTTTTGGAATTACAACAACAAACTGATACATTAGAAGATCAAAGAAGACAATATAAAAATGACATTTCCGAGTTCAGAAAACGGGAAAATCGAAATTTGGCTGATTATGCTGAACTCGAAGAAGAAAACATTTCACTCCAAAAAACAGTTTCTCAGTTAAAACAGAGTCAGGTTGAATTTGAAGGAATGAAACATGAAATTCGAAGACTTCATGAAGAACTTGACGATCTTAACATTCAATTGGATGAAAACACAAGTTTGAAAAAAATTGTTGAAAAAAATTTAGAAGAAGCATTAAATTCATTACAACATGAGCGAGAACAAAAACATTCACTCAAGAAAGAACTTGACCAAAGAATTAATCAAGAATCTATGTTTAATTTAAGTAATTTAGCTCACATGAGCGGGCTCAGTGAAGGACTACCAAATAGTAGATCAGAAATTATTGATGACACTGACGAAGGACAGGGTGAACACGATAATCCTGCATTAAGGAGGATAGAGGCAGACTTCCAAAATGATGATACAAAATCTCTCGTTAAACCAGGTCCTGGTAAAGTGAATGACATTCTTAGTGAAATTCAAGAGAATGAGGTTAAAAAATTAGAACAACTTTTAGATCAAAGTGAACAAGAAAAAGGTGAACTTCAAAAAGCTTTAGATGAGGCTCAAAAGCTGATTGAGGACACTCAGCAGGACCTTATAGAACAAAAGAAACGTGCCGATCAATTGAAATCTCATATAAATTCTGTGATAAAGGAAAGAGAGACGGAGCTTGGCATGGATGATGATTCAACCGATTTAGATGAATTGATAGCCAATGAAACTGATCCAGATAAGAAATCGTTACTGGAACTGAAAAAGAATCTCCGTGTTAATGAAAGGAAATATTCCAAAGCCCTTTCTGAAATAAGTACTCTAAATGATGAGATTAACAACCTTCAAGCTAGAGGTCAGCACGGTACTGTCAGATATGATGAGAAAGAATTCGGTCATGCTTTAGAGGACCTCAGGAATAAGTGTAATCAGTATGAAAATACAATTAAAGACTTAGAAAAAGATTTGAAAGCCATGACAATGGCTGCTTCAGAGGCTCAGGGAAGTTTGAATACAACTCAAGATGAACTTGTAAAGGCCACAGAAGAAATGGCACAGCTTTATCATCTTGTATGTGAAGTGAATGGTGAAACTCCAAGCCGAGTTATGCTTGACCATGCCAAGGCTGCCGCACAATTGTCTCGAGATGGTTCACGTAGCAGTAGTGAAGAGAAAGAAGACCCTAACCCTAAAAAGAACGGTGATAAATCACCAAGGAAGACCAAATCAAAAGCTAAGAAGAATTATGATGATATCAAAGGCGATCCGATATCATGTTACAAACTTACCGAAACTGTCATCGATCAGGTTAAATATTTGAAGAGGGCAGTAGAGCATTTGATGGAAGTGTCACGACAACGTAATGGCGATAACGAGAATACGGATGTTCAGGAATTACAAGAACAAGTTGTTAAACTGAAAGCCATGTTGTCTACAAAACGAGAACAAATAGCAACATTGAGAAGTGTGCTCAAGGCAAACAAATCAACTGCTGAAGTAGCATTAGCTAATTTGAAACAAAAATATGACACTGAAAAAGTGATTGTCACTGAGACAATGATGAAGCTGAGAAACGAACTGAAAGCATTGAAAGAAGATGCGGCCACATTTGCATCTCTGAGAGCAATGTTTGCACAGCGTTGTGATGAATATGTCACACAACTGGATGAAATGCAGAGACAGTTGGCGAGCGCAGAGGAAGAGAAGAAGACATTGAATTCATTGTTACGAATGGCAATTCAACAAAAACTTACCCTTACACAGAGGTTGGAAGATCTGGAATTTGACAGAGAACGACGGAATATGCGTAGAGGACAAGGCGGACGCAATAAAATGGGGACTTCCAAAGTAAGTCACAACCACAACTCACATTATGAAGATTATGGTAGGGCTTCTGGCCGATCATACCATAGCAGGAGGGATTATTAGGCCCCAGGGTAAGTTGATAAAGGGTTAGTCTCTTTAGAATGGTCCTTGGGTTTCCTTCAAGTGCTAGCTAGAAATTCACTTTTGATCATTACCAAGCTTTATAACACCATCTCTCATTTCTGATAAAAGTAATATCTTAAATTTCTGAAATAATTCTGAAATAATATATTGTAAAATTGGATAAAAAATGTGTTTTTGCTTTCTTGGAAAAGTGTTTTTGATATTTAAATTCTGAATTCATACCTCAACCACGCATGGAGTTCTTAAAGATTGAATTCTTTTCAAAACTAACCAAATGAATAAAATAATTTAACTAATTTGGGTAAAGTTTAACACTCAATTGGGATATATATATGGTGTGTTCAAAATTAAAGTATACTGTTATTGTATACACATAAATTTCATGTTCATTTTAGTATCCACATACATGACACATACATGTATACTGTTGTATGTAGTTGTGTTTCTGTCAAAAAAACAACTTAGAAGCTGATCAAGATTAGAGCTCTCGAGCAAAAGTCAGGCTGAACTATATACAATTACAATTATTGAAATTGGCTTCTGGAAGCCCTCAATATATTTATTATTTAGGTCCAATTAGAGTTTGATGTCCAGATTGATCATGTTGATATCCTGGTGTAAATTTTGGGGTTATAAAATAATTTTTCCTGACCATCCAAACCTCTCTGGTCTAAATGTAAATCGGGGCTGCAAGACTTTTTACAAACATAAACATGTACAGAAGTGATTCAGTTGAATCTGACAGGCATTAACAGGATAGTGATATTTCGCTGCAGTGACGGATCCAGCCATTTAAAAAAGGGGGGTTCCCAACCCAGGACAAAAGGGGGGTTCCAAATATATGTTCTCGTTCAAATGCATTGATCGGCAAAAAAAAAAGGGGGTTCCAACCCCCAGACCCCCTCCCCTTCTGGATCCGCCAATGCACTGTGAATGTTCATTATTAAAATTGAGAATGTATACAGTGTATTGATTCACTTTTGTTTCTCTCTCGGTACATGTCAATATCATGATTGCATTTGTAAATCAATTGAGTTATAAATAATATAATGTCCAATCATCCTGTTTTACAGTGATTCCCTCAGCATCACTTCACTTTATTTTCATCTGACTATAAATTGTGTTTTATCTGTACTATACAAATGTACATTATTAATCATGTTTATTATCATTTGGTACATTTGTATACAAATGTACACACAAGACAGTTATAAATGTAAAAAGTCACTCTTTCAGTGATGTCACTGATATTGAGTTAATCATATAGTTAAACAGGTTGGCTGCTACAATTGCACATGGTCTTCAATTCTAAGAGACATTTCTGAGTGAATCATCCACAATAGTCGCAGATTTTTTTAAATCACCAATAAGAGTCCTTTTTGAATTTATCACATTTTATGACAGTTATTGACTATTCAAGAAATTCATACATGAAAGAAAAGAAAACGAAAATAAAGTTAAATGTTCAAATGGGACCAGTGAAATTGCATTTTCTGAGGGCTGTTATAACTTGCACACACAATTCATGTGTTACAGGTTTCTTTTGAATGGCCTAAACGTTTTTGGAGACAGGTATGTCAGCTGCCTCCTTAAGGCTTTACAAACAAAGGATGTTCTATTTAGTACTTATAAAGTTAAACTTGTTGATTTTGGCTTCAAACAGTTTGCATGCTTAACAATAATTCATAATTTCCCAAGCCTGTATTTGAAATGAAATTCTTGACAGTAAGCATTTTGTTATTTGTAAGTAAAGGGTATTCGATTCTGTCACAATTACATGTAAGTGATTAAGGAAAGAGAAATTTATGCTACAATTGTACATGTGCATGCACATCAAGACACAATCGTAGGTACAAAGAAAAATGTACCAGTGTTACTTGTAATTAAAGTTCAAGAGTAGAGTCAAGGGTACCAGTGTTTTTTCTCCATTCTTCTATTATTGAATCATCATTGTTTCTGTTTTATTCAAGGATTGTTCCAGATGGCTTTGTTTTCTAAAGTCTCAATTTCAAGAGATTATCATGATTATTGTGAATTTCCTTTCTGATAAAAATGCCAATGCTTCATTGATAATTGTTGATGTGAAAAAATTGATCTGATAAGCGGGCTATTGAACTTATTGCCTCAATAACTTGAAAATTGTAAGGTTCAAAAGCCAAAGGTCAGGGGTCAGTGGACATATATTTTAGATCTTTGATAAATTGTTCAATGCCACCAACTGATATGGGGATATGCAATAGTCATCATTTCTAATTAAATGATTAGTACCTTGTATTCTGACAAGGTATGAAGATAATGTAATTCTTGAAAAAAAAGCTACTACATGTACTATGTGTCATGAAGAACTGGAGACAAATCCCATGTGATTATAGTTATCCTTTTGATGAACATACATCATTTGTACATGAACACATCATGAACAAAACAGTGTAATAACAAACATGTGAAAAAGGTGATTTATATTGCTATTGTATCATTCTTGAAATTATCTCCCTTTTCTAGGTTTGTTTCAATCTTTCTAATCCATGTTCTGGAAATAACAGTATGTACTGAACTTCATAATATATTAAAGCTTTTTTTTGTGGCTTCAGTCTGCACTTACATGAGTATGTTGATGTGCTGTTTATGTGTATATATTCTTTTTGTTTTTCTTTTCTCGTCTATGAAATTTAAGCAAGACTTTTATTTTTATTGAACAGCTGTTTTTTTTGTACTCATTGATTTCATGAAATGTACAATTTGTGCACTCAAATTTCATCTATCAGGGTTATGTTATCATTGATCAATGTTTGTTAAATTTCTGTTTAATGAAAGACATCATCACATATACTGTAACACTTTTAAGTTGCTATTGTCATTTGCTATCTAAACTTAGTAGGTGGTCTGTCTGTTATTCATTTTGTCTCTTGTTATCTCCTTGCACTATGATCAAGTTGAGAGACAAGTAACTTGGGGTTCTGTCTGTTGGCTCTCTCAGAAATTATAGAGATCCCCATGCATTCAGTTTTTATCAAACATTGTCTGCTGCTTGGGGTTTTGAAACCATTATATTTAATTTCTAAGTAAAGTCAAAGGTCTACCGTCTAGTTTATAACAAGTCCCAAGAATAAGAATTGAATTCAGCAAAACTAAAGAGAGAAAAAACGATTCATATACAAATGTAAGATATTGTCAATCAACAATTCAGCAAAAATAAATAAATTACTTTCATTATTGATTTGTGATGTTAAGTATGTAATATGCACACATCATTTGTATCAATATTATTAGATTCCTGTAGAGTGAGTTAGTTAATCTACGTCTCATTCAATAGGAATGTATGTTAAATATATATATTTTTAGCATACATATGTGTACAGTCCATTTTTATCAGCAGATATTGTCTGCAGTAACAGCTTGTGGCAGTTGGGTGCATATTTCTTTAAAGAACATAGAATGAGTTTTTCTAAATTTCATGCAAATCAAACTTACTTTCAGGTCATTTTCTTATATTTGATAAAAAATATACATAGTATTGAGGCAAATTTTTTTCTATACCTGATTGGGATCTGTCATGTCTAAGTATCATGTAATGATTTTGAAAAAAATATTCTATTGTCTAAATAGCCATTCTACATGTTATATGCACCATCCTGCAACAGATAAAAAAAACAAGGGTTTTAACTATTAAAGCAAAAGCATATTCCCCCACTCCCCCTCCCCTCCCCATCCGAAATAAAATTAAGGAAAGGGCTATATGGTAGTGCTTTTGGGGTCCATAATAAGGGAACTAGTAAACTCTGTTGCTAACATACTTTATGCTAATTACCACTAGTACTCATCAAGAAGTTGATTTTCAGCCAATGAGATTCAAAATAACAGGGTAAGATTTAGGTATTTCTTTGGGCTTGGCCTTTTCCATTAGTCATTGTGTAAAATCAGCAAAAAATAGCTTGGAAAAAAAAATTTCCAACTACATTTAAGCAGTTTTAAATTTGTATGATTTTATTTGCATATTAAGTTACAAGTTCATGTGGTAACACATTTATTTTTATTGTTGCTTTGATAAGTACATGCACTATAAGTCTACAAATATGAATAAAAATATGTGTAATACAATATTATTTATGGTTAAAAGATTTTTGAGAAATATCTGCAGGCCATTCTGGGTTCTCATGTGTAAGATCACCATTGTTACAGTTTTCACTTAATCGACCATTAACCATGCATTTTAGGAACTATTTAACACTTTTGAATAAATGTGGGTGGCTGCATGTGCTACATGGATACTAGGACAATTTTAAAACATTTTACATTTTAGAAGTGCAGTAGACAGTGTAAACAATAATTTATATTGTGTGGAATGTAATATTATTCATCATGTTCATGGGATACAAATTTGAGTGGATCAAAAATCACCACTTTTCCTCAATTCTAGAAAAATTGGTAACCACAAAATAAAAAATTAATCCACATTATATTTGATGTAATTTATCATATTTCCCCATTACAAAAAAGTTTTGAGTTGATATTGATTATTATTTAAAGAAATAACCAATGATAACATTTGGAAATGCAAGTGCATACAAATGTAGATATTGGTTTTACCTTTTGCAAGACAAAGCAGATTTGTTTGAATGAATGCTTTTTATTTACTTTTTGTATTTTCCTTACTCTAACTTATTTCTTCTTTATTTCCAGAATGAATTCTGATATTCCTAAATAAAAATCCAAGTAAAATAAGGTATAAATCTGTTTGATGCATCCAAGCCTTTAGCCTACTTTAACAATGGATTTTCCTAGAGGTTTAGTTTGCTTGTCAAATGGCATGTTCTTTTTTCTTGTTTTCCAAAAGTTTAGGATGCATGTGGAGTACAAATGAAAAACAGCATAATTGCTACTGGGTGCTTTCGTGGCAGTAGAAACTAGGTTGCTTAGGCTAGTAAATTTTGACAAAGTAGACTCAGCAGGCAACATGAGGCCTGTAATCAATTGTCTTGAGAGATTTGTATTGTGGTTTACTATACAACTTTTAAATAAATCATTATATATCTGACTTTGCACATGTAATTAAAATTAAGAGTTTCTTGACCAATTTTCCAAAATTATATTTAAACTCGAGAATGCATCAGGAACATTTTGAAGAAGGTCTTTTAAGGTATACCTAAGTTTCTTGAAGCTAGTTGGATATGTGATAGCCCTGTCTTAACAAAGCACTTCAGCTATTAGATATAACTCTGAATTCTCTATGTCTAAACATATATATCTTGGCAATGATTGTTAAGCATGGGTAAGGGGACAGTTTTGCTCAGTGTTAGATATATATATGTTATGTTTTGTGGATGTTATTTGTCTTTTGGTAGTTTTTTCCTTATTTTGGCATTGTCAAATTCCTTTGGTAGCTTTAATTCCGCCTCTTTTGAAAAGAGGTCAGCAGTAACAGTTCAAATACTTCATACCATCTTGTTTTCAACAATAATTGCTGTAGCTGTCACTGAATTAAAGCTTGTGGCCATCTGGTCTTTTGAAAATCTTGAAGGAAAATATCAGGTTCAGTGATTCTTGTTTGATATTTTATATAAACTACCATTAACTTTCTATTATGTAATGATATTTTACTCTACCTTACTAGTCTACAAATATATAACTCAATTCAGTCAACCTTATTTGAGCCTGGTTCAAATTGTTACATAATTTATGGACATTCTTTCCAAGAAAAGGTTAAATGTAATGCATGTACTGATTTGTAATCGTCTCAGTCCGTGCCTTTAGCCTCTAGCCCAAATGTCAGAGTCTAGTAAGAATCTATTTGTGCTATTGAAAATTCAGTGAAATTTTGTTGAATTATGTAGGAAAAATGTTGAAATTTTCCAATTCCGGCTAGTAGCTAGAAAAGTTTTTGGCACAGACTCTCGTCTTATTTATGCATATATGTATGTCCACAAATGAATTTGTTACTGAAATGTCTCACAACAAAACTCCTTTTAAATAGAACCTAACCTGTTTCTTAGCTATTTCAGCCATGCTCATACAGTAGGGTCAAACTGAAGTGATAAATGTGTATTTATTATCTCCGGCCTATGCCTGCATTACTAAATGTGTACTGTACAGTTTTCCTAACATACACATCATTTAATATAATATTTGAAGATTGGATCTGTGTTTAGGATATAATTTTGAAATTATTATATGTTTGATATCACTTGTTATTTGTAACCATAACATTGGTGGAATAGTGTGTTTTTGTTTTGTTTTTTTTAATCTCACATTTTTAAAATGAACACATCTTTGATTTGTTTGTCACATATATATATATGGGAAAATGTAAAATCACAAAAATACTGAACTCGAGGAAAATTTGAAACGGAAAGTCCCTAATCAAATGGCAAATTTAAATGATAAAACACATCGAACGAATGGATAACAACTGTCATATTACTGACATAGTACAGGCATTTTCAAATGTAGAAAATGTCAGATTGAACCTGGTTTTATAGGGCTAAACCTCTCCTTTGTATGACTGTCGCATCAAATTCCATTATATTTACAACTATGCGTGAACAAAACAAACACAATAGAATAGGTTAAATAGTCAAAATATGGAACTTCCTTTATTAGTACATTGGCGTCATTTGATTGTAAAATTACATGTTTGGATACAACACTAAGAAAGTCCTATAATGTACATGTATTGAATTAACGACTTAGGTTGTCAAAATATTCAAGATTTTTGTTTTATTTTCAAATTTATTAATTTACAATATTTATTTCTATCTTTTTGGTTGCTATTGTTGTTGCTCTGCTCTGGGTTTACTAATGTTGTCATTGAATTATTTTCTTAGTAAGTCTTTCCTGTAAAAGTGTCAAGATTTTCTTTGATATTTCCATAGTAATTTTCAAACAATGTCTTTTTTTAACAATTCAGATTTTTAATTCAGTAAAAGAAAAATCACATTTACTAGTGACTTTTTTTAGCTGTCATTTCCTGAATTCTAAATTCTCTTTTATGAGTTGCTTCCCTTTATAAGAGAATTAAAAGTATACTTGTTTACCACAGTGTATACTTGAGTTACATTACAAGTTATATGTTATCAAAAAGACCAACCAGATATGGCATGAAATTAAGTAGTTAAATTAGCTTGCATTTTGTCTATCAGATAACAGGAAAATAAATTTGTTTAAGATCATACATAAAAAAAATCCACTAGGACAAAGGCCAATGCAATTAAAACATTTTTGGACCAACTTAATTTGGTCCCACTAAATAAATTGCTATTTTGATTTCATGACTTGCATATTACACATCAACACCTAATGAAAACATTTGTAACAGGAATATTATAATTTTTAGATTAAATATATATGTATCACTGGATGTTATTTTAAGTAAACTGTTAGCTGCGGTACTGTTCCCTTGAGAAACATCTCATACATCAATAACTGTCTTACCAATTTACTTACATTAGGCCAAATAAAAATATATGTGTGGTTCCAGTAACCCTACCGTCCCTACTTTTTCGGCTTAAAAATAGCCTACCCTAAAGATTTTGTTGTCATTTTTCATTAAGCACTGTTAAAGTCAGAATGTTGCTCCCATAGACTCAATGTAAAAAAAACATAAAATTAAAAAAAATCCCTACCTACCTACCCTAACTTTTTTTCAGATGTAACTGGAACCACACATACTTTTTTATTTGGCATTATATCTGATTTATTGATTGCATGAAGCATGAAAACCTTTTGTTTCTGCTAGATCTGTATTGATAATATCTTTTATTTATTAGATGTACTGTTAGGTAGTACATTAAGCAGCTGCTTATGTTATGAAATCTGTTCTAAAAATACCACTGCAATGGCAATGGAATATCAAGTATTTAAAAAAAGGGGGGGATGTTTTTTTTAATGGGTAGAAGTGAAATATATAAAGTGTATTTTAATATATTTTGATTTTCACAGTGCAATAATGTATAAATGGAAATAAAGGAAAAGTTTTGTCATTCAGTGTTAACCAAATTTCCAATCGCCATAGAAAGTTTGACTGTCCTTGTTAAAGAGCATATTTGAATTTATAGATCAAAAGAGATTTCTTAGTAAGGGTTATTATGGACCAACATTATAAATATAATATCCATTTTCAGAACTGATAGTTCTATATTTAAGTTATTTTATTTACATCCACTCTCACAGTATCTTTTTAACAAACTAATGATAATCCATTATATGAAGTTATATTTTAAAAGGAATAAATTATAAATTATAAATTGTTTTCAATTCAATGAATGGTTATATCTTTAATTTCACTGGAAAAACGTCTTTCTGTCTAGTACTATGAGATGCAATTAGAAAATATTTTGGTGATGATAAAGTAAAAGGTTGTTGTTTGTTTGGCATTTGATTTGAATTGAATTTATTTTATAAATAATAAATAAAAAGAATTGTTTATTATATTTTCAGTGCTAGATAAAGGGAATAACAATATTGGACAGACAGAAAAATGAAAAAAGAAACAGAAAGGATGAATGTACTCCGTCTTGTGTATAGTGGTAGTGTGGGAAAAGAATTTGTTGCTGTACAGCGCTGTGTTAGATGTGTCAACGCTTTCTTGTGTTTCATAAAAAAACAGATGCCTTTGATATGGACTCAATGGGAATAGATATACTTGAATGTTTTCATTTTGTTATGTTACTGATCAAAGATCAAGTTTATTTATATTCCAGCAGATTATTGGCATAATAATGTTTGCCTACTAATAAGAATGAAATTTTAAACATATAGATTTAATATTTTATTTATAAAGTATAATTTTTTATATGGTTTTGATCGAGATGGGTTTTAATTTTATTGAAAGAAAAAAGTGATTTCCATTTTTCTATAATTGATTTTTTAATTGTTTATAACACAATTACAATATGGTTGTTAGATTTTATTTACTCTTACCACATTTTGAACAATATAGATCTGGCTAAAATTTTACATGCTATAATTTTGTTGTAAGTGTAACCAGGATTTTAAAAATGACAAATTTATTTTATTTAAGTATGAATTTCTAGTTATGCCCTTTTTATATGGAATGGTTTGTTAGTAAAAGGTGAAGGAAAAGTTCATTTTGTACAGTATTAACCAATCATTTTATATGCAAAATCAATATTTGTATTAAAAATATACAAAATATTTATTACAAAAATAATTTACTTAATTAATGTGTATACTCAATTTTTGCCATTCATGGCTCATTCCAAATGTAATGAGATGCTCCCCAAAGATGTAGAATTTTTTCACTGTGATATAAGAGCTTATTGCATTTTGTGTGTCATTTCCATGGCAGAATTAAAAGGGGAGATCTCAAAGATGTAAACTTCAAAAAGCTTTTAATGGTGCACAAATTGCAGATATCATTAGCTTAAGATTTTGAGATTTTATTTTGTCTCATTGGATGTAAAATTTGTGGACATCAGGGATGTCTTATAAGTAAATTATTTTATTTATGTTCAAGGTCGTTTAAAGGGTACTTGGTTTGTTTTTAATGCCATGCTGCCACCAAAGATATTAACTAACCCATGTCAAAATAAATACCTTTACTTTATAATACCTCATATAGAATAGATTGTGCCATAAAAACAGATAAATATTATATTGAATTACTAGTTGTACAACTAATTGAGCACGTCTTTCTGTGCAATATTTTCAAAGGGCATTTTAAATTTTTCTTATTGATGACAGTGCTTGTACTAGTGTTCAATTGTAAGAAGGGAGATAATTTTGATTGTTCAGTCTTTTATATTGTTTAATTTGACTATTTTCATGCAGATGGATTAAACCAACAGTTTTGCCTAAATAAAACACATTTGTATTGGCCTATCATGATGCAAATGATTAGTATAAAGGCATCATATAAAACTACTTGATTTTTTTGCAGAAAATAATCTTTTTGCAAAATGTCTAAACCTAATTTTCTTCAAAATCTTTGTAACACAAGGCTATATTAGTAACTATCTGGTATTAACATGTAGCTAATTAGTTCTAACATGTAATATCTGTTTTTATGGCACAAATATGACTGTTATTGCAATTGTATATATTATGTATTTATAAGCTAGTCCAGTATTTATACACAAAACTAATTTAATATACTCAAAATAATTGTTAATACTTTCTATGTGTATCTATGGTAACCACTATGCTGGTTGTGTGTTTGAAAGTGATTGCTAGAATGAGAGGTTGTATGTTTAAATTTAGAACAAAAAAAAAGCTATACAAAAATGCAATATGTTAATTTATATCGTTATTTTATCATCGTCCATATACATTTTTATCATGTTTTTTATTACATTTTATAAAATGTCTTAAAAAAACATTTTTGAATCATATCTTACAAAAACTTTTTAAGTAAAACTTTTTAATGATTCCAATTTTTAGGAGTAATAATTATTATTTGAAAAAAATATAAGTGAAAAAAACACTTGTTTGTTGAACTAACAAGAACATTCATAAAAGAAAAAAAACTTTTATTAAAGTTGGTAGAATGCTATCAAGCTTTACTTTAATATATTTTTGCAAAATTTATATTTGTTATTTATATATGTAATATCATAGAAGTCTAACCGAAATCAAATTAATACAAAAAGGAAATCTGTTCACGAATAAAAGATTTTTTTAAATTTGGTATCATTAATAAGTTTCATTAAGATTTTGTTAAAAAAGAAGAAAAATGCATAACATGTTTCTTGTCAAATGTAGAAATAATTCATTTGTTTTGTTTTGTATGTTTTGTCTTTGCTGGGCAAATGTTGAATATGCATAAAGTAAAAATATAAACTAAATGTGTTTATTTTCATTCTTATTTAAAAATCTTACTCTCTGAACTATGAGTTGTGTTGTAAGGTTGGTTTTTTTTTGGTGCCTAGAATATGAGTTCTCTAGTTAGTTGGTATACTGGTAGCTAGGATAAGTAACAAAGTGGGCATTTACATTCAAATTTAGCCTAGTGTTAAAGGTTATTGTGAGTTGGGCAATTGCTTGTGCATCATCTAGTCTTTTTTCAACTCCTGGTTAGATACCATCATATTGTATGTAAGAATGGGCTAGTTCATAATTTGTTTTGGCTGTTCCTATTTACTGACAATAATGTCAAAGGCATTTATAAATAATGTTTTTGTTGAAAATGTGATAGAAGAAGTATCAGATAGATATAAGAAGATGTGGTATGAGTGCCAATGACAACTCTCCATCCAAGTCATGGTTTGTAAAAGTTAACTGTTATAGGTCAAAGTACAGCCTTCAACAAGGAGCCCAGCAAACTATAAAGTGCCCAAAAATTACTAGTGTAAAACCATTCAAACAGGAAAACAAAAGATGCATTGATTTTGACCCATTATTGTAAATCACTTGTACATAAAAGCAATACACATCCAGCCTCATTAATGGACAGTGCCATTTTGTGATAATTCAATTAAACTGATCTGCATATTATATATCACTCCTTTCTTTTCTGACAGGAATAGAAAATTGTGATTCCATATTTGAACTTCATCAGAACACCTGAAACTGAAGGTTCTCATTAAATTTTTTGTCTCACCTGCGACAAAAGTCCCAGAATGCAAGACCTGAATGATTTACACTTTGTATTTAATTACCTTTTGCTACAAAGTTTCTGTCTGTCACATGTTCATTGTCCTTGACCTCATATTTATGGTTGAGTGACTGCTTGAAAAAAAAATTTGTCAAGTGAAATATTCACTTATTTTAATAGGATAACTATATTTGGTATATGGGTTCCTTGTATATCTATGTTCACTAAACCCCAACCTCATTTCATGGATCAGTGATCAAGGTTAAACTTACATGGTCAAGTTCTTATCTCAGATACTATAAGCATTTAGTCCGCCATATTTGGTGTATGGAATGATAAGATAAAAATGTCAGACTGGCAGGTTTCGTCTGACCTTGCTCTAAATTTCATGGTTCATTGGAGAATTTTTAGATTTTGTTGTATGATTTATTTCTGAGTTACTATAGGCAATAGCCACCATATTAGGTGTATAGAATGATTGTAAGATGTACATGTCCTAGCAAGTATAATCTGACCTCATTTTCATGGTCCATTTTGACCCTTTAGATTCCGGCGGGGTTTGAACCATTTTTATACGACCGCAAAAATTGAAAATTTTTTGGTCGTATATTGGTATCACGTTGGCGTCGTCGTCGTCGTCCGTAGACATTTGGTTTTCACACTATAACTTTAGTATAAGTATATAGAAATTTATGAAATTTAAACACAAGGTTTATTACTACAAAAGAAAGGTTGGGATTGATTTTGGGAGTTTTTGTTTCAACAGTTTAGGAATAAGGGGCAAAGAAAGGGCCCAAATAAGCATTATTCTTGGTTTTCGCACAATAATTTTAGTATAAGTAAATAGAAATCAATGAAATTTAAACACAAGGTATATGACCACAAAATGAAGGTTGGGATTGATTTTGGGAGTTTTGGTCCTAACAGTTTAGGAATTAGGGGCCAAAAAGGGCCCAAATAAGCATTTTCTTGGTTTTCGCACAATAACTTTAGTATAAGTAAATAAAATCAATGAAATTTAAACACAAGGTATATGACCACAAAAGGAAGGTTGGGATTGATTTTGGGAATTGAGGTCCCAACAGTTAGGAATTAGGAACCAAAAAGGGGCCCAAATAAGCATTTTTCTTGGTTTTCACACCATAACTTTAGTATAAGTAAATGGAAATCTATGAAATTTAAACACAAGGTTTTTGACCATAAAAGGAAGGTTGGGATTGATTTTGGGAGTTTTGGTCCCAACAGTTTAGGAATAAGGGGCCAAAAGGGTCTAAAATTATACTTTGTTTGATTTCATCAAAAAATGAATAATTGGGGTTCTTTGATATGCCGAATCTAACTGTGTATGTAGATTCTTATTTTTTGTCCCGTTTTCAAATTGGTCTACATTAAGGTCCAAAGGGTCCAAAATTAAACTTAGTTTTCATTTAAAAAATAATTGAATCCTTGGGGTTCTTTGATATGCTGAATCTAAAAATGTACTTAGATTTTTGATTATTGGGCCAGTTTTCAAGTTGGTTCAAATCAGGGTCTAAAATTAAACTTTGTTTGATTTCATTAAAAATTGAATAATTAGGGTTCTTTGATATGCCAAATCTAACTGTCTATGTAGATTCTTAATTTTTGGTCCTGTTTTCAAATTGGTCTACATTAAGGTCCAAAGGGTCCAAAATTAAACTCAGTTTGATTTTAACAAAAATTGAATTCTTAGGTTTCTTTGATATGCTGAATCTAAACATGTACTTAAATAAAGGCAACAGTCATAAATCCATGGTTTTTCAAAAAACAAAATCGGGGTTACAAGCTAAAACTGAGGGAAACGCATTAAATATAAGAGAACAACGACACAACATTAAAATGTAACACACACACACACACAAACACAGAACCGGACTAAGCATTAGACAAAATCCTTTGAGAATAACAAATATAACATCAAAACCAGATACATGAATTTGGGATAGATAAGTACCGTGACACGTCTTATAGTAATGTGAATTCACACTAAAAAATTAGAGAAAACAAACGACACAGCGTTAAAATGTAACACACACAGAAACAAACTATAATATAACAATGGCCATATTCCTGACTTGGTACAGGACATTTTTAAAGGAAAAAATGGTGGGTTGAACCTGGTTTTGTGGCATGCCAAACCTCCCTCTTTTATGGCCATGTGAAATATAACATTAAAATGACAACACAACATTACAGGACTACAATATAAATAAATAGGAGAACACAATTGACAAAGAAACACACGATTAATAGCTAACAAAAGGCAACAAGTTTAAAATTTTTAATACTACAGAATTTTTTTGATTATGGGCCCAGTTTTCAAGTTGGTCCAAATCAGGATCCAAAATTATTATATTAAGTATTGTGCAATAGCAAGAAATTTTCAATTGCACAGTATTCAGCAATAGCAAGAAATCTTCAATTGCACAGTATTGTGCAATAGCAAGAAATTTTCAGTTGCACAGTATTGCACAATAGCAAGAAATCTTCAATTGCACAATATTGTACAATAGCAAGTATTTTCAATTGCACAGTATTCAGCAATAGCAAGAAATCTTCAATTGCACAGTATTGTGCAATAGCAAGAAATATCTAATTGCACAATATTGCGCAATAGCAAGACATTTTCAATTGGAGTTATCTTTCTTTGTCCAGAATAGTAGTTGAATCAACTTAAATCATTGTTTCATACAATGTACAATGTATATTCACTTTTACTACCAACTGATAAATTAAAACAATCTTTACCATTCAGTGATAACAAGCACTTTTTTTACATTTTAATATTTTATGATGTATTTAAATGAGTAGTTATTGTTGCAAACTCCATTAGAAATTTGAATTGAGATCAGTTTTGGTATAAGGGAAAGGGGCATGTGAAAAAAAATTGGGTGGGGGTGGGGGGGGGGGGGGGTGTTCAATTTTTCTCATTTCAGATTTTATAAAGAAAAAGAAAATTTCTTCAAACATTTTTTTGAGTGGATTAATATTCAACAGCATGGTGAATTGCTCAAAGGCCAAAAAAAAAAAAAAAAAATTTAAGTTAATTAGACCACATTCATTCTGTGTCAGAAACCTATGCTGTGTCAACTATTTAATCATAATCAAAATTTAGAGCTAAATCCAGCTTGAATGTTGTGTCCATACTTGCCCCAACCGTTCAGGGTTCAACCTCTGCGGTCGTATAAAGCTGAGCATCTGGTTAAGAAATTAAAACAATAAGTCAACTATATTTGGTGTATTGAATGGTGTCCATCTTGCAGGGTTCATATGACCTTGACCTCATTTTATGGTTCCTTGGTTAATGATAAGTTCATACTTTTTGTTAGTTTATCAGATACTATAAGCAATAAGTCAACTATATTTGGCGATTTGAATGATTGTAAGGTGTACATGTTTGACCATGACTTCATTTTCATAGTTCATTGGTCATTGTTAAGATTTTGTGGATTATTCTGTTTCACAGGTATTAGTAGTAAAACCTCCATAAAGAAATTTAACATGAATTCAGTGATCAGTAAAACAGGTGAGACTTTTCAGCACTTTTTTTGCTTTATACATCAATGTTTGTATTATGTTCAATTACAGGAACGGCAAAAATTTGCCTCAAATTAAAATAAAATAAAAATACCGAACATGCACTTGTCATTTTAGAGTAGAAAAAATCATTTAGACTAAAATCTAAACGTCATCGGTGTCTGGTCAGAAAGTTTAGGAACCAGGGGTATGTCAAAGAACATCTCGTCCATTTTCTAAAAAAACATCATCGGAAGATATCTAGAACTTGTTGATAAATATTCTGTATCAACTTCACAAATAATACACGATGGTTTATACTTTTAGATTCTAGGAACTGAAATTGCTGTTGATATTCTAAATAACGTGTTATATCATTCTTTTATTTTATCTTTGTAAATTAATACTTTTACTGTTTTGTCAATTTTTTTGGTGATATCAATTTGACGTGGCATGTTACTTATAAATTTCATCATTGTATTATTGTGCTATGGTTAATTTTCGTATTCTTGTCTTTCGTCTTTCGTCTTTGTTAATGTGCTTTATCAATATGTCTTTTTTTTTATTTTTATAGTGATTAAGATATATAACACAATGTTGACTGCTGTACCCCTATTTTTGACATTTTTACCTTTTATGTCTGTTTATTTTATTCACACATCATTGTCAATATAATGGAATTTAATGCGACTGACATACAAGTGAGAGGTTTCGCATGATATAAAACCAGTTCTTATCCACCATTTTCTACATAAGAAAATGCCGGTACCGAGTCAGGAATATGACAGTTGTTATCCTTTCGAATGATGTGTTTGAGCTTTTGATTTTGCCATTTGCTTAGGGACTTTCCGTTTAGAATTTTCCTCAGATCTCTGTACTTTTGTTATTTTACTGTTTATATTTATTTTACCACAAGTTGTCACAAGTGGGACAGGATCTGCTTACCCTTCCGGAGCACATGAGATCACCCCGGTTTTGGTGGGGTTCGTGGTGCTTATTCTTCAGTTTTCGGTGTTGTGTCTTGTGTACTATTGTTTGTCAGTTTGTCTTTTTGTTTTTTTGGCCCTGGCGTTGACAGTTTATTTTCGTTCTGTGAGTTTGACTGTCCCCCTGGTATCTTTTGCCTCTCTTTTTTCCGCTTTATGTAGATACATAAAATACCTGTACCAAGTCAGGAATATGACAGTTGTTATCCATTCGTTTATGTGCTGCAGCTTTTGATTTTTGCATTTGCTTATGGACTTTCCGTTTTGTATTTTCCTTGGAGTTCGATATTTTTGTTATTTTACTTTTATATTGATTTTACCACATATTGTCACTTTATGCAAATATGTTTTACCTATGGCTATGGCATGTACTTAAATATTTGTCAAAATGGGCAATCAGTAGAGTTTGATTAAACTGAACTCTTTGAAAGTTTAGCCCAATATCAAGAACCACTTTAAGCAAAAAGGTTATCTGGAGAATGCCAAACATACAAACAACAAAGTGGTTGCAGAGATTGGTGTACATATATTACCAAAAAGTCTTTTAAAAGATTAATGCGCTCGAACAAATACGTTTTTAATAATTTTGAGATCCTTAAGTTTAAAAACTAAATTTGACAGTTGCACTCTGGCAAAAGTTATTAAAAGTTATATAGCGCAACAATTATCTATTGCATTTGATCTATGATCATATTTTGATGAACATTTTTTAGTATGCTTATTCCCTATATATAAAATTGAGAATGGAAATGGGGAATGTGTCAAAGAGACAACAACCCGCCCAAATAAAAAACAACAGCAGAGGGTCACCAACAGGTCTTCAATGTAGCGAGAAATTCCCGCACCCGGAGGCGTCCTTCAGCTGGCCCAATAACAAATATATACTAGTCCAGTGATAATGAACGCCATACTAATTTCCAAATTGTACACAAGAAACTAAAATTAAAATAATACAAGACTAACAAAGGCCAGAGGCTCCTGACTTGGGACAGGCGCAAAAATGCGGCGGGGTTAAACATGTTTGTGAGATCTCAACCCTCCCCCTATACCTCTAACCAATGTAGTAAAGTAAACGCATAACAATACGCACATTAAAATTCAGTTCAAGAGAAATCCGAGTCTGATGTCAGAAGATGTAACCAAAGAAAATAAACAAAATGACAATAATACATAAATAACAACAGACTACTAGCAGTTAACTGACATGCCAGCTCCAGACTTCAACTAAACTGACTGAAAGATTATGATTTCATCATATGAACATCAGGCACAATCCTTCCCGTTAGGGGTTTAGTATCATACCATCATAACATATATGAGAAGAACATAACCCGTGTCATGCCAACAACTGTTTTTAGAATAAATGTGTTTAGTTCCGATGCAAAGACCTTATCAGTGACTAAATATTAACGCCAAAATATGCAATCTTTAATGACTTGACAACAGTATCGTAATTATATCCCTTCTTAATAAGTCTATTCAAAGGTTTTGTAAGTTTCTGAGGTGAATACTGACACCTTTGTGCTTTATAAAGAATATTACCATAAAAAATTGGATGTGAAATACCTGAACGTATTAGAAGTCTGCATGTTGAGCTATATTTACGAATGATGTCTTTATACCGATGATAAAATTTAGTAAATGTTTTGACTAGTTTGTGATATCGAAAACCCTGGTGTAATAATTTTTCAGTAATACATAAATTTCTCTCGTTAAAATCTAAAACATTGTTACATACACGAGCGAATCGTACAAGTTGAGATATATAAACACCGTAAGATGGTGACAAGGGAACGTCACCATCTAAAAACGGATAATTAACGATAGGAAATGAAAAATCATCCCTTTTATCATAAATTTTAGTATTCAGCTTTCCATTAGTGATATAGATATCAAGATCGAGAAAAGGGCAGTGGTCATTGTTAGTATTAGCTTTATTTAAAGTAAGTTCAACAGGATAAATTTCATTAATATACATACTGAAGTCGTCATTATTGAGAGCCAAAATATCATCCAAATATCTAAAAGTATTATTAAATTTGTTTATCAGATGTTGTTTCGATGGGTCTTTGCTTATTTTTGTCATAAATTGTAACTCATAACAATACAAAAACAGGTCCGCAATAAGTGGTGCACAGTTAGTCCCCATTAGAATTCCGATAATCTGACGATATACGGAATCCCCAAAGCGAACAAAAATGTTATCTAGTAAAAATTCAAGGGCATATATAGTATCAAAGCATGTCCAATTAACATAGTTTTTTTGTTTATTGCTACTAAAAAATGACCTAAAAGAGTTTGAACATATATATTCACATTCTGATTTTTTGAATGCCCATTTAATTAGGTGTGTGAATTTTTTCTTAATGAGAATGTGAGGCAATGTGGTATACAGGGTAGAAAAATCAAAACTCTGAACAGATTCAAAATCACCAATATAAGCATGCAATTTATCAAATACTTCCAACGAGTTCTTGACACTCCAAAAGTAATTTATTCCACTATTTTCGAAGGCCTTATTTGAACAATTTATTATCAGGTTTTTAATTGTACCAAGTGTGCTGGTAAGAAGAATAGACAATTTAGTAGTTGAACAATGGCTTGAAGACGAAATAAATCTATATTTGTAAGGGGTTTTGTGTAGCTTCGGAAGCCAATACATAGTTGGGACTTTCATTGTATTTGGCTCTGCTTGTAAAGCGGTGCCTAAAAGTTTATGTTTGTTACAGATTTCGTTTTCTGAAAATGGAGTAAGTTGGAATGTTGGTGAATTGGTGATTTCCTTTTTCAGAACCTCAATGTAAAATTTACGTCAAACAATAATAATATTATTAGCAGCTTTATCTGCCGGGATAAAAACAAATTCCTTGGCTAGTTCTTTTAGTTTATGTTTGATACGAGAAATAGGTTTATTGTTGTTATTGTTTATAGTAAAATGTTCTTTAAAATGTTGAATACGTATATCAACTATCTTCATTACTGAATTAAAAAAAGAGTTCAAAGATTTTTTGTCAGCTTTTTCCCGTTTTATCCATTTCATACAGTAAGTATGGAGTGAGTCGTGGATGATATTACGACACTCATTCCAATTAATAATTGACGGGGGACGATATTTAGGTCCTTTACTGAGGAATGATTTTAACTCTCGGTCTTGAACGATATTAAGATCTCCTGTTATAACATGGGAAATGGATCCATAAATATATTCGGAATTACTGCAATTACATGAAGTAGGTGTATTTTCACTGATATTAACATCGTTACACAATTGACTATAGTTAAACACAAATTTCCGGGTAGATTTCTTGTAAATATAACATATAAGAGGTAGCTCAGTATTGTCAAAATATCCAGGAATTTGTTCTTTAACAGAATTGTCGTTAAATATACCGGCAATATTTACAAAATCAAAGCCTTTATTGACATACTTAATTTTAATAAAATGTTTTTTATGATCTTCAGGGCGATCAATTTTGGGAAATAATTTAGAATAACAATATGCCATAATAATTTGAACAATTTCATACTTAGGACTGCTATATGAAATTGTGTTGCAATCCTCCAAAATTTTATTTAACTTATTAACCGGTAACGAACAGAGTTTTGTTAACAGATAATGTCTGCCGTTGTTTTTTGAAATAGAAATTAGGTCCGTAATATTGGTATGATTGGCCCGAAATTTTCTTTGATTGCGATTTGTTCTACGACCGTGAGAACGTTTTTTACGAACAGTTTTAGAAACTATATCCAAAATGTTAACGGAATTGGTTCTAGATATATTACCAATTCCCATGATATTATCATTTAGACCGAGAGGGTAAACTGTCTGTAATTTTTTAATCCAATTTAATTCAATTATTTTCCGTGATCGTACAAACTTTGAATGCGATTCACCAGGCTGCTTATTTACTACTTCTAAAGGTTGAACTGCTAAATATTTAAAAGGATGGTTGTGCTTCTTAAGGTGTTGGTAAATGATACTTTTGAATTTATTGGGTCTTTTAAAACGATACAGATGTTCTTGAGTGCGTTTAGATAAATATCGTCCAGTTTCTCCTACGTACTGAATACCACACCCGGTTTGTTTCATGTGAGTAAATAAATAATACTGTTTGTTCTTCAAGTTATATCAGTTTCAAAATTTAAAGAAAATGTGCGACCATTAAACGTGGACCTTACCGTATTGTTGGTGGAAAGACGGGGACATGTAAGTCATTTTTTGGCATGACACTTATCGATAGAAGGGTAACCACGATTTTTATGCCCCACCTACGATAGTAGAGGGGCATTATGTTTTCTGGTCTGTGCGTCCGTCCGTCCGTTCGTTCGTCCGTCCGTCTGTCCGTTCGTTCGTCCGTCCGTCTGTCCCGCTTCAGGTTAAAGTTTTTGGTCAAGGTAGTTTTTGATGAAGTTTAAGTCCAATCGACTTCAAACTTAGTACACATGTCCCCTATGATATGATCTTTCTAATTTTAATGCCAAATTAGAGTTTTTACCCCAATTTCACGGTCCACTGAACATGGAAAATGATAGTGCGAGTGGGGCATTCGTGTACTGAGGACACATTCTTGTTATTGTTAAAAATGTTAGCGATGGTAGTATTTTTTGATAACCGATTTTGAAGATTGAGACGTGTGGATACCCTTTGAACAAGTTTAGTATTTAGTAATTTTCCATTTCTAAGCTTCATAATTGTTTTGTTAGTGAATTATATAATAAAGGAGCAAAGATTGGCGTCCAGAATATGAACCAGCATACAATAATTGAAGTATATAAAATGGATAAATTTGTTCGGCTAAAAATGTCAAACGCTATCAGTATTAAATAGTAGAATGGGGCTGAATATATATATATATATAGGGATTCTCTTAAGTATAGGAATGGAAAACAAGACTTGAATGTCGAGCATTTATTTTTAGGAATGTCATTGTCTGTGGGAAGTATAAATTCTGCCTTTTGGTGATAAACAACAACCACATTTCATCGTCAGACAAACAACTTATTTTATTGCATGTATAAGATATCCAGAAAACATGCTATACCAATAGCCTTTGCCTGTGTGAATATATCCGTATCCGTTTTTGCCACATTTGACGTATACTCTGTCGCCCTTTTCCAAATTTAACACCATATTAGCTGTTCCTTCATTATAACCAGTACCAGGATATACAGCTACCAATCGGGTTTTATTCTGCCAGAGATAAACAAATAATTCCTTTCCTCTGGTTGACATTACTGTGAAGGAGAACTGATACACGCCTTTAAAAGGCGCCTGAAATATCCCAGTATTCGGGTCATAATCTTTTCCATTGTTTGTCCAAACTTTGTTGAACTTTACAATTTCAGTGGCACCAAGAACCTTTGTATCAGTCAGTGAAGCACTAAAGGCAGGAATCTCTTTTGGTTTTGGATGGATGCAATTATCTGGAAGAAAAAATATCTTGACTAGTACGGTAAACAAGTTAACTTTTCCCTCTATTTCACTTACTACTTAATTCAATTACTAGTTCAAAATAAGAACACGCATTCTTATAAGGCCATGTCTTTTCGACTCAAAACACTTTTAACCGTAATACAGCTCTTTATTATTTTGTTTGGTAATGTTTAAATATTAACCATTCAGGTTGCTATAACATCATCAAGTGTATTATGAATTCTGGTATTCACACTTCACAAATTTTGTCAGTTATGTTCTTGATTGGACAAAATAGAAAAGATATCTTGCGCCGAACCATCTTTTATAAAGCTCGCGGATTTTTACCAATGGATGCTTAAATCTTATCCAGAACACATGCATGCCCTTATTCGTAATTTAAATTTTTGTTAACCATGTTTTTGATTGGACAAAATAGTGAATTGATGAAAATTGCGTTAAATTTAGTTGATATAAAACATTTTAGTTTGTCCTTTTTTAAAAGTTAAATCGATCTTTCATTAATGAGTGGTAATTAAAATAGCTCTTGTTTCATCCTACTCGCAAATGTGTGATTTTAAATCTAATTAACATTTTTTTAAATTCTACTTTCGTTTAAATATGTCAAAAAACAACTTACTAGATCCTCTAGATTTTAACATCTTTTCTACAATATCCTCAATCAACGAACACTCTGGAATAAACATTAAACCGAAAAATTGAAAAAATGATATTAAAAGAGGAATGAAAGATACCAAAGGGACAGTCAAACTCATAAATCTAAAACAAACTGACAACGCCATGGCTAAAAATAAAAAAGACAAACAAACAACAGCACACACGACACAACATAGAAAACTAAAGAATAAACAACACGAACCCCACCAAAAAACTAGGGGTGATCTCAGGTGCTCCGGAAGGGTAAGCAGATCCTGCTCCACATGTGGCACCCGTCGTGTTGCTTATGTGATAACAAATCCGGTAAATAGTCTAATTCGGTAGGTCACATTCATGAAAGGGAAGGGGGTTGTAGTTACGACGTAAGGAACATATCCGATATCATTTGTGAAACGGTTATTCCATAACGGTCAACCAACTCGTGATGGTGTCCGTAAAATTTCCGAAGAGTTGATTTCAACTTCACCATTTGGAACTCTTGGTTTAATAGCTTCCTTGTGAGCAGCAACTCTCTATCAAGAAAATCATGATAGGAATGCAAGCACGGGAATATCGTATCAATTGTGAGATATATACCCCGTATGCAGGTGCTGCTGGAATGTTGCTACTTAGAAATGGAAAGTTCACAATTGGAAAGTTGAAATCATCTCTTTTGTCGTAAAGTTTTGTTTTCAACCGACCCTCATTGTCAATTTCTAGATGTAAGTCAAGATATGAGGCTGACTTAACTGTATCTGTAGTATCCTTTATCTCTAGCTCGATTGGATAGATGCGTTCCACATAGTCACCAAATTTTGAATTATTTAGTGAAAGAACATCATCTATATAGCGAAAAGTAGAGTTAAAGGATATTGCTAACTTCTTATCTTTCTTCCTAAGAAGTTCCTGCATGAAGTTAGCCTCATAATAATGAAGAAACAAGTCGGTAAGTAGAGGGGCACAGTTTGTTCCCATTGGAATGCCGACAGTCTGTTGAAAAACACGTCCTCCGAACGTAACAAATATGTTGTCAATCAAGAAATCAAGCATCTTGATAATATCAGTTTCAGAGAATTTTTTGTTCGAATCAGAGTGATCCTTTACAAAGTAGGATTTATCCCTCCCTAAGACAAGATACTTGTATCTACGTTGGCTCTTCTTTTTTAAGAAGCAAAGCAGTACCAACTCTTTCAATTTCATTTTTAGTTTGGAATGTGGAATACTAGTGTAAAGAGTAGAAAAGTCAAATGTTTTAATACTGTTACAAGATGAAAGAGAGTTAGATTGTATGTACTCTAAAAGATCTTTGGAATTTTTAAGTATCCACATCTGATTCACGCCACCTCTAGGATAAGGTTGTTGACAACTAACTACTAACAATTGAACGTCCACTTAATTGGTGATTTCAATTATCAAATACACAACTCGCGATGTTCCATTTAAATGAAAATACATGTTTTTTTGTCTTTAGGTGATAGATCTTTCATTGGTTTTTTGCTATTCTTTTTGCATATATATAAGCTTGGCATTTTTGAAAAAAATATGTAACTATTGCTTAAAAAATGTGTGTTAAGCTTAAGATGTATTTTGGCTTTGAGTGTCATTGGGTAACAATATTAACTTACATCAGAAATCAACTTTCACCATGGTGATGTATAACAGCGTATAATTCTTCAATATACTAATGTACTTAAATATAAGAAAATGTGGTATAAGTGCCAAGGAGACAACTCTCTATCCGAGTAACAAGTTGTAAAAGTAAACAATTAAAGTACATATACTTGCATATTATGTTATACAAAAACAAATGCAGCAATAACAATTTAATAAAACAAAAACAACTACTTACCGTTTATTTCAAATAAACCACTCCTACTGATCTTATTTTAAATATACATGATTTCCACAGGTTCGCTATTAACAAATGATATTTTTAGAAGCTTTTATGAGGTAAATAAACTCATCATAGATACCAGGACTAAATTTAGTATATACTTCAGACGCGCGTTTTGTCAAGAAATAAAGGGATAACAAGCATAAAGTTAATTAAAAGTAAAAATCTAAATTATACTTACTAAAAGTACAGCGTCCGTCAACATGATCAGCCAATATCAGATGGCAAACTGCAACGACTAGAAACAGAGTAATTGTTAATTTCATAATGCAACGCTAAAACCTCCACTAGGTTAAAGTGTTCACAGTATACTGTTTTGTATATACTAGGTAAACTTATTTCTAGGTTTTGTTTTACACAGCTGTTGTAATTCGATCATTAATATACTTTTGTCACGAAAGGTTCATCACGAAAATGAAGGTGGCATGTAGAGTTTTTTCATTCCTGATAGACTTTGAAATGAATATTAACTGGTCAATGGTAGACCTATTCAAATACAACAATAAAGTACTTTGCTTAGAATTTCCTTACCGTTTTTAACTCCTCGCAATTTTTATCTATTTTTTTCCATTGACCAATTTTACAGTGAATCACGAACAAATTTGTAGACGGACCCTTTATATTGTAAACCCTAAGTAAACAACCCCCCCCCCCCCCCCCAAAAAAAAACAACAACCCAAAATACACACCTTTTTTTCTAAAAGTAGATCACCCTTAACAACAAGGTTATTGAATCATGTCTGTCTTTCTGCTGTTCGATTATCGCTTCATAACTAACACTGTGTATATTCCACTACCTTCGAGCATTTCCTCTCTGATAACAATTATTAGCAATTGAAACATGCTTTCAGGTCGGCTATCTGCTTGTGATGTCGCTCGGTATAAAACGATCCGACCAACAACTTATCGAATAGAATATTTCTTAAAGCAGATTTGTCAGATTTTCTACTGATTCATTCGATGTAGGTTGTAATATTTCATATTCATATCATCACTCTAAGATTAAATATGTGTATCTGTACACATAGCTGTGCACTTTTCTATTCAGGCTCCATATATTTGGAGTGTATGACTCCTTAATGCAGTTGCAAATATCCCAAACCACAAAACTTGTATGTAGGTATGACCATTATCCACATGAATTATGCCATCCTCATTATCCACATGAATTATGCCATCCTCATTTCCATTTCCAGTTCTTGTGTAAATATAAAATTTCAAACCTGGTATCAATGTTGATTTATTTACAACATGTTAGCTCCGTGTGTGTCATTTGAGCTTTTTATAATTGGGTCTTGTCTGCCGTCCTTTCGATTATTAAAATAGCACAAATTGTAATAACTTGCAGAATTTGTCAAGTTTGAATTAAGAATTGAATGCTTTTTTGGAAGTTCATTTGGGTGTAAAAGCGCTTACCGAAGTAAATTTTGTATGAAGCGAGAAATCGCTTCATTCTAAAATGTACACACATTCAACGCTTGTACAAGCATATGAAATTAAGATTTTAGGGGCAGCTGGAGCACGCAACCGGGTGCAGGATTTTCTGGCTGCATTGAAGACCCATTGGTGGTCTTCGGCTCTTATCTGCTCTTTAGTCGGGTTTGTTGTCTCTTTAACACATTCCTCATTTCCATTCTCAATTTTTTTTTAATTATTCACTTTATTACTGTAGAAAACGTTCCATTTTAATCTATTTAATACATAGACAATGCGTGATCCACCGAATTTATTAAGCGACGAATAACGATCCGTTTAAATGAAAATAACTTTTATTAAATTTCGTGCGTCAGTAGCGCTTTACTAGATTTACTTTCACCATGAAAGCTAAAACCTTAGTATTTGAAAGGCATTGATCCAAATTTCAATGAAGTGGTATTGTACATTTAACATAGACTGCACAAAACAAGTGAACTCTGAGGAAAATTCAAAACGGAAAGTCCCTAATGAAATACTAGTAGCAAAAGCTCAATCACGTTAAACGAATGGATAACAACTGTCATATTCCTAACTATGTGCAGCCATTTTCTTATGTAGAAAATTATGAATCAAACCTGGTTTTATAGGTAGTTAAACATCTCACTTGTTTGACACTCGAATAAAATTCCATCTCTTTGACAACAGCATTTAAAGAAAACAAACATAACACATTTTTTTATTTCTATACTTCTAGGAGGCAAAAATGTAATAAACAGGGGCAAGGCAGACAACATTGTGTCACAATCTTACTTACTATAAAAAAACATACAAATATATCAACAACAACAAAAAATTAATCAAAAAGGCATATAGACAAAGCACATTTGCAAAAACAAAATGACAACAATACAAAATGTGCCAAAGCACAAAAACACAAATATTGAATGCACATGCATCGAGTCACGTTAAATGATTATTACAAAAAATAAACTAAATAGTAAATATACTTATTTACAAAGACAAATAAAAGAACACTACAACACGGCATTAAGATGATAAACAACGTCAGAACTTAGAATATATACTTTAAACAATCGTGTATTATTTGTGAAGTTGGTTCGTTTTTGTCATTTATTTCTAAAGTATTATCATAACTTTTAAGTGATTAGTGGAATTAAAAAAAAACATACTTTCATTAATTGTCGGCAAAGAATCAGCATGGAGACAAAGACAACTAATAGAAACATAAATATAAAGAAATTATTATTAGTTAAAGCCTGCCATTTTCTATAAACAACAACACAATTTCATTATTAGAAAAATTATTTATTTAATTGTATGTACAAGTATAAGAAATCAGTAGTCTTTGCCTGTTTACATGTACCCATGTCCGATTCCGCTACTTTTGACGTACACTCACTCGACTCTGTTCATATTTAACACCATATTAACCGTACTTTCATTATAAACAGTACCAAAATTAACAGATACCAAACGGTTTTCATCCTGCCAGAGAACATACATAAATTCTTCCCGCCTTGATATTACTGTGAAGGTGAACACATCTTCAATAGCCGCCTGAAATATTCGAGTGTACGGGTCATAACCGTGTCCATAGTTTGTCCAAACTTTGTCGAATTTTACAATTGCACCAAGAACTTTTGTATTTGTCAGGAATGTACTAAAGACAGAACTCTCTTTTTGTTTTGGAACTTCTCAATTTTCTCGCTATTTTAAAAATTACATAAATCAATTACATTTCTAATACAGTGTATCTAATAAGAGTAGCACAAGATGTAGTAAATACTCGAATTCAGAAAGCAATTACCTTTCGATTCGCACATTTAAATGTTCTCACTTCATGAGAATTTTTTAAAATTATTAAATTTGATCCAGAGATATCTTGCTTTGAACTGTTCCTTACACAACACACTTCAGTCCCATAGTTTATACCACGCGGTTAATTTACTGATGATTGTTTAAACAGCATCTAGAACACTATAAATATCGGTAATTTTACTTCTAGTTTGTTGTTTATCATGTTCTTGATTGGAAAAATAGGTGAAACGTAAATGCGTTGAGTTGAGATTAAACAGTAAACGGACAGAAAATTACAGGATATAAGGTCACAAATTTGGTAGGACAAAAAGTCACAGGACAAAAAGTCACAAATAATTTGTTGACAATTGTTTGTATATATAAGAGAAATATCTTGAAACGTTTACTTTTTAATACATATATTCATATTAAAGTTTAGGAATTGTGTCATTAAACTTAAAAAATCAAGATTTATATAATTTTAATCATGCAAAAGATATATTTCTTGGCACCATGAAGCCATTTATGTACCAAGCCACTATGACATTTTTTTTAACAATTATTTGATCATCTTTGATATTTTTTTGATAAATTTGCTCACAACGTTGGTTTATATACAATAGTTCAAGAAAAATACAAATATATTTTTGTAGAAATAAGCAGTTTTTCTTCAAAGAAAATAATCAGAAAAAATATATTGTGACTTTTTGTCCTGTGACTTTTTGTCCTGTGACTTTTTGACCTGTGACTTTTTGACCTGTGACTTTTTGTCCTGTGACCTTCTGTCCTACATTGGAATAAACATGTCAGTTGCTTAAAAAAACCTTTTATTACTGAGTAGTATTTAAACCAGCTTATGTTGCATTCTATCCTACTTTACCCTAATTATGTAAAATAAGAATGATTTTTTACATTAAATCTGTCGATTGATAGATTGATGTTAAGCGTCACTTTCAGAACTATTGTGTGATTTCGTGGCGGTCAGCTTTTATTGATGGAGGAAGCCGGATTCCGCGAAGAGAACAAACAAGCTTTATCAAGAAAACTGACAATCCTATTCAATTAATTTTCCCGCATGCGATGTATTGTTTACGGCGGTCTCCGTTAAAGGTCTTAATAGCTCAGAGGCTATAAAAAGTTGTATCTAATTTTAAGAAGAGACAGTACGCTGAACACTGGGATCGAATTTTTAACAATTATAAATAATTAAAAGATAATTATCACTTTTTACCTACGTCTCATTTTGATTTTTTAGTGGAAATAACCACAATGGTTTACAACATCCCATACTTTTTAAGACCCCGTTATATAAGCAACACACTTTTCAAACAACTGTTTTATTTTGAAGCATGTATAAGATAACAAGAGAACATGCTGTACCAGGAACCATTGCTTGAATAAATGGATACTGCACTACTTGCTGTTCCACATTGAACATAAACTCTGTCACTTTTTTTTTTTAGATTGACGTCCCTTCGTTATAACCAGTACCCGGATATACAGCAATAAGACGAGTGTCATTCTGCCATAAATGTACCTCCAAATGTTTCCCATACCTGGACATCACAGTAAACGAAAACTGGTACACACCATTAAGATGTGCTTGAAATATCCCTGTATTCGGGTCATAATGGTTTCCATTATTGGTCCACACTTTATTAAACCTTATAATTTCAGACATGCCTAGGTCTTTTGATTATGTCAGTGATACAGAAAAGCAGAGATTTCCGTAGGTATAGTATCACTACTTCCGCTGTTACTGGCACGGACGATGATGATCATCAAACCTTAGTGATCATCAAAGAAAAATATGATTTGCTTCTTTTTCTTTTCTCCTGTTTATTTATGGTTCGCATTAATTTTAATGAAAGTGCTCGCTTTACATGCATGCTCATAATCTTATTATAATATATCTACTTGTATGTAATATGGATAATACTTCATAAGTATGATTTTTTTGTGTCTCATCCATGTTGCTCTAGTCCTTATTACAAAGCCGGATCTAACCACAAGAGTATGTGTGAACTTCAGATCCCTAAATCAGTTATCCAGAGTTGATTCCTACCCAGCAGGATGAGTAGATGACTGTTTGGAGGCTTTATCCAAATCTGAACTATATAATTTGATGGATTTAAATTCCAGATTTTGGCAGGTAGAGCGTTTGGATTCCGACAGAAAGAAAACAGCTTTCTCAACCTGTCAAGGTCTGAACCAATTCGTCCTAACGTCATTTGGTTTGTGCAACAGCCCAAGTACCTTTCAGCGTTTAATAGAAGATGTCCTTAGGGATCTCATATGGAGGGAATTTATAGTTTATATGGACGACATCATAGTACCTGGATCAACATTTGAAGAATGTGTCAAGCGACTTGATCATGTTTTTGAACGCCTTTTATAGGTTAATCTAATATTCAAACCCTCAAAATGAAGATATTTCCCAAAAGAAAGCAAATCTTCGGTATTATTATATCAGAAGAAGGTATAAGCACTGAACCAGGAAAAAAAGAATCTGTAAAAATCTGATAAGTCCCAAAAACTGTCAGGCAAGTTCGTAGTTTCTTAGGCCTAGCAGCATATCACAGACGATTTGTGGAATGATTTGCCAAAAATATCCTGCCCATCAAATAAAATATGAGAGAAAAGGGTAAAATTGATCTGGAAAGAGAAGTTTGAAGACTCATTTCAGACCCTGGAAGTGGTACTTACAACGTCACCCATCCTTGCTTATTCTGTACCAGGTTAAATTTTTATTTTAAACGATGATGCTAGTTAACAAGTTGTTGGTACTGTACTTTCACAAGAACACGAAGGAAGGAATATGTGACAGCCACCATGAGTAATGCGTTATCAAGGCAATCTTATTGTATAACTATAACTCATTGTAGCCATTTTAGCTTTAAAACATTGTCATTCATATCTATAAGATATACCTTTTAGAACAGACAATGCTGCAGACAGTTGGATGAAAACATACAGGAGGGACTGCAAGGCTACAGGAGCTAGGTATCTATGATCTAAATGTTATTCACCGCTTTGTTCTGAAACATACTAATGCAGATGCCCTATCACGAGTACCTTATACATCCTGTCTGAACCAACACACACATAATGATGCACAAAATATTGACGAAGACAGCAAAGAGAAAGCACTTCCCTAATGCAGCCCATTTAATCAAATAAGAGCTGTAACCATATCCTGACATATGAATGCAAGTAGAGAACAACGAAAATTAAAGACCTTGTGATAGATGATTTGGACCAAACATTACTGAGAAAATCACAATCAGATGACCATGAGATATCGGAAATTTTGATGAAAGTAGAAGACAAAAAGCGCCAAGAGTGGTATGAAATATCCATCAATCTTTTCCTGGAATTGTTTACTTTTTAAGCTGCATAATGGTATAACATTTTTTTTTATTAAAGTTTTCTTCTACTTTTAATGAGAGGAAAAATATTCAATAATAACACACTTTTTTTCTGCTGTCACGAAAACACTGTTTTAAGTTGTTGTCTGCGCCATATTACCTCCAACAGCATTGCTCCTGCTACTTGTAAAGGCATTTATTGTTTTGATATGGGTATATAATTATGTCAGAATTCAAATGAAGCATACATTCAAATGAAGATACACATACGTACAAACACAAAAACAGAACATCATAACCACCACTTTACTCCACTATAGTGAGCAATTATAATTGGAACCTTCATAAAACATTTAAACTTTTTTGAAAAAGACTATAAATGAAAACCGAATTATATTATGTTGGGAAAATTAACCAGAGTTATCTTACATTAATCGCAGAGAAGATCTAGAAAACAATTTTTGTGAGACCCTAATTAACGTTAAAATAATTTTCCAGTAAAACGAATACTACTCTATTCAAATGTAAGTACTTGGTTAGCCAAATCTATTAATTTTATTTGATATATCATGATTTTTTTTATGACAATAGATAAACATGCTATAGTATGTGCTGTACGTAACTACATTCATCTATTGACGTTTTAGCATAGAGAAACTGCTGAATTAAATGGATTCATGATTTTCTGTTCTTGCATTTTTTTCTAAATAAGATGTCCTGAAAACATTGAATAATAATCACCATGAAGGACTCCTGAACTTCGAGGATGTTTGATGTATATCTGGTCTCCATGATTTAATTCGACGATAGCTCGAAGGGAACCAGCCGTTGACATAGCTTGTGCCGCGTGTCCTTTTACAATCATTTCATTGTTTTTCATCAAAGTAAGTTCAAGCCAATCAGTATTCCCAGAGATGAAATTCGCGGAAAATTCATACGTCCCTGTACGTGGAACGTTAAAAACTCCAGTTAATCCGTCATAACCATTATCAATGTTAGTTTTCACTGTATCAAACTTGACGATAGCATTACCGCTTAAATTGATATGGTCTTTTTGTGTTGCGAAAAATGCTGGCTTTGTATCTGTAAAGAAATCATTCCATATATGATAATTTGGTCGCCTCTGACTTGACGAATCTTTTTATCTTTAGAATTATTGTCATCCAATGCCTTGATGAAAGGATCTGTCATGCAGTATGAGTTTTTACAAAATAAAATTAGCAAGACTAAATAGTAAATATTACAAAATACGTTTATTTGGATTGTAATTACAGTACTATAATTTCAATTGTTTTTAATTTGAAAAATATTATATATTGTTGACTGCAAATTGGTAAGCGCTAGATGTTTTTTTTTTGTAACCATGTTTTTTTCTCCATTTAACATCAATACATATCAGATATAAGAAAGCAGTTTTCTGTTTTATTGATATGTGTAAATTATAAAGTCATTACAGCAAATTGTTTTAAAAATGGGACTTCAAGTGGTGTCCCCTCTACACCAGGGAGACATCCGAATTACCAAAAATGTCTTAAGGTTTACACTCTCTACAATTCAGTTCATAGTTTGAAAACGCTTTTGTGACCACCGGAATATGTTTTTCTGACATTTCTGATTGATTGTTGCTTGCTTTACATCTAGTTGCAAATATTTCATGTATATTCCGAATGATATCAACATAGATAGATTCTGCTTATTTATTCGACTGGGATGAAAGATTGACACTTTGACAGCTATTGGAAAAGTGGACAAGACGGTTAGGAGAAGAAATTTTGTCCCGAAGCAGGCAACGTAATGTTTGCAAGCAATAATAATTGTGCAGAGAAGGTCATGCTACACGAGGCTTCGGATTTTACGTCTATTTTCCGACTGTACTTGGCTCCGTATTTATACATCCCTAACAGTCAAAAGAACGTCTCTTTTGTTCTGAGTTTAATTGGCGGATGGGAGAAGTCAATATGTGACCAAATTTCTATTTTCCAGTCAACTGTTTGGTTATTCTTTGATTCAAATATCTTTTTATTTGTTTAATAGAGAGTAACTGACAATGCACGGTTTAATGGGTTTTTATTTTTCGAGACTTATTGTTTGCAATTCAATATCTAATGTAGCCTACAAAAAATGTTTTAATCCATGAGACTGGTAATGCCAATAAATTAGTGTTAAACTATTTAAGGTTTGATGGACTAAAATAAAATATCATCTGTGTCGGTGTTTATACATACATCCTTGGTACCCAAATATTCGGCTTTAAGCTTTCCTGATGAAAGTCAACACAGGAAAGTGCATTGAAAGGTTGAAGAAATTAAAAAAAGTGTTATTTTATATATGTTAATAAAGGATGTAATCAATTAACATTTATAATAATGAAAATTAGATATTTGACATAATAAGAAAGTATACCTGTATGCTTAAGTCATATACTTGTATCAAACACAACAAAATTATTGTTTGACGTATTTTCATGACTAAATATGTTCAAGTTTAAAACTATGTTTATTGATTTAGGGGCCAGCTGAAGGACGCCTCCGAGTGCGGGAATTTCTCGCTACATTGAAGACCTATTGGTGACCTTCTGCTGTTGTTTTTTGTTCTATGGTCGGGTTGTTGTCTCTTTGGCATATTCCCCGTTTCCATTCTCATTTTTATTATTGATGTTTGCTTCTTATCATCAGCGATATTAATATACTTTTATAATTTATATCTTTGGTTGACTCGCGATCGTTTCGTGTATGTTTTCTTAAAAAAAACAGTCGTTAAAAGAAGTTGAATACTTTCACGATTTGTAATTTATCACTGAATTGTATTACACCTAATTACAAGGTACCTGTCAAAATTTTCCACATTTTCCTTTCATTCTCGTATACGTAAATGGCCATCAGTGCTACAACAAACATGGCTGATATTGCTAAAAGTAAAATGAAGGGGTTGAATTGCAGTTTTCTATTTCTGTGATAGAGAACAAATGATGAAAAGTTCAAGGCATATCTATATATTCTATGCTGATGTTTTCAGAAGAATCGGCTAACCCATATTGGAGTTATTGCCTTATACAAGTAATCTGTGAAGACATTTCGCAGTTCAACTTAACTTTCACCGACCGTGCAAGGGCTGTATAGCCAGTCAAGGTCGTTAAAAACATCCATTTGTTGTTTTGACAACTTTCATGAAATTTTTAATGAGGAAAATAAAATATAAAAATAAATTCACATGGTTGAAAACGTTAATGTTACTCCTGAAAAAAGTTATTTTCCTTGACAGACTATTTTTATAATTGTAAAGTACCTATATAATATATTAAATTTCTAGCAGAAAAAAAATTCAGATCTGAGCTTGATTTTAATCTTATTAAATAATAAAAAAGTAAATCAAATTCATAAATGCAACTGCTTATCAAAAATTTATCGTTAGAGCTGTGCAATTTATTTCATCATATTGGAGTGATTGATTTTTTTTCCTTTTATCTAATTATGCGTTTGTTACTCAACGGAAATAATTGCATTTGCGCCAATTTTTAAAAAATCCAATCTTTCATTTGCGCCACAACGTTATATTTCATTTGCGCCAAAAATTAACTGCTTCATTTGCGCCATTTTACAGGTAATACAGGTAATATATAACAGGAAAGGAATTCTCATCGCTCTATCGTGAATATTTAAGATTTATTTTGTTTATACAGTATTACTGTACCTACAATAATAGTAGTTTCAGAGAAATACCCCTGGATAATTGATTCAGTTCAATCATACTCATTTCTAGATTTTTAAATACAAAACTGAAAATCAGTTAGGTTTAGATATATCTATTGTTCACATTTAAGATGTACATGACATTGTCAATTCAGAGACAAACCAAGGAAATAAGTCTGAACAGTCTTTATAGAAGCTAGCTTAAACTTTTGATATATATATTTTATTTTTAATTAGAAATGAGGGATTTATATGTGATGTAATAAATATTGAAACATATTAAATTTAGAAGGAGGGTCGAGCGCTCACAAACATGTTAAACCCAGCAACAGAATAATATTCCTGTCCAAAGTCCGGAGCCTGTAGTTCAGAGGTTGTGGTTGTTTCATTTCTGTCATAATGGTTTTCGTAGATTGTTTGGATAAATTAGGCCTTTAGTTTTCTCCATTTAATTGTTTTACATTTTTCATATTCGGGTCTATATAGCTGGGTAAAAGATTTTCTTAATATTGAATGCCAGACATTAGGGGTGGGGTAAAGTTCACCTGTATCTGTAACAAACAAAAGAGTCAAAATCAGCTGAAAATGGTTAAAACCTACAGGTTTTCGAATATGGAAGTATCAGTTGTATAAAGATACAAGACATCAAGTTGCTATCGAATTGTCAAACATTCCGTCCGTCTTACTTTCATTGTGTTTATCTTTCTTTGCCCCTACCCTCCACCCAAAGATTTTTTTTCTTTTCTCATGATTTCGCATGATATTCGCAGTCAGTCCAAAAAGAATTGATACTCAGTAACAAAATTGAATGTATGTATAACCGTCACTCCGAGCATGAATCACTGTTTACTTATATGTAATATGAGAAGAAGAGTAAATATCGTTCATGTAAGAAAAAAAATATTTGCAAACATCTGAATTCGAAACAGCAAGTTGCAAAGGCAAAGTTTATAAAAAAAACCTGGACTGTTGAATACACATTATTCAAACAGCAACCAAACATATGAAATCAAAAAAATGTGTCCACAAATAGATTCATGTATGTCAAAGTCAAATCCTTGCATCAAGTTTGAATTAAAACGATATTAAGTTATATTGGGTTTTTTTTATCATCAGTGATTTCATATACTTTTAATAATAGTTATATTTGATATTTCAAGTGCTTCATTGACGTTTTATGTATTTTTCTTTAATAAGTTGAACATATGCACACTTTACTGTTTGTCTTCAAATTGTTTAACATTACCTGTTATATCAAGCTTGGCTGAAATGTTCCCTATTCCACTTTCATTTTCGTTTACGTATACGTACAATGCCATCAATGCAATAACAACAGATTTTATAAATAATAATACGTAGGTCATGTCTTAAAAGTTATTTCTTCAATAAATTACTTATTAAAAAGTTGATTTATAAATCATACAGTCAGTTGATATGTTTGTGTGGTTGTTAAAACAGCTATGACCCACATGAAACAAAAGGAGATATTTCAAATATGATCGATAAGCAGTCCGGTAAGACAGAGAAAGGTGAACTTTACATTTAAATCAAATGGGCATAATGCATTAATGCATTGGTATAGGTAAAGCAAAATTATTTAAAAAAAACTATTGTTTATCAAGGAACACAACTGAATGATAAATTTACATAAATTTCATAGATAAATCTCAACCGTATATAATGAGAATTTGAGTCTAATCGGTGAACGTGAATTTGACAACTAATAATTATTAATGACCCTTACAATTGAGCTTAAACACAATCATTTGATGATTAAATAAATAAACATCTAAACAAGTCGACACTGAATTTATATCCAAGTTGTGACAATTTGGCTTATGCTATAGTCAATGGATGTTATTGGTGCCTATGTGTCAACATTTCGGTTTCCATACAAAGTCTTTTAAGCCATAAATAACGTGTTAACTCAATTTGGCTTGATTATGGCCCATGTGTTAAAGAAACTTCTATTATTGTTTGTTCAATAGGACAAAGGTCAATGTCACAGAAGTTAAGCTTAAAAGTCTAAAACAATATAAACAATATCAACAATATCAACAATATCAACAATATCAACCCCTCAGAAAACTTATAGACAACTTCAGCGCAAGACACAGTTTTATATTGACATTAATTTACCAAACAATGTAAGATCGGAATCGATACCACCCGAAATCTCAAACCAAAATTCTGCTAACAATTTAGAAATGCCCTCAAGCGTGTAGTCCCATTAATACATTAATATCACATAAACTAAATGTGCTTATGGTTTTATCTGAATATGAAAAAATATATGACAATTGTAAAAGTAAAAAGTCAAATAAAAATTGTGATTTTTTTTTAATAAATAAATTGTTATTAATTTTAAAGCAATACCACACAGGCATGCACCGACACGTAATCTTTCTTATACATCATTGCCTCTCAAATAATTAGCTTTGAGCGTTCCTGGTGAATATCAATCCAGAAAAGCGCATCGGATGCATAGCATTTATATTGTGTTGTTTTCTTCTTATTTTTTAATGTGAAAGCATTGTCAAAACTTATGTAGGAGAAGTAGAGATTTGAATTTTTGAGGATTTTTTCTATGTATTGTTTTAGGAACCATACGTTCAACTTTTACTGTTCCTATTTATCTGTTCAATAACTCAGTAGAGTTTGGTTTTTCTAACCTCTTTGACGATTAAGCTCATTATCAAGAACCACTGAAAGCAAGTAGTGTTTTGCACATCTCAGTTTAATGTATGATTACCGAATATGCCCATGTATAATATATTATAATTCATCTTAAAAGTACATCTGAATGCATAAGATAGACGAATAACATAGTTCACCGTTCCGACATGTAGAACATAATTCATTTAGAGTATTTAATGGTTTCAAAAGGTCCACCAATGCATTGTGATCGGTTTATTTCATTATAAAAAATGGACGTCTTACCAACGTAAATAAATGCAACAGTAGTATACCGCTGTTCGACATTCATACATCGATAGAGAAAAAAACGAATCCGGTTTACAAACTAAAACTGAGGGAACGTATCAAATATAAGAGAACTACGACACTGCATTAAAATGTAACACATACAGAAACGAACTATAATATAACAATGGCCATTTTCTTGACTTGGTACAGGGCATTTTAAGAAAACGGTATTTTGGAAGACATTATACATTTGTTTTGGCAGTTATCAAAGGGCCTTGGGAAACTGTATCTGTATGTTTCTAATAATTCTTTCAATATTCAGAATAAAATATTAACAGTTACATAAAGGTATAGTCATATCTTAGTAATTAAGTAGATCGTAAAGTAAAAAAAAAAGAATTTCTTCAATCTGCGACTAATATCTATTTGTCCTAACTACGAGGTATTTGAAAGAGAAAAATAACGTGAGGCTCTTGTATGGTACTTTATTGTTTTCAGTGATACAGTGCTATCATAAGCTGTAACTGTGGTGAGATTTTCAAACCTGTATAAGAATTCGGTATATTGAATTAAGAAATATATCGCTGGACCTTGTGGCATTATAAAAACAAATGTTACATCAAGAATGCCGTAAAACCATTTTGGATAGCTGTCTCATTGACTTTCGGAAGTAGAAACAATCATTAGGAGCATCAAAGAAAACGAAGATTCATATTATATACATTTTTTTTTTTTTTTTTTTTATTTTGTTCGAAAGTATACAGAAAGTCATAACTTTTAAGTTACTAAGTTAAGAAATCTTAAACATATACTATCAATTTATTTAGTTGCATGTATGAGATATCCAGAAAACATGCTGTACCAATATCCTTTGCCCGTGTTAATGTATCCGTTTCCGCTACGGCCACATCTGACGTAAACTTTGTCTCCCTTTTCCAGATTTAACACCATATTAGCTGTTCCTTCATTATAACCAGTACCAGGATATACAGATACCAAAGGGGTTTGATTCTGCCAAAGAAAAACCCATAAGTTCTTCCCACTGCTTGACATTACCGTGAAGGAGAATTGATACACGCCTTTAAAAGGCGCCTTGAATATCCCAGTATTCGGGTCATAATCGTTTCCATTGTTTGTCCACACTTTGTCGAACTGCAAAATTTCGGTGGCACCAAGAACTTTAGCATTCGTCATTGATGCACTAAAGGCAGGAATCTCTTTTGGTTTTTGATGGCTGCAATTATCTGGAAGAAAAAATCTCGATTAGTAAACAGGTGAACGTTTCTCAGTCTATTTTGCATAATTCAATTACTATTTCTAATGTCCGCCAAGAAGAGTAAAAGATCAAGTTATTGCACGAATTATAAAGGCAATAATTTCTCGACATTTATATTATTCAATAAAATACAACTCATGAATTTTCTTCTGTCAAATTTGAATTTTCTGTATTCACGTGACCTTTTGAGAGTTTTTAACTTTGATAAAAAGATATCTTGATTTAAATCATTCCACTTCACAACCTATTTCATTTCAGTGACACTCGCGGACATATTACCGATGGTTGCTTTAACATTACCGTGAATGATGTTATTCATACTTCACACAATTTTGTTATTTACATTCTTGATTCGACAAAATAGAATAACTTGCTTTAAACTGTTCCTTTACAAAACAAATTTCATTATCATCATTTATTCAACGCAGATATTTTACTGATAATTGTTAAAAAATATTATCTAGAACACTTATGCATGCCCTTATTACTACATCAATTTTTTTTTAACCATGTTTTTAATCGGACAAAAAAGTTAATTGTTGTAAATTGCGTTGAGTTAAACTGAGATAATACATGTTTTTTTTGTTTTTTTTTTGTTTTTTTTTTAGATTAGATCGGTCTACCATTATTGAGTGGTCATTAAAACAGACTTTTTACCATCCTACAAATGTGTAATTTTATAAATTTAACCTTAATTAAAATTCCATTTTCTTTAAATCTGTCGTCGAAAAGTAAGTTACTTTTAAATTCCAATTTCTTTAAATCTGTCGACAAAAAGTACTTACCAGATCCTGTAGATTTGAACAGCTTTTCTAAAATATTCTCTACCATTGAACACTCTGGAATAAATATTAAAGTGAACGTCGATACAAAAGACAAATTCCAATTTTATTTTTATGTAACACTTTATTTATTTAGGTATTGTTGAGGGTTTCAGTTCGATTGAGCAAGCAACACTGAACCGACAAATTGAAACATATCAATATCAAGGTTGTTGACTTTTTTACCTATTGTGTCTGGTTTTTGTTGTTGTTCATGCATCGTTGTCAATATAATGAAATTTGATGCAACTGTCATACATATTAGAGGTGTAGCTAGCTATAAAACTATTTTCTACATCAAAAAATGCCTGTCACAAGTCAGGAAGATGACAGTTGTTATCCATTCGTTGAATGTGTTTGAGCTCAGTATTTTTGTGATTTTACTTCTGACATAATAAAAAATATGCATGGTTTCTATAGGTTTGTTTAAACCAATGATATTCCTAGAAGTTTATATAAAGTAAGATAATGAGCCATATCAAATATGATCTTATCGCTTTGTTTACACTCTGTCAACAGAATTTGCAAACGAAATCAAAAGATACCATGCATCAAGTTAAAGTTGAAATTTAAATTATACTTACTGAAAGTACAGCCACCATCAACCAAGATCACATGACAAACTGCAACAAGTAGAAAAAGAGTTGGTGTAAACCTCATGATGCACTGCTAATACTTACACTTGAGTAAAGTATCCACAATAAACAACCATACTTATTTCTACGTTTATTTTACAGCTGTTGAAATGTGATCTTTTAATTAACTTTGGTCACGATAGGTTTATCACGAAAGTAGACTTTTTCAGTCCTGATAGATTTTAAAACAATACAGTTTAATTTGTCAATTAGAGAGCACTGCGAAGTCATGTGTCTATGTTGGTAAAGGCTTGTATGTAGCTTATACATCTATGATGTCTTTCAGTAAAAAAATATCATACCAATACATGGTCAAATATATGTGAAATTGTTATAAAGCAGATGTCGCATAGCTTTTTGCATATGATATAGAACCGGCATTGCGCTTTTGAAACTGACCCTGTTTAGCTAAACACTTTTTATTGTAAGAATCATCTCCCCATACATTGTTTTTCTTGTGTATGAAACTCCTTCGCAACCATTAAAAATAACGACAAATTAATTTCACAAATTTACGCGTTATATCCTTAGGATCTTAAAAATAATGTTGACCGAAGCGGTCCGGAAACTTCATTTGAGAGTTATTTCCCCTTCTGTAAATAACATAAGTAAAATTTAACAGTAATTGGTAAACCATAAGTGATAGAGACATAGGGTCTTTTGATTAGGACCTTGATCCAAAAGAAAAGAAAAGAAAATAGGGTTAAGGTCAAAGTTCAAGGTCATTTCTAAATTTTGATTTTGGTTTATTTTCAACTCTTTTTAAACCCCATATCGACAATATGTTTTTACATAATTGTTAGATTCGACATTTCGTAACACATACTTTTTGTTAAAAGGGTACGCTAACATTAAATTAGAGTTTTCTCCCCTTTTTTATTTGAAAATATGCGTGTGGTGATATAACTCATTAACCACATATAATTAAGACCTAGGGTCTTTTGATTTGATTATAATGGTATATGACCTTTAAATTATGCTCAAGGTCATAGTCTAATTTGACGATTTAGATTTTGACCTTTGCTTTAACCTCATATGTTTACATGATAAAGCCACGAGACTTTTTGCATGAGATTTCAAACCATTTAACCTTGAAAAATCTAACCGGAAGTTACCTTGTGAAAACCGGAAGTAGTTTGTTTTTAACTTATCTAACATTAAATTATAAGAACCAGATGTTTCAGTATCAAGTAAACATTCAAGTAATACCGGAAGTTATATTTTTCAAACTTTAAGTAGCAAATCATCTTCCTTATCTAAAAATAATTGTATAGAAACCATATATTTTTTAAATCAGCGTACAATAAGCTATCATTTGACGCTGGAAATGACATTTTAAACCTAATTTTACTTTTTTTTTTATATCAAATTACATGATTTTATGGTGGAAAGACCTTGTTGTTAATTCTATCAGTTATCCTATATTTGTTTTAAGATCTTAAATGTGTATTATAAAGACTAAATACTTTCTAAAAAAAGCGGTAAAACTGAACATTGGGACAAAATTTGTAACATATATAAGGGATTAAAATATAAAATAATTAATAGAATTATATATCCTAATAATGAATAATGTCAAGTTTGGTTTAATTTGGCCAAGTTGTTAATTTAAAAGCAGGTATATTCCCTTGTAGTCTTACAATTGTTACTAAAGACCCCTTATCATTATTTAGATAATTTTTCAAGTTGTGACCAATTGAAATTGGTTTTTTTTACAATTTTCCTTTAGACTTCTATAGTAAACCGCTATGTTCTATTTGTAGCATTTGGCGGCCATGTTTGTTAGATGACAGGGTCATCGGATACATTTTCAATCAAGATACGCTATTTAAAATGATGGCTTAGTGGTATTCTTTTGGCCCAGTAGAAGTAAAAAAATACAAAAAAAATGCTATAAAGGGCAATGACTCCTCGTGACAATTTTAGTCATTAGACTTATTTGTAGTTCATACTTTGCTGAACACTATTGCTATTTACAGATTATCACTACTTATAATGATATTTGAGATAATAACGAAAAACTACAAATTTTCAATTCATAGGCATCAACCCAACAACAGCTTGTCTGATGTGTCTGCCAATTTCAGGGATATAAATCTAAACCTGATGAACATTTTTATACCTTGTCAAGTTTTCTCTAAACTCTTTGATTTCAGAGATATTTTTAAAACTATATACCCTAAGGATGATTATGGTCAAGTTTGGTTATTTGGACCAGGTGAGCTAAAAATAATATGTTTGTGATTTACTCTACACCGGACTGACGCGTTAAGTTAGTTGTCTATAGTGCTTGCTTTTTCAGTTAACCAGAAGGAATGTTAAACTACCTATGCATTTTGTTCTGACAAAAATCAAGGAGACTTTGTTCTCACCTCTATGTACCACATACAGAGCAATGAAAAAAAATATACCAGTTTGAATTTCTTTGGATGACAGGTCATGATTTGCATTATGACCTGAAATCCAGCTCTAGGTTCGTATATCGAATAAAGAGAGAGGCGAAATATATCAAAGAAGCATTCAAACTCATAAGTCGAAAATAAACCGACAACGCAATGGCTTAAAAAGCAGAAGATAAACAGACAAACAACACTAGGAAGAGGTATCGATTAATATGATATCAACCTTGGAAATGAAAATAATGCTTTATAAATTATGTGCATTTGAAGCGATTTTCTTGGTTATCATTCATCAGGAACGCTCAAAAACCGTTTTGAAAACAAATGATTTGAAAATAAGCTGAAACGTTAGGAGCTCAATGGTTATAAAGGGCTCCAAAAAAGTTAGTTTACTATGCCTGATGAACTGATCGGGAAATTTTGAGAAAAAGATGTTCAAACATAATGTCAATTAAGAGTCGACAACAATAAGATATGCATTGCCCTTGTATATATTGTTGTAAACCATTTTATTTACAAATATTGCAACTTTTATGTATTCTGTAAAATTTGGCAAGAAGCTAACCAACTTATATTAAAAAAAAAAAACCCCAAAAAACCAATATTGATTTGCCCCATTTTTTTATTGGTTTTGTTCATTCGTTATCACATAGCAAAATGTTGCCAAAACGCTTGTCTGGCGTACCAAATTATCTGCCTGGTATCTTAATGATTTTTTCCCAAAACAATCTAACCCAGTTCTTACTGTAGTTTTGTGTTTTTTCCCTCTCTCCATTTTGAGTATTCCCGAAAGATTATTTTAACCGCTACCGTACTGTATTTATAATGGCAAAATCCCGAATTTGAGTCTACGGGATGATCATATATTTAAAACTGGGAAAGGAACAAAACTTATCTTATAATTATATTGCTTCCCCGAAAACGTGTTAATTTTAGAACCACGTTTCGTTTTTATTATTTTCTTTCAAAAATGCCACTCATTTGTAGTAATTCAAATATTTTTCCGCGAACACGTCAATACGGTTGCTTTTTTATAATGAACTTTATTCCGGAGAGTGGAGCTTATATTACATTTTAGTTTTTAATAACATCAAGTTTAGAGGTTACGTCAATAAAGATAAGGGTATATTAATCATATAGAAATAAAACTGAAAATGCAAAATGTACAATTTACACAATTGTAACTCGACAAATCGTAGATTTTGTTTAACTACCAAAGCATTGTATCTTCGATTAGGTTTTGCGGAACACTTCAATTTGGGTTTATATCTAAAACGTATCAATAACCTACTATCTTTGTCGAGGTTTTAAATATTAATGTATATTAGCAATAGGTTTGCTATACATTTTACTACAAAACAAAAATAAAACGAGAAAAAATAGCATACTAGTATACTATTATCTTTTTTTTCATAATTTCGTAAAACTAACACCTCATGTGTCTTGTTTTTAAATACACAAGGTGTTGGGGAATTTTGATATAGTGACTCCAACTTCTTTTGAAACAGATCAAATTTTACATCTAATTCGAAAAAAAATCAACAAATACTTTTAGAATTGACAAATAATGAAATTAATATCAATAATGGTTACAACAGAAATAATCACAATAAATATCATAAATGTACGCTTCTACTTTTCTGCTTGTTTGCCGACTATTCATTCTTTAAATGTGTTTCAAGTACAATTGATACAAATATCTTTTGAATTGAGCTTTTTTAATAAATCTTATGAACTGTTTGTCTTGTGTAAGACGATTACATAATAACGGACGAATTTTATCAACAAAATCTAAAATACTTATTTTACCTATGCTAACATTACTGCGCTATATATCTATTTAACTAGAATAATAAGATGAGGTTGGAAGATGAGATAACGATACATTTAAATTAAAGTCCAAATGAAAAAGATTTTAACCATTTGTTGTCACCGTACGATGTTTAATGATATGTATAAAATATATGTATACAAATGTATTCAATTTAAAGAACGATTTTTTATACATTTCTTATCTAAGGCCGATTGATTTTCTTTAAACCTTGAAATATTACGTATTTCCATTCAAAATGAAAGATAAATACTACCATGCCAACACAGTACTAAAATAGAGAAAGCTGGTAAGTGTTTTGTTAGTGTTTTCAATTGAAGTATACTCATATTCGAAAATTCGGAAGTAAACCTCACAGAGGCAAATTTCATACATGGATTTAAAACAAACACTTGTTCGAGAAAGGTGATTGTAGTTAAACTCATGATACATGCGCACATTGAGTACACAGGGCAAATGGTGCGCATCATTGTACAGACGTCCTGAGTTTGAACATCCCAATTTATATCTCAATTTTTGCGGAAATCTCAGTCTACTCAGTCTATATATGTCAGTTAACTGTTAGTAATTGTTATTTATGTATTATTGTCATTTTGTTTATTTTGGTTACATCTTCAGATTCGGACTTCTCTTGAACTGAATTTTAATATGCGTATTGTTAACCATGTACTTTTCTACATTGGCTTGAGGTAAAGGGGGAGGGTTGAAATCTCATAAACATGTTTTTAAACCTGCCGCTTTTTTGCGCCTGTCTCAAGTAAGGAGCTTCTGGCCTTTGTTAGTCTTGTATTATTTTTAATTCTAGTTTCTTGTGTACAATTTGGAGTTTAGTATGGCGTTCATTATCACTGAACTAGTATATTTATTTGTTTAGGGGCCAGCTGGCGTAAATATCATATTTTAATCCTGGTATATATGATGAGTTTATTTTCCCATTTTTACGGGAAAAATCATAGTTTATTCATAAAATTGAGAATAGAAATGGGAAATGTGCCAAAGAGACAACAACCCGACCATAGAACACACAACAGCAGAAGGTCACCAACAGGTCTTCAATCCAGCGAGAAATTCCCGCACCCGGAGGCGTCTTTCAGCTGGCCCCTTAACGAATATATATACTAGTTTAGTTATAATGAATGCCATACTATAAACTCCAAATTGTACACAAGAAACTTAAATTAAAAATAATACAAGACTAACAAAGGCTAGAGGCTCCTGACTTGGGACAGCCGCAAAAATGCGGCGGGGTTAAACATGTTTATGAGATCTCAACCCTCCCCTATACCTCTAGCCAATGTAGAAAAGTATAAAACGCATAACAATACGCACATTAAAATTCAGTTCAAGAGAAATCCGAGTCTGATGTCAGAAGATGTAACCAAAGAAAATAAACAAAATGACAATAATACATGAATAACAACAGACTACTAGCAGTTAACTGACATGCCAGCTCCAAACTTCAATTAAACTAATTGAAATATTATGTCTTCATCATATTTCATAGTTGTTTCATCTATCAGATACTCACTTTGAGATATATCAATTAGTTTTTAACCACATATGATTATATTATCACATTATTATATTAAAACTAATACATGTAATAGTGCACAGTTTTCACAGAAACCTAACATAAAATGAACTTTCATTATTAATTTACATATAAATCTTAACACATTGCTATTCAACCTTCTCCAAATTTCACTCTTATGATATATTAATATTAACTGAGCGTTAGCGGGGTGTACACTACGTTCAGATATAATGCCTTCCCATGTTAAAATGATCAAAGAGCATGACATGAAGAAATTATTTCGATATTACATGTACTAATAGAACAAATACAACATTGTTATAGGTCGAAACGTAAGAAAATGTCGTGGGAACGTTTTCCGTTTCCGAACCATGAATTATGCACTTTGCTTTTTCAAATTTATTTAATTTAAAATCTAATAGACTAAAAGGATGATGTTTCAATTACAATTTATAATAAGATTTATACAAGAAGTAAAAATATACATGTTTATACTTTATTAGGATAAAAATGAAAATAACGGGAACACAAACAGTAAACGAGTAAATTTGTGCACATGTGTCGAACATATTTTGTGCTCCATTGCTATTGCTTAATAAAAATTGTAACGAAATACAATATTGATTTTACATATGATTCATTTAGCTTAGCCATGATTAAAGATATTAGAGAGGCATTAAAAGCAATTAGTCGAAGAAAAGAGTCTAGCCAAATAAAGGGAAAAAAAGTGAAAAAACTAAGAATTAAACAGAGAAACGTAAGATTAGGTTACTTTACTCTGAAACATTACGAATACGCAAAAATGCATGCAATGGTCTATAGATCTCGGTTTAAACAAATTTCACCCTGTGTATTGTGTTTCTGCAGTTAATAGTGGCGTTACAATGCATACCATATACCAAATTCAGACAACAATTCCACCCGAACAACTATCAAATGAAGACTGATACAACTAACCAAAAGAAAAGAGTAGAAGTGATAGCAAAGCAGTCGTGAAGGATAATTAAATAGTATGTAAATTTCCAAATGGGCTTATCAAATTTATTAGAAATCAAAATTAAACTATTGATTATTCAAAATTATCATGGACTCGGTGGACTTTGGAATTCTTGGACAAGTTGTTTTTAAATGTAGTTTGGGTAGATTGAAAAATGATCAGCTACAATGTCATAGAAATAAATTAAATTCGAACACATGCTTAAACAAATTTCTAGCATCATTGTTTTAAAATAACAAAAGACCTATTGTTTAAATTGATTTTATTCGTTGATGATTTATGAGAAATAGCTGTTTTATTAATTTTATACGGGATTTTGATTTTTTTTTTAAATTGCTTTTTAAAAAAATTGGAATATATTCCAATATATTTGTTGTATTAATTTAAACAGATTTTAATTTTTATAAGTAGTTTGGCTTTAGATTTTAGTCTGTTTATATTATAAAAAAAAATCCATTTTGTTATAATTTTTGAAATAGCTCTCGCCGCTATAAAGCCTTTTGGCTAGTGCGGCGTAAAACAATCACCACTCAATCAATCAATAAAAAAATGTGAATTATATAATGTTTTGTTTTTCGATTTGTTACATGTATTCCATAGCACCCTTTTTCGTATTTATATCATTGTAGCACTAAAACGGCAAAGAAGCATGAAATAGCAGAAACACATAATACCTTGTAGTGAGTGCAAACATGGATGTAAACAGAAAACGTTCCTTATCACCCCTAGTTTTTGGAGGGGTTCGTGTTGTTTATTCTTTAGTTTTCTATGTTGTATCATGTGTACTATTGTTTTGTCTGTTTGTCTTTTTCATTTTTAGCCATGGCGTTGTCAGTTTGTTTTAGATTTATGAGTTAGACTATCCCTTTGGTATCTTCCGTCCCTCTTTTATTAAAGCGAACAATTTCGCCAAGTTTAGAAGATGAAGATCATGGAAAAAGTTGCTCGTACAGCAGGTACATTGAATAACTGATATCTCAATGTGCCATGCCTTTTGATTTCATTTGTTGTTATTAAGTGAAATTTCCAAACCTTCAAGTTATCATATAGGGCAGATTACAAATCAAACACACACAAACACTAGCAAAACTACAATAACATTCGAATATGTAGTTTCATTTATACAATTTACTGATGATTCGTTGTTATTCGTGAATTACAAATTTTTGAGGATATACAAATTTCGAAAGGCTTGTGTGTAGACCTCGGTAAAACTGTGAAATCAATTATACACTTAATGATAACCTTTTCTCAAACCACGAAAATTGATACCCACGACAAAAACAATTCACAGAATTGAATCAAGAAAAACGTTCCTTCCTTACAAACCAAACCATCAAGTAGGAGCAGAATATAAAATCATTGATTAAATGATCTCTTTTTTTAAACTGGCTTTGCTGTAAAATGGGCATTTTACAGAGAGCACTTGGACATATAGTGAAATGCTAAAATAAACAATCTTCATCAATTTAAATTCATTGTTGTCATGGATTTTAACATCAAACAATCAATAGTTGTGATTAACTGAATAATAAGGGGAATAAAGGGAGCATTTTTTTTTTAAATTCAAACAATCTTTATTGTAATGGTAGTTACATTAACAAGTAATTTTATCGTTGTCGCATACTTAACGTTTATCTGTATTTTTCAAATGTCATGGAATTGAATAGAATACGGACAGCAAATTCAGAGAATCTGGAATATACGAGCGTGTTTTAGCGATTGGTTCTAGGACACCGTTTAAAACATACATCGGGTATGCTGATTCACAAATTCAGATAAGCATGGCAACACAAGGGTTCTACATAATTTACTGTTATTGTCAAGCTGATGAACAAATATCAAGTGCTTCTCTTTGTTTTCTCTACTACAAAATTATGACTGAAATATTTGTTGAATAAATGGACAGCCTTAACAACTAACATTTAAAAGTTTCACTTTTTTTAAACATCAAAAGGATTATTTCGACTTGTATAAAGTAATGAAAAGCCCAACTTTCCCCTTGCAATTGCAAGTATGATGCCATATTTGAATATTGAAAATTGTAGTCATTAAGTTCAACCTGTTGTTTAAAAACATCTAGTTCGTCATAATTCAATCTGGAATGCACGTACATTTTTCAAACAAATTGATTTTTCTGTTATACACCATTTTGTAGATTATTCAATGTTTCAGTAAAATAGACAATCACAGAAACGAATTACCACGGAAGTTCACTACCGATTGCCATTTTTCTAACACGCGAGCGAGGTACCTTTTTTATATTCAGGTATATAGGTATGTTTTGTTAGAGACAAATTGGTTAATTTATCTCTGAAACTAGTAAATCAAGTCCTTTGCATAGTTTTAGTTTGTAACCCGATTTTTTTTCTCTCAATCGATTTATGACTTTCGAACAGCGGAATACTACTGTTGCCTTTATTTGATTTGAAACATATAAAGTCTGGAGTTGGTACAGGACATTTTAAGAAAAAATGGTGGGTTGAACCTGGTTTTGTGGCATGTCAAACCTCTCGTTTTTATGGCAATGTTAAATATAAGAGACGAAGGCCCCCAATGAGGGTCATCAAACATAGCGAGAAAATCCCGCACCCAGGGGTCGGCTTCATCTGATGTGTACTAGTTCATGAAAATGGATGCCTTTTTTATACATTTTTATATGATGTTTTGACAGAAATTGGTTCACTAACTTCTTCTCTCTTGTTTTGGAATATTTTTGTCTCTTTCATCTTGAATGATTTTATTTTTTTGTGTATTGCTCGACCAATGTATGCCTAAACAAGAATTATAGTGGACAGTAAATTAAACACATGTGCTATGATTGTCGGTCCAAAGCTTAAAATCATTGTGTAGTTCGTCGCAATTATGAAGGAGAAGAAACGCAATTACATCGATTAGACCACACTATTTCTTACTTATACTAGAACATTCATATTCGATTTTTATCAAGAGCATTCGTCTTTTTCTTTTTGTTCTTTTTGTTCTTTCTTTATTTCTTTATTTCGGTTTTGACTGAAAACAGACCCATTAATCAAGGTCAGTTCTTTTTACTTCGAAAAATTATGATGACATCGAACAAGAACCCTAGCTCTTATCGTCATCCGTAGATTGAAACATTTCGATTTATATTTATATTTATGTTTCCTTCATCTTTTGTTCCAAATTCATATTCGTCATTTTTGTTGTTGTAGGTTAAACCAATACATATGATTAACGACGTTGTGTCTACACACAAATGTTTTTTAACAAATATAAAGAACCTCTTAGCAATTATACAAAGCTAAGAAGATATTGTATGAATGCCAAAATTACATAACTATCTTTTAAAGTCTACACTACAAAGATGTACTATTTTGATCAATGAGCATTTATATTCTGTATAAATATTTCATGCACGGTTGATTTATTTAAATAGCGTTAAAATAAATTACCTTTGCATAATACGTGTTTCAGTTCACAATGGAAGTTTGATGCTACCATGCCAACACAATAACAAAGTAGAGAAGACTGTCTAGTGTTTTGTTTTGAATTAAAAGCAGACTTATATTACGGAATGGCTATCGGCAAATTTCAAATCTGTTTGTGGTAGAAAGTTGGTTGTCGTGGTAGTCTTTAAGAAAATCTACTACGTAAGTACATTATTCACATGCATCCTCTCTCTCCTGTCTGAACATAACATGACATAAGGCATATCTTGATAAACAGGCATCTTTAAAAACGTGTTCATACTTGTAAACCCGATCTCTGATTAAATAAACTGCAGAAGAACAGAAAGTTTGAAATGATGCTTAATAAAGTATGGTGCAATCCCAGTTATCAACTTTAACAGAGTCACATTCTGATTAACACTTTGAGTTATTTATGTCTAAAATAGTTTAAAAAGTCTATCTAATAATAAATACCTACGAAAATTAAATATTATAAAACATTGAAAAAACGAAAAATAAGAAGACACACCAATCTGATAACAACAAACAAAAGCAATCCAAATATCCAATAATAAAATTCGTTAAATTTTACAAACTATATCGGAAAAACAAAGTCATGGTCAAAACAATGAAAGACAACTCAAATGAATCGTATGATAGGTAAAGATACGTATATATACGTGGTCTTATGACATTGAAGTTTAGGCGGGAATCGCAATAATCACGTGATATATAAGAATCATGATTTCTTTCGTTTTTCATCATCTTAGAAATATTTGTTATTGATAAAATTTATTAAGAATGGGTTTCATTGTTTAGAGTACTTAGTGAAAACTTTAGAAACGCATTTAACAAAATCATTTGGTTAGAAATAATCGGTCCCGTTACGTGCGTACCTCGAGTTAGGTACGTATGTCATTTTATTGGAAATCTCTAGTTGGTGATGTTAAACTTTGATATGATAATTTTTCCATGTAGTTCCTTACACCAATTATTTGTATACATATATTTTAGCACTGAAATGGTAACGAAGTCTTAAAATAGCAGACACACTTAATACCTTATACTAAACACACAACATGGATGAGGACACGAAATGTTCACTTTTAAAGCGAGCTTTCCCGCCAGGTTTAGAAGATGAAGTTACTTCCATCGAGACGAAAGTTGCTCGAATAGCAGGTATTTCTATTTGTTTGTGTCAAGTGAAATTAGTAAATATAACACCATGACCACTAAGTCAACCAGGAATAAAAATAAAAACCACTCACACAACCATAAACTAAACATGCCATAGAGTTTTATTTTATTTATATAATATCAACATAAATATCATTATTGTTCTATTATTTCATTTGGTAGAATTGCACATAATTCTTATTTGAAGAAAATAATGATTTAGGAAAAAAACGAATTTAAATGGATGGGCATGAATATTTGTTGGAGGAGTTAATTGAGTTTTGTTTAAACTGCCCATATAAATTAAATTGTGACCAACAGAATAATTTCTTATTTGTTGTTATTCCATCAATACGAATTTTGGTTTATATCATATTAATTGTGTGATGAAGAAATTTAAAAATATCTAATATATTTGGTTTCAAAAGCGTCAGATAATGAGTGATGACATAAACAAAACATGGTTGGTGTGATCTTTTGTACCGTCCAACAATTTTGGTTATTGCAATTATCTTTTTATATCATGTATATAGTATGTAAACATTATCGAGTTTAGAAAAACGAATAGTTAAAGAATTATAAAGATTATTAAACATTTTTAGAATTGTGTAATTTTGTTATAGAATGAATAGACTTGGGGAATACTATACTAAGTCAATACATATATAATGTCTGTGTGTGTTGGTCACCATTTTTTTCTGTATAACAGAACTATTAACAACATGTGGGAGGGTTATATATTTATGACAGCAATGTTTATCCGCTATTTTCTTTGGGAAATGCCTTAGCCAAGTCAGGAATATAGCATGCTATTTTACTTGTTTGATTGGTAACGTTTGATTTTGTGAGTGTTTATGGACTTATCGATTTGAAACCTTGAAAATGTACTTAACATGACGTTTAAAAAGAATGTGGTAATTCCTGACAGTGTCACCCAAATTGTTTTAAATATAAGATCTGTTTAAGCGGGAAATCTAGGCTTTGAGTTTTAACTCATATATTAACATTTAATTGCTCTATTAAATGCATTGATCAGAAGTTAAAATCTAGCCACTCACTTCCTCAAATATAACCACAATAAAAAGCCCTTCTATCAAAAGTTCTCTTGGCTAATGAAAATGAAAGCCTCAAGCATCATCAGTATAATTAAGACAAAATTTGAGTTTTTCGAACGATCAAAAGGTCGATACTTTAAACAAGAAATCAGTGAAAATCTAAACAAATTTCATATATTAGAAAAAGAAAAAAAAAGGACTAATAAACTTTGGTTTGATAATTGATAATGTTTACTGGTAGAAGTATACAAATGAGCTTCTTAAATATCAAATTATGCCTTATCGAAGTGATATCTAGTTTATTTATTTAATATAGTACAGTCATTTTGTCTTAAGTTGTAACTTAGAAAATCTTGTCAAAATCTTTTCTTTACATTTCTAGGACCGTCTGATGATTTAGATGATAACAAGAAAAGATGGCTCACTATTGGAATTTGTTTACACACTGTAATATCTCCTGTACTCAGAGAATATATTTTACCTATTCTTATAAAGCTTTATTACCGCTTGACAATAAAATGCCGGATTGAAAAACAAACTTATCCATTCCATCTTAAGACATATTTTTCAGGGATATATCTAAATTATGAGACGATAAATATGAACAAAGATATCTTTGGAAAACGTTCAAAACGTTATGATTACCGGGTAAAAAATCATGTTGATTTATCTAAGCTATTTCTTCAAACACACATGACAAAGTACCAGGCTATAGACGATTCATGCGATTCATCAGCTGTTCTTGGGATAATTATAAATATCGACGAGTTTCCTGTAGCGGTGCGTTCATATGCCGAAAAGGTAGGTATTAATTGATTATGAATATCAATACTGTATAGCGATACTCTCTGTTCAACTATAATTTAACGTGTATTATTCCTCGTTATTTTGACATCGCTATATCAATTAAATATGGATTTAAAAGAATGTTATGTTTACTTATACAATATATGCACGAGTATTGGTAGTATCATCACACGTGTGGTGTCCTAGTAGATAACAGTTTGTTTTTGGCTGGTATTTTAGTGTTATTACTTGATTTATTTTTACTTGCGCCTTTCAAATATTTCAAGTTTAGTGTCTTTAATTGTAAAACTTTGACTGATTCATCGAGACTCATTGTTTCATATTCACGTTTTATACTTGTTAGTTGTAGTAACTTGCAAATTTTAGAAAGAATGGAAATTGTTGCAGTTTTAATTTAACTTTGAAAGAAAGAAAAAAACACAAAAATACTGAACTCCGAGGAAAATTCAAAAAGGAAAGTCCCAAATCAAATTGAATATATCTTTTCCCCAAAACTCATGACAAAGAAAAAAACTGTCTCATAACTTAAAAGGACGGGACAAATAAATGAATCTTTTGATGCTAATTTTGACTATCGATTTTCTAACACTTTATATTACCTTTTCAATCATGGATTGGTGATTGTTTGATGATACAACGGACATGCTCCGAAATAATTGGATTGCAAGAAAAATTTAAAAAAAGAGATATTCCAACTCACAAGTCAGAGAAAAACAGACCACGTCAAATAAAAAAATACGACGAAGGGACAAACAACGCTCATCAAAACACAACATATAAAACTGATAATAAAGCAACACGAAACCAAACACGCTAGACATATATTTAACTTTTACGGTCGTCATCATAGATGTGAAAGAGTTGTTATTTTCATGTTACGTATATACTTTATTTTGGATTTCGCAATTTACATAGAACTTTTCAAGAATTACAAAATGCCAGTCTATTTTTTGAAATTTTAAGAACAGATGCATTTAGATATATGTATTTGATATCATAATGCGAGCTCTCATTATTGCCATACTTAAGTAGTCGCATTATTTCGCACTATAAAACCTCGCAATAATTTATTAATTTACAGTATACACTATTGGTTATAAATGCAACCTTCTACCAAAATGTATCCATTAAGAATATGCTACCTTTTCAATGCAGTCAGTGTTCAAAAAACTTAACTGTTTACTCACTTAAGGTTTTAATTTTCTTAATCTTCCTCATCATATATGTTTATAAGACGAGTATTTGAATATTTATTTGACATATACCATGCTATTATATTTTCACCAATTCGTTTGATTTGTTTTTAGCTGAAAAACAACTTAAATGCTATTTTTTTTATACACTTTCAGATTCGATCCAACATCAGAAACCCATGGGCGCACTGTAACTTAACAGAATGGGATAAAGGAAAATTTGTAACGTCCCTTACAGAAATGGGAAATTTTATTAGCAGTCTAGATCTGAAAGCATCTGTAAAACAGTCCACTTTAGAAGAGATTAAAAAATGGGAAACCAATGGTATATGAAATAAGTTTAATGACTTGAAAATGTTAAACGCTAATGAAATAATATTTCTATTATTAATTTTGATTTCTGACATATCATAAGTGAATTCAATTTATTCCAATAGCTGCAAAGTTACAGAGTCTTGAATTTACTATCGAATACAAACCCAAAATTCGCATTTCTACATTAACGCTGCATAGATATTTCTTTTAATCAATAAAAAGATTTCCTGATTTGTTGACGAAACAATCATACTTACATAATGATTTGTTTTGTTTCTGTATCGTTATTCAAAGTAGATTTACGTGATTAGGGACATTCCGTTTTGATTTTCCTCAGAGTTCAGTATTTTTGTGATTTTCCTTTTTTCTATACAACTGCGCAACTAATTTTGTAAACATTTATTTGATATGTTAGAAAAGTATAGAAATATAGGAGTTTGCATTTTATTCTAATTAAATCGTAACTTTTTTTTATTAACATTTATGATATCATCCATTTACAGTTAATTGAAATAAGAGATAACGTTTCAGTGCCCAAATTGTACCGAGCACATGAATTGCTGCGATTAAGAAAATAAAGCAGCCAAAATCTTACCCTGGGTTTTTTAAGAGACTAAACAATTTGAATTTATGATTTGACATTATGACGTCTTTTCAACATAGCTAATTATATGTAGATGCACAAAACTTTCACAATATATGTCAACTGATGAAGAACTCCCAAGAAAAAGTTTATTCTATGCGACGTTCACAAAAAGTCGTCTTTTAAAAAATTAACAAATGCAATATGTTACAAGCTTCCATTTAAAAAAAAACAATGTTAAGCATAGACTCATGTGAAGTTGTTGAGATATTTGAAGAATTGAAACAAAACATCCATTATACGATTTTTATGATGTTAATTTAAACATGGATGCAATATAGGTACTCCTTATCAATGGATCGTCTTGAGTGGGTCAAACCCATTTTTTTCTATGATTCAATATGGATTCAAGATTCAATTAGTGGAATTGTATAGTGAATAAGGGTACATCTACAATATACACTGAGAATTAAATTTTTGTCTTGATCATAAATAAAACGTAGGCGCAATTTATGTACTCTCACTTAAGTATATAAAAAATGTTAAATAGGTGCAATTTGTATACTCTCGATTAAGTATAGAATGTATACAATTTAAAAACCTTGAACACAAGCGATTATATTCTTTTCTACATTGCACCATTTCAAAAGTGGCTGAATATACACGATATATCTAGAAGTTGAAACGATATTCTAGAGCTTTTGTTTATTTGCATGATTTTCCTTTGACGTAAGATTGATGCATACAAGGATGCTATTAATAAAAGCGTTCAAACGAGAAAATTTGAAGTCATCCCCTTTTTGTCCTCATTTCCCGAATGTGAACTACCGTATATGACTATCTCCTGGTTTGTACTCATACGAGGAACACGACGGGTCCCACATGTTGAACAGAATCTGCTTACACTTTCGGAACACCTGGCATGATCCTAGTTTTGGATAGAGTTAGTTTTGCTTAGTTTGTTGTGTTTTGTGTACTGTTGTTTGTCTTTTGATATTTGTCTTCTTTAGCCATGACCCTGTCTCTTATACTGACGCCTTCGCTAGTGTAATTTGATTTTAATATGTGTTTAAACGCTATAAAGGTAAACACGATATTAAGTTCAGAGCGGACAATGATGTTTTCGTCCTTTACACCTTGAAAATCTCAACCAATCAAATGATTATTCAGCTATCAACATGTTTACACAGTGTAATAAAATTAATTTCATTTAATATGTGCTTTTTGTGATAAATCATTTGGGTCAATATTCGCAATTGTTTCTCCATAGGCGGTTATGGTAACGTTTTCTTCTGTAGCTCAGTCTATATCGTAAACTATGTTATGTATGATGGCTCGTTTTGAAGCTTAAATGTGGTTAAATTTTGGTAACGATGTGAGATTACTTTTTCCGTAAACTAGCATACCTCGAAAATCCTTTCGTGATGGCTCCTCGTGCTAAAAAATCCCTTTTAACACAATAAGTTCTTTTAAAATTTAATACTTTGAACATATTTAAAAGCTCCATAGTTTTAACACATTTATTCTATGTTTCTCTACTTTCCAAATCACTACAAATGGTTAAGCTCAGTCATTTGTAAAAAAAAAAGGAAACATGTCAAATATCACTACACAGAGATTTTTCGTTTACACACAATTTTTGAGGCGCATAAGGGATATTGACCAATTTGGAAGGTGGCTAGATTATTTTGGATCGAAAGGTATTCAACACTCACGTTTTCAATTTCTTCTCCATATCTTTTAATTAAAAAATATTGCAGGACAGCGCATATGTCTTAAAACCTTATTCCCTAAACACACTTTTGATTCACCATTGTTCACATAATTTAAAAAAAAAATCAAATAGTTTAATTCTCATTTCTACAAAAGAAAAAAACACCTTTTGTCGACTACAAAGTAGCTTCCAATTATGCACTCAGAACTATCTTGATTTTTTTAAAATAATTTTGAATAATTATACAACACAATATTCTATTCATAAAGACAGTATTTATGATGTTTTTTTGTTTTGGATTTTGAGGAGAACATCCTAAAAACGATATTGACTTTTTTAAAGTTGTACAAGTATTCTAGATTTTCATAAAATGGAATAACACATAGAGAAAAAAAACCAAATGATTTATTTATTAGGGGCAAATACGCTTCAAGAAATTATCAGATTGCATTAATTTGCCCAATGTTTAATTTGAAGTTGATAGACATGGACAATCGTCTTCGTTTGACATCGCTGAAAAATTAAATAAGCCTCAAGTACTAATGATATTTCCATTTTTGTTTGCAGATACACAGTTTTTAAAAGGCACATTACTTGGATTAGAATTGGTTAAAGAAATTCGTCAAGACACGAGTATCTTAGCCAAATATGCAAATATTTTGAAATTCAACCTAGAGAATGAATCAGAAAAGAGATCTGCAGCTGACAAAGTTATACAAGATGAACTAATAACCCTGAACGAAAGAATCAAAAACATTATCCAACGTCAAGAAGAAATAATCCCAAAACATATACGAGGTATGAGATACACGAAAACATATATAAACGAAAATAACACTTTGTGTGCGTAATTACAGCATTATAAGACTGAATCATAAAATACGTTTACGACAACTGTGGTAAATTGAACATCAAACTCCCCCACAAGCAACAGCCTTTTTCGGTCACAGATTTAATAGTCCAGTCAATCTAGCAAAATTTGACCATAACCTTGAGGTAGTTCAACAGAAGATTTTCAAGTTTTAATCTTTAGCATTATACCCCAAATATACACAGAAACAAGTCTCATTAAATCTAACTTGAGGAAAAGTTAAAATCATGATTTTAAAATTCCTATGGAGATGTGCATAGATATGAAAAAAAGACAGAAATATCAATAAAAATTGATTCAAAATAATAACTTTACTGCTTTTGTTCAACAGAATGTATTGATTCTTGATGTTTTATCCGTCTTTAGAGTATAACAAACAACTCTGAAGGTGTTTTCATATCTTTAATCAAGCTACAACCTAGTTTTCATAATTCAGTAGTTGACCATTTATTAAACTTTTCAGCATGTCATGGTAAAGAATATCAAATTGAAAAAAACTAATTGAGCATATATTATTCTTTTTGTGGTTGAAAGTTTCTTTAAACAAGGGGTAGATGGTGATCAAATATAATTTTCCTATATAAACAATACCAAATATTCACATTATTTTTTCAAAATGGAAAGAAAGCCATAAATTTGCAATTTCTTTAATGAAAAATGTGCCAAAAAAATAAAAATACCCATAACACATTGGTTTTGTACATTTCATGAGTAGAGGATTATATAATATAGTCAAATACGAACTTATAACCCCATCAAAGTATAATATTTTACATGAATATTAAAAAAAATCAACCAAAAACCTACAAAAAAGACTCATTTTTGCAGAGTTATCTCTCTTTCCAATGTTAATTTCCATACGAAATTATAAATGCAAAATTTGAGTTTTCCTCAAGGTAGATTTTATGGGACTTTTTTCTGTGTATATTTGGGGCTTAATGCTATAGATTAGAATTAAAACATTTTCTGTTGCAATTAGTTTGACTGGACTATAATGTAGGAATTATTTATCGTTGGTGTAAAATACATATAATATCAGAGAATCAAAAGCTTTAGTCTTTCAATCATAAAGAGCATACTTCAACAGCCATGAAAATAACGTTAGAAACAAAAATTAATGTTTTTGCGAACAATACGATAATCTGAAAAAAACATCTTCATGGATAAAAAAAACAAAAAACCCGAAAAACAGTTCAATGTTGATTGAAGGAGGTGTAACTATTAACGTGATTTTATAAATAAGAAATGTAGTACCATAATCATTATTTACGCTTGTACTAAAATCTCTTGAAACTGTGTAAACTTTAGTCACAGTTCAATAGAAATGTATACCAATATGTCTCTTTATGGGCCTACCGCCAATTCACAGATACAAACTTTGACACTTTATTCAGTGTTCTAATTTGTGTATCGCTATTGTTTTAGATTATCATGAAGATGAAATTCAAGGTTGGGAAAAAGATGATGAGACATTTGTTGAAACTAGAGCAACAGAGCATGTAATGACGTGGATTTCTAAGTATAATATAGCTGTTGTCACGGGCTGTTCTGGGGCCGGAAAATCATTTCTCATTCATCATGTTGCCTTAGAGTTACATCGGAAAAACAAATATGATATCATACCCCTATCATTTGTAACGGCACCATCGGATATTATGAAGTATAACAGTAAAAACAGAAACCAGGTTTTTGTAATTGATGATATATGTGGAAGGGAAACAATAAATGTGCAGTTAGTTAATACATGGAAGCAACTAACAGAAAAGTTAAACGATATATTTAAATCAAATTGCACCGATTCAAAACTTTTAATTTCCTGTAGGCTGCAGGTGTGTAATGATTCACAGTTCAAAGGGTTGACGCAGTTTACTGAAAATGTGTTTGATATTGTATCTGCACCACTGTGTCTTCTCCCAGAAGAAAGAATGTTAATGATAAAGAAATATTTAGAAACTGACAACATTGATCATGTAATAAATGATCTATTACATTTTGACTTCTTTCCGCTACTATGCAAAATGTCGAAAAACGTATCGAAAGAGAAATTGAGTCTTTTTTTGAGATCACCGATTGATACGATAAAAAAACAAATCAAATTTATAATAGATTCGCAGAACAATTCACAATTATGTGCCTTAGTTTTATGTATTTTGTTTGAGGAAGGATTTAATGAGGATTGGCTTAAGTGTAGTTTACATTTAACTCCAGAATATATAATTGATAAAGTACAAGGAATAACACGACACTGCGGCATTGATTTAAAGAGTGATTTCGCAAAACGATCATTAGAAAATGGGTTCGCAACATTAGAAGGGACGTTTGTGACAAAAACTGAAGGAAAATACCATATTAATTGGAGAATACATGATATTGCAGCCATAGAGTACGGACACTATCTCATGGAATGTTTTATAAAATATGCTAATGAAGGGTTAATCGGTGAACTATACATATTTAAATCGATTGAAACTAATCTCACCGATGACTTTGTTGTTTTACCGGAAGAAATGGAAGAAAGATATTTTGAAAGACTACTAGACGACTTGAAGCAATGGGATATCTATAGTACACTGCATAACAACCAGTTAGTCCATAAGTCATTTAGAACTAAACTTATTAGATATCTACAACACAATGAAAAGGATTTGAAAAAAGTATTCAATCAAATGGACAAGGATGGGATAAAGCTGTTAACTTGGGAAAGTCATTATTTTATGGGTTATGCTTTTGATGATGATCATGAACGAGTTAATGTTACATTTCCATTAATAGAAGCTGCTATAGAAGGGTATGCAGATATAGTGGAATTTCTAATTAAAATGAACTGTGATGTTAATAAAAAAGACAGTTTTCATAGAACAGCATTATATAAAGCATGTGAAGGTGGTTATCAAGATGCTGTAGATATTTTGTTAAACCATAACGCTGACGCTTCCTTGTGTCATGAAGATGGATCATCTCCATTACATATGGCATGTAAAGCAGGAAATACTAATATCGTAAAGTTGATTTTAGAAAAACATGACAATGTAAACCGTGTTTCCCGCTTCAGTGACACTCCGTTGAAACTGGCATGCAAAGGAGGGTATATTGATATAGTAAAAATACTACTTGGGAAAAAAGCGCAGGTTTTTGGTATACGAGGCAGCAAGTCACCTCTATTTTTGGCTTGTGATATTGGAAATGAGGCCATAGTGAAAATGTTAGTTGCCACCCACACAGATCCTTTATATTTAGATGGCATTGAGTATTATTGGGATGGACATGCATATGAACGAGCGTGTTCACCTTTAGATGTTGTCTGTCAAAAGAATCATATCAATATAATTCAGTTATTATTTCAGAAATATAAGTTTTCTTCTTATTTCAAATGGTCTGCTCTATACACGGCTTCATATAATGGATCCATAGATATTGTCAAATTACTTATGGAAACCACAGATTTTATTTTATTTGAAAAGCTAGATTTTTCATTGGATAAAGCTATGTTTTACGCATGTAAAGGAGGAAATCTAGAGGTAGTCCAATACTTTCTGAAACAAGGTTTCAATATATTTAAGTGTAACGATGCTGGTCAATCATTGCTTCATGCAACCTGTGAATTTTCTAATGAAAACGAAGGTAGTACATCTGTGCTTAATCTGTTGATTACAAAACAGCTACCTATCTCTAAACCAGATAAAAAAGGATTGGCTCCATTACATTTAGCTTGTAAATATAGTTTGCATTCGATATGTAAAATACTTATAAGTCACAACGCTAATATAAATATGCAAGACAATGAAAACATGTCACCTTTACATTATGCATGTGAAGCTAACAACTTTGATATTGTTGGAATATTACTTAGAAATAAAGCAAACATTCAGTTGACTGATAACGCAGGTAGAACCCCACTTCATGTTATTTGTGAAAGATGTAAAAGTTTGTGGTCCCTACGACCATCGGAGTATCCTGATATTCATCTTAGTAGAAGCAATACTAAAAGCAAGTCAATAGTCAAATCATTGATTGATTTCGATGCAGAAGTGAATGCACGTGACAAATTCGGGGAGTCTCCTTTACATAAAACCTGCAAGTATGAAGATTATGAACTTGTAAAAATGCTTCTTTCCTTAAAACTATCAGACATCAATTTACAAAATATATGGGGTCAGACTCCATTGCATTTAGCGTGTGATTACGGATATGAAAACATAGTTCAGTTATTATTGGCAGAAAAGCTGAGTGTTTTAAAAAAAGATGACCAAGGAAAATCTCCTCTCGATGTTTCTTCAGAAATTTTGAAACGAATTAAAGATAATCTAGCCTATTACATATGGTTGGATAATTGTGATCACTGTGATGCTTTACATGACGAAAGTCTGGAATCTTCTTCATTCAATACCTATTCAAACATTGTTAATCTTTTGACTGAGGACAATGCAGATATATCTAAGTCATGAAGAGAGCTAAACTGTACTGCATTTAATTTATATTTGAAAGGGGTAGATACAAAAATATAAAACGAGAAGAACGTTTATTACAACATAGTTGTCTAAATAAAATAGATGACGAAGAACATTTATTATTAACATGTACAAAAAATAAAGATTTGAGATTTGAATTTTTACAGTAAGTTAGAAGTATCTATTCAGATATAGATAATATGAATGATTTGGATAAATTGGTTTTATGTCTTTCGTGTCAGTCAATTATGCAGTATGCTGCTTCGTTTGATGAAAAGTCATGGTCATTGAGGAGGGTGGACTCAACATCTGCATGATAGATACATAAATTATATGTATATAATGATTTGTTCTTTTGTTTTAATGATGTATTGTAAACGTTATACTGATTCATTACAATAATTTATGATAGGTTGCACATTCCTCTTTTAGTGTTTTCATGCTATAAAACGAACACACAGAACGTTACACAGTAGCTATAAGCGTTTGGTCATTCATAAATTACGTATCATAAACGGATCAAATTGTCCCCGAAATATAGAAACAAAACCAGAATAATCGTATCATGTGTGTACGTGAATGAAGACGTAGTAAGCAATGTACTATCATTATCACCACGAAATTCAAATGAATTCAGTGAACGTATGTTGGTGTAAAAAGGATTGAAATGTTACATCGGCGAAGATTTTTTCTTTCAGGACAGAGATTACAACTAAAAAAATATGAACAAAATGTTTCATCAAAGTCCCCCTCCCATCAAAACAAAATGGTAGATCGCTTAATCCATAACCAACTGATAGAGGAGACAGTTGAATTAAATCATAGATGTAATACCATGATTAAATATTTCGACGTGAAAACTGGTAAGATTTTAAAGTTAAAAATTTTACTATTGCACAAAATTATAAAATCAATGAATTTTACATGCACATGTATAAAAGCTAAAAATGCTATAGGATAATCAAAAACACAATCATGTACGTGAATACAACGATGGAAGGTTATAACAACCTTGACCGGCTACGTCAATACTGATCAGCCCATTCAATTTTATAGTATGCGTGTTCTATTTTCGCAGGTGTGAGGTCGAAGGTTAGACTTGACCAATGCGAGTTAATCTCATAATGTTTGTTTGACTGATTAGGTCGCACTACCTTTCGGTAAGCAGCTTATCCGCAGTTAAATGGTTCTGATCGGATGACAGTAAGCGAACAATTCTCTTTCTCCTTGTCAGTAACTAAGGAAGCCGACATTTTGAATTACGCAATGTAATGACATGTAATTTCTACAATAATAAGCAAAATAACTCATCCTACGCGTCGACAGGGAAACTCAATTTGCGACAGTAAAACTACCGATGGACGTCCGCAAAGTTTTAAATACTATACAGTTACTCTAAAAAATAAAAAAACGTTTACGACAACTGTGGTAAATCAAACTACGAACTTCCCTACACGCAATAGTCTTTTTCGGTCACAGATCAAATGTATGAAATTATTTATCACTGCTGTAAACGACTATAACATTAGAAAATTAAAAGTTTTAGTCTTTCAATCATAAATGGCATACTACAAGAACCATGAAAATAACGTTAGAAAAAAAATGAATGTTTTTCCGACCAATACGAAAATCTGGAAAAAACATCTTCAGGGATATTTGATTCCGAATGTTAAGAAAGCCATAGTAATTAGTCTTGGAGAATCCAAACCAAAAGAGTCTGAACAAAAAGGTAAACAAAATGAAATAAAAAAATTGAGAGAGGTGTTACTATTTACATGATTTCATAAATAAGAAATGTAGTACAATAATTATTATTCAAACTACGCTTGTACTAAAATTTCTGGATACAGTGTAAACTTTAGTCACAGTTTAAGAGAAATGTATACCACTATGTCTCTATATGGAGCTATTGCCAATTCACAGATACAGACTTTGACACTTAATTCAGTGTTCTAATTTGTTAACTTCTAGATTTGCATGAAGATGAAATTCGAGGTTGGAAAAAAGATGATGAGACATTTGTTGAAACTAGAGCAACAGAGCATGTAATGTCATGGATTTCAAATCGTAATATAGCTGTTGTAATGGGTAGTTTCGGGACAGGGAAATCGTTTCGTATTCGCCATGTTGCTTTAGAGTTGCATCGGCGAAAAAAGTATGATATCATATCCCTATCATTTTTAACGGCACCATCGGATATTATGAACTATAACAGTAAAAATAGAAACCAGGTTTTTGTAATTGATGATATATGTGGGAAAGGTACAATGGATGTTCAGTTAGTAAATACATGGAAAGATCTAACAGAAAATATTAACGATATATTCAAATTGGATTGCACCGCAACAAAACTTCTGATTTCCTGTAGGCTACAGGTGTTTAATCACCGACTGTTCAAAGGCTTAACGCGGTTTACTGCAAATGTTTTTGATATTGTATTTGAACCACTTTGTCTACTTCCAGATGAGAGATTAATGATGATAGAGAAATATTTAGAAACCGATAAAATTGATCTCGTGATAAATGATCTATGTCATTTTGACTTCTTTCCACTTCTGTGCAAAATGTCGAAAAATATATCTTATGAGGAATTGCCATTGTTCTTTAAAAATCTTCAAAAGATACAATTAAACAACGTATTAAATAAATCCTAGATTCGGAAAACAAGTACCAAGCATGTGCCTTAATATTTTCCATTTTGTTTGAGGACGGATTTAAGGAGAATTGGATAAAAAATGTAGTTTAAAAGCAGCTCCAGAAATGATAACTGTTAAATGAATGGAAATGACCCGACATTATGATATTGACTCAAAGAGTGATTCCGCCAGACGATCCTTGCAAAATGGGTTCGCTACGTTAAAAGGTACTTTTCAAAATAAAAATGGAACCAAGTACGTCATTCATGATAAAATATATAATATGACATTTATTGCGTGTAGACAATATTGTGAGGAATGCTTTGTTAAATATATGCGAATGAAGTGACAATCGCTGATCTATATCTTTTTAGATCGATTGAAACTGATTCCACCGTTGAATTTATTCTACTTCCAGAAGAAATGGAGGAAAGGTATTTTGAACGACTAGTAGACAATTTGAAACAATGTGATATCTACTACAGTCTCAGAGTCTACAGTACTTTGCATAACAATCAATTAGTCCGTGATTCATTCCGAAAAAAGCTTATCAGGTATCTTCAACACAATGCAGAAAATTTGAAAACAATATTCTATTAAACCGACATTAATGGGATAAAGTTTTTAACTGGGGAATATCATTCGTCCGTTGATTATGATGTTGATGATACAGAAGTAAATGTGACATTTCCGTTGATAGAACTGAAGCAGCTGTCGAGGGTATGCGGATATTGTTTAAGTTCTTCTTTTAAAAACTGAACTGTATGTAAAAAAAAATAGACAGCTTTCACAGATCAGCATTATATAAAGCTTATAAAGGTTGATACCATGATGTTGTTGAAATTTTTATGAACCATAATGCTGACGTTTCATTTTGTCATGAAGATGGATACTCCCCATTACATATGACATGTAAAGCAGAAAATAACAAAAACAGTTAAATTGATATTAGACAAAAATGCAGATATTAACAGTGTTTCTCGCTTCGGTGACACTCCATTGAGTCTAGCTTGCGAGGGAGGGTATGCTGATATAATACAAGAACTACTGCAAAACAAAGTTGTTTTTTTAACTTGTTCCGTTGATTGATAGCTTTTGATTTTAGAAAATAAACCATACCATATATATAGCCTGCTTTAAAGGCCCCGACAAGAAAAACATGAAAAAATCAATTGAGAAAACTAACAGCCGAATGTAAAACAAAACAATTTACGAAAAATAAATATGACAGATACGAACCAAAGACAACCACCGAACTACTGGCTTCCGACTTTGAAAAAGCACATATCGAGAGTCTGGCTGGGTTAAACTAGTTTGCTAGTCCTGTGTTAAAAAACAAGGGCTCTGGTTATATACACTATTTAAAAGTCCTACCAAATGGCTTCTTATGGTACGAAGTAGTTAAATGTTCATAACTACGAAATGGCAAAATAATGGTACGAAATGGCAAAAGCATGGTACGAAATGGCAAAATAATGGTACGAAATAGCAAAATCATGGTACGAAATGGCAAAATCATATGGTACAAAATGGCAAAATCATGGTACGAAATGGTAATTTTGGATACGAAATGGTATTGGAACAAAATGGCTGGATACCTTCGGCCACACTGCCGTATTGGCCACATTAGTTTCGTTCATAGTCGTTTCCGTCAAACTGCCAGTTCGGCCATACTTGTTTGTGTATGGACGTTTCAGTCATGTTTTTTTTGGATTGTTTTACAGAGAGGAATAGACTATAATAGTTTAACAATCAGAAACAACAAGACACATTATGACAATTAGTTTATAGATATAGGAAGATGTGGTATGAGTGCCGGCAATGTGACGACTCTCCATCCAAGTCACAAATTATAAAAGTAAAACATTCAAGGATGTGTATAGTAAGATACTAATCATTGATAAAACCAATTAATGATTAAAAACAAAATGAAAAAAATGTGACCGAATCGACTAAAGCCGAACTGGTGGTGTGGCCGAACTGGTAGTCCGACCGAAATCGTCTCGAAAGTCCGTATAAAAATATACAATAATACACGAACAAGATTATATGAAATCGCATTGACAACTATTTCGGCACAACAAATTACTGATACATGTACAAACTTATATATATGGAATTTTGATCATACTGTAATTCAAAGTGGGAGCAATAGTTACTAGTTAACAATCATTATTTGGGGAGGGAGGGATTCAAGATTCAAGAGATTTAAAATTTTATTAAGAGTCGATTTTCAATAAATTACATAGACACAAGCTCTAGCGAGCTATTCAAATCGACTTAATAGCAAAATACGATACACATATATACAAAAGTCATGAAAACAACACAATTTTAAACATATAATGCATAGTAAGATACCATAAATGAAATATATATAAGTTAAAAGCATAGTTCACTTAAAACATAGCACAAGTTGATAATAAGATTGCACAAATCAAATAGTCACACAAAAATAACTAGAGGCTCTAAAGAGCCTGTGTCGCTCACCTTGGTCTATGTGAATACTTAACAAAGGACACAGATGGTTTCATAACAAAATTGTGTTTTTGTGATGGTGACATGTTTGTAGATCTTACTTTACTGAACATTCTTGCTGCTTGCAATTATCTCTATAATGAACTTGGCCCAGTAGTTACAGTAGATAATGTTAGTGAAAATTTACAAATTTTAGATTGTTAAAAATTGACTATAAAGGGCAATAACTCCTTAAGGGGTCAATTGACCTTTTTGGTCATGATGACTTATTTAGGTTTTACTTTGCTGTACATTGTTACTGTTTATAAAATTGAGAATGGAAATGGGGAATGTGTCAAAGAGACAACAACCCGACCAAATAAAAAACAACAGCAGAGGGTCACCAACAGGTCTTCAATGTAGCGAGAAATTCCCGCACCCGGAGGCGTCCTTCAAGCTGGCCCCTAAACAAATATATACTAGTCCAGTGATAATGAACGCCATACTAATTTCCAAATTGTACACAAGAAACTAAAATTAAAATAATACAAGACTAACAAAGGCCAGAGGCTCCTGACTTGGGACAGGCGCAAATATAGTTTATCTCTATCTATAATAATATTCAAGATAATAACCAAAAACAGCGAAATTTCCTTAATATTACCAGTTCAGGGGCAGCAACCCAACAATGGGTTGTCCGATTCATCTGAAAATTTCAGGGCAGATAGATCTTGACCTGATACACCATTTAACCTGTGTCAGATTTGCTCTAAATGCTTTGGTTTTTGAGTTATAAGCCAAAAACGGATTTTACCCCTATGTTCTATTTTTAGTCATGGTGGCAGTCTTGGTTGGTTGGCCGGGTCACTGGACACAATTTTTAAACTAGATACCCCAATGATGATTGTGGCCAAGTTTGGAATAATTTGGCCCAGTAGTTTCAGAGGAGAAGATTTTTGTAAAAGATAACTAAGATTTTCGGAAAATGGTTAAAAATTGACTATAAAGGGCAATAACTCCTAAAGGGGTCAACCGACCATTTCGGTCATGTTGACTTATTTGTAAATCTTACTTTGCTGAACATTTTTGCTGTTTACAGTTTATCTCTATCTATAATAATATGCATGATAATAACCAAAAACAGCAAAATTTCCTTAAAATTACCAATTCAGGGGCAGCAACCTAACAACGGGTTGTCTGATTCATCTGAAAATTTCAGGGCAGATAGATCTTGACCTGATAAACAATTTTACTTCGTCAGATTTGCTCTAAATGCTTTGGTTTTTGAGTTATAAGCTAAAAACTGCATGTTTACCCCTATGTTCTATTTTTAGCCATGGCGGCCATCTTGGTTGGTTGGCCGGGTCACCGGACAGAGGAGAAGATTTTTGTAAAAGTTTACGGATGACGGACGACGGACGCCGGACAACGGACGCCAAGTGATGAGAAAAGCTCACTTGCCCCTTTGGGCCAGGTGAGCTAAAAAATAATATAAAAACAGGCATAAACACTATATGCATGCACTGCACTGGCACGAGCTGTTAATTGGAACCCGGCCATGGTTGTACCATTTTTTTTTAAATTTAAATGTTTCCATTCTACAGTGGTTCGGACAGCTCATCAGATTTGTGCATGCAGCATTTAGATAGCGAAACGATCTTAAGCCATACTTAGTAGTTCGGACTCTTGGGAATACTGCTGTTTCCTGTTATCTTAAATCATATTTGTTAATTTTAATATCATGCAATCAAATCATGAAGGTAGCTCAGATTTTCTTTGTGAATTATTTAAAATGTTTCTATTGCAATTGTTTTTATTCTTCTTATTTTTAAAGGTGGTTATTTAGATTTTTCTAGCAGTTTTTTGTATGGACTATCACAATCTTCATAAATTAATCTTGGAACTCTTTCTTGATTTTTTTTTCCATTTTAAAAGATTTTTTCCCGCTATTTACAGCCGTAGTGCCAAATTACTGGACAATAGTTAAATTTCGAAAGAATGAATGAGAAGTATGCTGTTAACCTGCCTAGCCTGCTTAAATATTTACCCATACGTTTTAGAATATTGGTGCCTTTTTACATATTTCAGATATATGATTGTTAAAGTTTAGGTCCGAATCTCAGTATAGTTATTCTGGGAACAGTATATCTCAGTATAGTTAATATAGTTAATATATATATATATGATGTTCCTGAGTTATTCCAAGAAGTTTAACATTTTCTTCTCAAGAAATTTTGTTTCTATTTAAATTAAATATCAAATTATGTTTATCTAAATTTTTCAACTATGGCTATAGCCTGGAATTTGTCAGGATTAGCCTTCATTAAATTTATTGAAAACCAGTTTATTAGATTTAAACTAGTATCAGTTTCTAAACTTTCAACAACTTTATCGAAATCATGATCACTATAGAGTTGAAATAATGTAAAATTGATCGAAATAGAACACAAAACTCTGCCAATTATCTATCTATATTATTTAAATTGTACATATGGTGCGTATGCATGCAGGTTACAATACACCATTAGATTTTATGGTCGCAGCCATTTTATGAGCATGGTATTCAGAATTAAGAGTATGGCTAATCCTGATTGGTCGATATGTGCGCCCGTTATTTTTTATTTTTAGAGACTTCGTCCACTCTGCTTTATACAAAATAAAAATTATTCCGTAGCCCTAAAGGCACTGAGATGACTTTTCAACGCTAGGACAAGACACCTATTTTTAAGGGCAAAATTGATAGGCATGGGAGATAAATACAAAATACGCTAAGAAAAGCAACGCGAACCTATATTTTTGGGACCAAAAAATACTTTCCTAATAACTTTTCTTTGATTCTAGCAAGATTTGGTTAAAAAAATCAACTTTCTAAAGTATGTATCTCGAAAAAGGCTACCATTGTCGCCTATGGGGAAATTAATTGTTTATTTCAATCTACATGCGTCATATATATATCTTTAATAGCATAAACAGCGCACCATAGATTACGACTATTGTATTACGACATCCTATTAACGACATTTGCATCCAATTTACGACAGCATGTTTATGTGATCTTCGGAGTAATAATATATATATCAAAACGTGATGAAAACCACTATAAGCACCACCGTTTGATTGGATTATCATTTTTCTGGTAACCTGTTTTATGATTGAGACAAGGTCTCAGTCATTTTTTTTCGATTTATTTCTAGCTTTTTCTTTGTTATGGATCGAAAACTCGTAGTTATATCTGCGCATGGTCAATTAAATCAAAACATCCGGTTTGTTCAGCCCACATTGAGCTCCACATTTTATAGGCATGTTTGGTTGTCTAATTAACTGTTTAGGTTCAAATAATTATTACAAAGGCCCTAACGGGATATCTTGTCCAATTTAAAAGTCTACCGGAATGTTTTTTTATTGAAAATGTTGTTTAATTTAAAGCACCACCTAAAATGAACTAAGCACCAGAGGAGGAAGCTTCTGTCTTAAGGTCTTACATCCAGGGTTTGGGTCCAAACTTTGTGAAGCTTGTAAATTACAGACACCTCTGGTCCAATCTTTAAGTCATGGGGGAAAATTTCACAACAGGAAATAGCTACCTTCCCGCTGGTCCAACAGACAAGTATATGGGTGTATAACACTCTTCGTGAGTCCTAGTTGGTTTGTAAGGCTCATTGGTCCACATGCCTCTTGGGTCCAATCTACAAGTCCATGTGGTCCTCTTTAAGGGTATTTTTAATTTAAAAAAAATATAAGCACCACCGAAAAAAAACTTAGCACCACAGGAGGTAGCTTCCCTCCAATTGGTCCAACTAACATGTATAGGGGTTTAAAGCACTCTATTGGGGTCTAACATGGTTTGTTATGCTCATTAGTCCACAGGCACATATGGTCAAATCTACACAAGTCCTGGGGTCTTTTGGTGTATATATCATTTAAGAAAAATATAGGCACCACAGAAAAAAAACTTAGCACCATGGGAGGTAGCTTCCCTCCAATTGGTCCATCTAACGTGTATAGGGGTCTAAAGCACTCTATTGGGGTCTAACATGGTTTGTTATGCTCATTAGTCCATAGGCACATATGGTCAAATCTACACAAGTCCTGGGGTCTTTTGGTGTATATATCATTTAAGAAAAATATAACATTTTTGTATAAGCACCACAGAAAAAAAACTTAGCACCACGGGAGGTAGCTTCCCTCCAATTGGTCCATCTAATGTGTATAGGGGTCTAAAGCACTCTATTGGGGTCTAAGATGGTTTGTTAAGCTCATTAGTCCACAGGAACACATGGTCCAATCTACACAAGTCCTGGGGTCTTTTGGTGTATATATCATTTAAGAAAAATATAAGCACCACAGAAAAAAAAATTAGCACCACGGGAGGTAGCTTCCCTCCAATTGGTCCATCTAATGTGTATAGGGGTCTAAAGCAATCTATTGGGGTCTAACATGGTTTGTTATGCTCATTAGTCCACAGGCACATATGGTCAAATCTACACAAGTCCTGGGGTCTTTTGGTGTATATATCATTTAAGAAAAATATAAGCACCACAGAAAAAAAACTTAGCACCACGGGAGGTAGCTTCCCTCCAATTGGTCCATCTAACGTGTATAGGGGTCTAAAGCACTCTGTTGGGGTCTAAGATGGTTTGTTAAGCTTATTAGTCCACAGGCACATATGGTCCAATCTACACAAGTCCTGGGGTCTTTTGGTGTTTATATCATTTAAGAAAAATATAAGCACCACAGAAAAAAAACTTAGCACCACGGGAGGTAGCTTCCCTCCAATTGGTCCATCTAACGTGTATAGGGGTCTAAAGCACTCTATTGGGGTCTAAGATGGTTTGTTAAGCTTATTAGTCCACAGGCACATATGGTCCAATCTACACAAGTCCTGGGGTCTTTTGGTGTATATATCATTTAAGAAAAATATAAGCACCACAGAAAAAAAACTTAGCACCACGGGAGGTAGCTTCCCTCCAATTGGTCCATCTAACGTGTATAGGGGTCTAAAGCACTCTGTTGGGGTCTAAGATGGTTTGTTAAGCTTATTAGTCCACAGGCACATATGGTCCAATCTACACAAGTCCTGGGGTCTTTTGGTGTTTATATCATTTAAGAAAAATATAAGCACCACAGAAAAAAAACTTAGCACCACGGGAGGTAGCTTCCCTCCAATTGGTCCATCTAACGTGTATAGGGGTCTAAAGCACTCTATTGGGGTCTAAGATGGTTTGTTAAGCTTATTAGTCCACAGGCACATATGGTCCAATCTACACAAGTCCTGGGGTCTTTTGGTGTATATATCATTTAAGAAAAATATAAGCACCACAGAAAAAAAAATTAGCACCACGGGAGGTAGCTTCCCTCCAATTGGTCCATCTAATGTGTATAGGGGTCTAAAGCACTCTATTGGGGTCTAAGATGGTTTGTTAAGCTCATTAGTCCACAGGCACACACGGTCCAATCTACACAAGTCCTGGGGTGTTTTGGTGTATATATTATTTTTAAAAAATATAAGTACCACCGAAAAATTGACTTAGCACCACGGGAGGTGGTTTCCCACCCATTGGTCCAACAAACAGGTAAAAGGATCTATAATGCTCTTTGGTGTTCTAAGTTGGTTTGTAAGGCTCATTGGTCAAAAAGCAACTGTGGTCCAATCTACACTAGTCCAGGGTTTCAGGATATTTTTCACTAAAGAAAAATATAAGCACCACCAAAAAGAAACTTAGCACCACAGAAGGTAGCTTCCCTCAATTTGGTCCAACAGATGGTGTAGGGGTCTAAATACTCTTAGGGGTACTTAGTTGGTTTGTAAGGCTCATTGGTCCAAAGGCAACTGTGATCCACTCTACAAGTCAAGGGGTCTTTTATAAAATATAAGCACCACCAAAAACAAACTTTGCATCTCTTGAGGTAGCTTCCCTCCAAATGGTCCAAAGGATGGGTAGTGGGTCTAAAATAGTCTTTGGAGTTCTTAGTTGGTTTGTAAGGCCTGTTGGTCTAAAAGCAACTGTGGTACAATCTACATTAGTCTAGGGGTCTCTGGGTATATTTTACTGAAGAAAAATAAAAATATAAGCACCACCAAAAAAAAATGTAGCACCACAGGAGGTTACTTCCCTCAATTTGGTCCAATAGATGGGTATAGGGGTCTAAATACTCTTAGGAGTACTAACTTGGTTTGTAAGGCTCATTGGTCAACAGGCAACTGTGGTCTAATCGTTAAGTTAAGGGTTCTCATAGGGTATATTTCATTAAAAAAAATATAAGCACCAAGAAAAACAAACTACCGTAAGAACCATGGGAGGTAGCTTTCCTCTCGTTGGCCCAACAAACAGATTTAGGGGTCTAACACATTCTTTGGGTCTAAGATGCTTTGAAAAGCTCATGTGGTTCAATCTTCTAGTCCAGAGGTCTGTTGTAGTATATTTCAATATTTCATATAAGAAATATAAGCACCATCAGGCACGAACTAAGCACCATGGGAGGTAACTTTCCTCTCAGTGGTCCATCAAGATAGGTTAAGGGGTCTAACCCACTCTTTTGGGTCTAAGATGATTTGAAAAGCACATGTGGGGCAATTTTCTAGTCCAGGGGTCTGTTGTTGTATATTTCATTAAAGAAATATAATAAGCACCACCAAAAATGAACTTAGCACCACGGATGATTGCTTCCACCCCCTTGATCCAATAAACAGGTATAGGGATGTAAAAAACACTTTGAGAGGCCTATATTGATTTATATGGCCCACTGTCTGTGTCCAATCTACGAGTCCAGGAGTTTTATGATATATTTCATTGACGAAAAACTTGATTTTGTTTTACAGGGCCATTTGGTCTACATGTATGCACAAAATGTTACTGACAGGTCTGTATCCTTAAAGCTATGTAAATGCAAACAAATGTTGTGAGGAGATTTAAAGCCAGAAAATTGTATTTCTTATGATAATTCTCCATTGCTTTTCCTGTCTTCAAGGCAAAAACCCTATAAAGGAGTAATTGAAATAGTATGAAACAAGCACCTTAATACATTAAGTAACTTTGTAAAAAAGAAGAAAAAAACAAATATGATATTCAGCAATGATAACAGGCTGCTGACTTAGAACAGTCACATATAGAAAAACATAAATAACATGACATGTTCATTATGGTGTGATATTTAAAATCACTATGCTAAATTATTGATTCTTAATTGTACATCATTTTTATGAAATTGTGTGTCCAACTATATATCTAAATCTTGTTTTTCTTTCCGTAGATTATCTAAATTGAAGTCAAAAGTGTTCAGATATCAGATGTACTACAGCTAAAGAATGAAATTAATTGTGGTCATTTCACAGCTTTTGCTTACAGTCAGCTTTTTATGGTAGGATAATATGCACGTCTTAAGTATTATTAGTGTATACAAATGTAAAATAAATCAATGCATACACACCTTTTATCAATTAATAATTTGTTCATTCATTTTCCCATATTTTGATAAATTACATTGCACATAATTTAAATAAATTATCACATATTAAAGTAAACAATAAGTATATCCAATTGGACGAATATAAGTTTCAAGTAGACAATTATTCTATAATATTACAAAAGTGGCGGATGACCTGTAGTTGTTAATTTCTGTATCATTTGGCCTCTTGTAAAGAGTTGTCTCATAGGCAAATACATTTACAATCTGTTAGGGAGCTGATTTTACTGATTCAGACAATTTATTTCATTCTATCTTGATTGATTATGTAACACTAAACAATTGTCACAAGCAAACAAGTATTTGAATTTCAAGTTATTATTTTAAAAAATTGAGGCTTTATTATTTCAGTGAATTAAAGAATGAAGAGAAATCAACTTATTTATACCCAAGCTGACCAACTGTCAAGAAAAAGAAGACAAAGCAACTCCATCTGAAGGAAATTAAAAGAAAAGATTTTATCATTACAACAATAGATGTGAAAATGTTATTTTTTCAATCTAAAACACACATAACAAAAAATACACTTAAGAAATACTGTTCAAGCTTGATTCTTAAAATATCAGTCTTACTTTTTTTATATTCTTGAAGATGTATTGTAAAAGTAAATTTGTTAGATTAAAGTTTTTCAAGGCTTGAATTATCTCCCCTTATTAATCTCCAAAAAACTTTATGCAAGACTGTTTGTTTTCCAACTCCTAGAATTCTAAATGTTTAAAGTTGAAAATATGTGTCAAAATTTGTTTCTTCTTTGTTTACAGTTTTATGATTGGAGTTCAACCTTTAATCTCAAGAACAAAATAAAGGAAATCTACTGTGCACAAAAGTCTTCTTCTTTTTTTTTATGAATTGTAAAGATAATTTTTGAAGACTGACAATTTAACACTGTATTAGAGAAATTTAGTTTGCAGAAATTCAAGATACATTTTGTAAAACCAAACAATATGATTTTTTTACTTAAATTAGTTCTTATTTCAAAATCAAATGACTAAGGCAGATAACTCTACTTCTAAATTATTTATCTGAAATAGTAAATTAAAGTGGCTCATTTTAGTATTATCACTGACTGATAGATTTGTCCCTTAATAGAGATTAATGTTCCTAACAATTGATGCTAACTTATATTTGCTGATGCAAATTATCCCTTAATTTTAGATTATTACTTTTAAATTAAATATATGTTGTTTTTAGGAGTTGTGTCCCTTTAATATTTTTTTATTTATCAGAATATGTTTGGTATATATGTAATCAAGGCAGTATTTTATGCTGATTACATTATCTTTATTTACATTCAAGGTTGTCAAACAATCCTGTAGTTGTAGTATTTTTGAATTTAGCGATGATCTGTATAAATATGTATTAAAATTAATTGTTTCTTTTGCACGCCCCCTCAATTACATAGTAATGGCTTATTTTTTTTATACCAACCTTAATGGTGAAAGTATTCAGAATTTGATGAATTCTGAAATTCTGCATTTTAGATCTGTGGTAATAAATAAGTTATTTGAATTTGAAACATCATTTAAGTTGACATGTTACATTTTCAAACATTTACAAATGAACCCACATTTTTATTTTATTTGAAAAGATAATAAATTGAAAAACTTATTACATTTTAAATTAATGTATCTCCTACCTACTGATACTTCTAAGAATTCTGTATGCAAATAAAAATGTTCATAGGTATTAAATTTATAGAAAATCAAACTTGAAAAGAAACTGGGGTTGATGTGCATAATTTATGTTTAATTTGAAATTGTAACAAATTATAAACTTTTATTTGATTGTACATTGTGCTGAATGTTGATTGAAGTCCATCTGTATAGATGAAACTTATGTTTTGAATATTCATTGATTAATAAACTTAATAAAAGTATAATGCAATACCCGTCTTTGTATGTTTTATGAATCAATTCAGAGCTACCACAATTTATATCACATTTTCTTGATTACTGAATGATCAAATCAATAGAATATAAATCATATGTCCCATAATGCAAGAAATAGGATGCTGGTCTCAACTTTTTTCATTTCAGAAGGTAGAAGAGTTTTATAAATTATATTTGGATGTCTGGCTTGTGTCTGGTGTCATTGATCTCAGTGTTTTTATCACCTGATTTTGTCAGTTATCATGAGTAAAAGGACAATTATATTTGGTATTAAGTCTGCACAAGAGGTATACATTTCTGTATGAAGGAGTTCATCTTCTTTTTAATTATTGATTAGTAAGACACTATAGTAATTATGTGTTGAGTATGAAATGATGATAAGATCTACTAGTATGTGTCGGTTTGGCAGGACTCATCTGACTTTTATTTGAATTTTATGATTTCAAACATAAACACTACTTTTACTGTTCTTGTCGATGTATGTTTGTTTATAGCATTTTATGCAAGCAGGGGCATTATCTGTGTCCTATGGACACATTCCCAATTTTTTTTTTTACATTGTAGCTATTATCTTGAAAACTATATTAGATAGATAGAAACTTAATTGATAAAAATGTTCAACAATGCAACATCTACAATTAAGACAAAATGGAAGAAATCAACCAAAGACTCCTTGTTGGAGTAATTGCCCTTAAATGACAATTTTTAACTTCTTTCTTGTTTGTATATATGTTTGCCTTCAAATGATAAGAATTGTAATAAATAGAAAATTAAAATCTTAATGGTTTACTTTTATAAACTGTTACATGGATGGAGAGTAATCTCATTGGCACTCATACCACATCTTCCTTTATCTAAGATCTACTAACAAATCAAATTTTGAGTACATAGTAGACTGTCGCCCTTTTACGGAGTGCTTGTCTTTAAATGAGGATTTATTTACCCTCATTTGTGTCTTGAGCAAAACAGAAGAAGATAAAAAAGAAACTAAACACACTAAATGATAATCAATGAAGATTAACAAAACAGAGGTATTTAAATGAGAATTTTATTCCCATTTATAATGTTTAAGAGTGTACTTTGTTGAATAAGAACACAGGCCAAGCTAAAGGTGAGCGACACAAGCTCTTTAGAGCCTCCAGTTCTGTAACACTTGTGCAAGTGTTCAGTCCAGCTTTGTTTCATTAACGTAGTTGTAAATATCTTGTGGGAAGGAATTCATCATTCTTTCTTAATAAATCCCTGATTTAAACATTAAGGTCACCGAAATTGACATCATTAGAATGATAAATTGAAAAAAAAAACTTTTTAAGTTTGAGGACTATGTTTTTCAACAGACAATTAACATTCTTTTAAAAGCCTCTTTTAGTCCATCGTTTCTTCGTTGAAATAAGACCTTCATAATATTGGAGCTTCTCAAGAAGATATCTTAAAAGCTAGACTAACCCTTGTACTTCCCCTTTCCAAATGGAAAGGATGTTCTATTTAATAATTACGTTTGGTGACAATGTTAATACCAGTCATCCCTTCCGATCTTGAAATAAAGGATACCATCAGTACAGCCAAGTCTACATATTGACTTTCATCTAGCAATAACCAATTAGGGTGGTTTTGCACTAAACATAAAGACAAAGAAAATTATTTCAGCTTTCCTATCTTGAACTTTCCATTTCTATGTAATAACGTCTTAGCAGGACCATCAAATGCACTTATTCCAGTTGATACGATATTTCATAGTTTGCATACACTAACATGATTACTATGCAAGAGGCTGTTGCTTACAAGGAATATTTGGAATCAGAGATCAGATATTTCAATTCCTAAATTTAAGTTAGCCCTTAAAACGGTTTACGGAAGCTGATATGATTTGGGTGACCGTTTTAGAATATCTGTGTGACAGATGACCACAGGTATATTCCAAATTGTGAAAGCCATATATATTCCTTTTTTCTTTTCCTTGACTGAAAAATCGGCTTATCACCAGATTTGTTATCGCCTTGAGCTTCTCGATGGATACCTCTAGTGGACCAAGATATGATTATCGTTCAAGAGCTTCTGATATAATCACAGGTATTTGGTGGGTCTTTCGTTGCTATAAGACATATGTTTCTATGTGGTGTTTTGTAAAGTATTTCTCAATAGGTAATCTTCTAATTATATTCGTTGGATGCCAAACTTTTTCCCGTTTTCAAAGGATGAATGGTATGTTTCGCAACTAACATTAAGATGAACTATGTTTTTATTTTTATTTTTTAAGATTCAGTAACTCTAACCTGCATGGCATTTTGTTCATTGACTTGGACAAATTCTTCTTCAAAATTAATAAAGGTTTCTTAAAACGCATTTGGTATTTACTGCTAAAAGGGCCTTTGATTTTTGCGTTTAGATAAAGTGTAGAGATCAATAACTTAGTTCAAACCTTAATGGAATTTCATAAAACATTTGCAAAAAGCTTTCAATTTCAAGACATATAAGGGAGTAATAAACTCTAAATCTGAGCGCCATAGATGGACATTCCAGCATTGAAGATATTAAAACTAGCGATATAAAAATCAAGCGATGCTGGTACAGACGAGATAAATGAGAAAAAAATATGTGACTGAAAATGTATAGTTTAGCGCTGTAGACATAGAGTTATGCGCTGTAGATATAAAGATCAACACACGGGATTTAACTTCTATAGCGCTTTTAAATATGTCAAGTCCAGCGACAGAAGCTACATCTTCAGATCTTCCACGCTAGACCTTGTATTTTTTGCGGTAGACTTGACATATTCGGCTTTAATTCTGGATTTTGTGTCTCCAGATCCAGAACTTGTCATGAGAAGGGGGCGCTGACTGATTAAAGGGAGGCCCCAGTCATGCTTCAGTGACCCCTATATAATCAACCAAATTTTTCACACGAAAGCCCCCCCCTCTCCAAGCCCCCTGGATCCGCCTATAATACCATTCACATAACATTTGAGCCTAATGCTTAGGACACCGGTGGTTTGTCTCTGACAAAGCGAACAAAAAGTAAAGTTCTTGTATATAATGTCTTGCGAATTCAGCACTGTAGATGTGAATATTAGCGACAGAATAAAAAAAAATGCAAAAGAGCAGATATTAAGTTAATATAAAAGGAAAATATGTCTTGCATTGGATATCCAATCACTGTCAGAGGTTATGTATTTCTTTGTATCATTAGGTTTTATTCTTTACATCGCAAGCCCAAAGACAGTACTTCTTCAAAAGACAAGTTTGCAGTTGCATTGCAAGATTTAGATGAATTTGGCTAATCGTTTATCTTAATACCTTCTGGTTTTGCTTAACATCCGAATTGATACATGACTATAGGTAAAGATGTAAGACTTCAAATTTCTAGCGCACAACTATACATCTCAGTCATCTTAAGATTTGACATATATTGCGCTAGACATTGCTACTACAGGACCTTACGCATCCAGTAAAGGATTTATGCAGTGCGACCAGCGCCAATCAGACTACGGCTATCTATATATAATTTTCACAGAGTTATGTCAGCCTCATACTAATGTTGAGTTATGATAAAGCACTAGAGAAGTAAAATTGAACGATGCAGATCTATACTCTACTAATTATGTATTTAAGTAATCAGGGTTAGGGTTAGGGTTACATGTCATAACCCTAACCCTAACCCTTACCCTAACCCTAACTCTTACCCTAACCCTAACCCTAACCCTAACCCTTACTACAACCCTAATCCTGACCCTAACCCTTACTATAACCCTAACCCTAATCCTAATCCTAACCCTAACCCTAACCCTAACCCTAACCCTAACCCTAACCCTAACCCTAACCCTAACCCTAACCCTAACCCTTACCCTAACCCTTACCCTAACCCTAACCCTAACCCTGACCCTAACCCATGGCCAACACCCAGTGAAAAATTTCTCATTAGCACACAGAGTTTACAGTTCAACACTGCATTTTGTATTTTAGCGCTGGTAGTGAGATAACATGCATTGCAAAACACTTTCAGCGCTAATCCATGCATTTTTAGCATCAGACTTGAAATCTTGAAACTTAACTCTTAAAGTCTTTAATATACAGGGTTACTTCAATTTCTGTGCGAGTAACAATTATATATAGTTTGCAATACTTGTGTGAATATATCACAAAAGAACATCGTATTAGATAATACTTCGATGAATTGAAATAGACTCTGGACCTTGCTTATTAGACATAATGAATGATAGTTCAGCCCCTGGTGCCAAATACAAAAAAAAAAAAAAAGAAATGTGATATGATTGCCAATTAGACCACCATCAAAAAGAGACCAAACGACAGAGAAATTAATAGCTATAGGTCCCCATACGGGTTTTAACAATGAGCAATGTCCATAGGACTGGACATTGTAGACCGGCCCACTAAGTCTGGTGGACCAATAGACCACAGAAACCACATTAGAACCCTCAGAGTAATTTAGACCCTGTATATTGCCTGTTGGACCTAATGGATGATAGCTACAGCCATTGATGCTTAGTTCATTTGTTGTGGTGCTAATATATATGCACTATGTAAGAATTTGACATCTTGGTCTAGTACACCAAAACCACTAAGTTTGATGGTCTAATAGGCCATAGAAGCCAGATATGACTTCACCAGATTGATTAAAACCATACACCTAGTTTATAGACATTAAGGAGCTTAGCTGCTGTCCACGGTGCTAATTTATTTTTGGTGGTACTTATAAATATTTTAGACAGGTAGACATCTTCAACTTGCGGACGATTTAAGCAAGTCTGGTGGACCTATATGGTGTGTTTATCAGATTAGTCCCAAACTGATCGCTTAAGACCATTGACATTGAGGCGTAGACCTATTGGAGGCTAGCTCCTAACCATGGTGCTTATTTCCTTTTGGTGGTGCTTATAAATAGATGAGATGGGTGGATTTCTTTAACTTGTAGACTATTCTAGAAAAGCTGGTGGACCCTGCTTGAGTGATTTAGACCCTGGGCCTATTATCTTATATCAATTAAAGGATAACTTCTTCCTGTGGTGCTAAATTCGTTTTTGGTGGTGCTTTTCTACTCTTCCATGAAATATACCATAAAAGACTTATAGATTGAATCACATGTGCATATGGACCAAGGGGCCTTACAAACCAAGTTAGACCCCAAAGATTATTTTAAAACCTTTAATCTGTTTATTGGACCACTGGGAGGGAAGCTACCCCCGTGGTGCTAAGTCCATTTTCGGTGATGCTTATATTTTTCTTTTTTGAAATATACCAAAAAGGACCCCATGGACATGTAGAGTGGACCCCAGGTGCATGTGGACCAATGAGCCTTACAAACCAAGTTATACCCCAGAAGAATAGTTTAGACCTTTTTACCCGTTTGTTGGACCAATGGGAGGCCAGCCACCTCCCGTGGTGCTTAGTTCGTTTTTTATGGTGCTTATGTCTGTATTTAATGTAATATATCCTAAAGCACCATAATGAGTTGGAAGTTGAACCACAAGTGTATGTGGACCAATGATCCATACAAACCAACTTGGACTCACAATGAGTTTTATAAACCCATATACTAGTCTATTGGACAAATAGGAGGGATGCCACCTCCTGTGGTGCTAAGTCCATTTTCGGTGGTGCTTATATTTTCTTTAATGAAATATACCCTTAATGACCCCATGGACATGTAGAGTGAACCCAAGGTGCATGTGGACCAATGAGACTTACAAACAAAGTTAGACCCCATAAGAGTATTTTAGAACCTTTTACTCGTTTGTTGGACCAATGGGAGGGAAGCCACCTCCCGTGGTGCTTAGTCCGTTTTCGCTGGTGCTTACATTTTCTTTGATGAAATATACCCTAAAATAACCCCATGGATTTATAGATTGAACCCAAGGTGCATATGGACCAATGACCTTACAAACCAAGTTAGACCCCCAAAGAGCACTATAGATCCTTTTACCCGTTTGTTGGACCAATGGGTGGTAAACCACCTCCCGTGGTGCTAAGTTCATTTTCGGTGGTGCTTATATTTTTCTTAAATGATTTATACACCAAAGGACCCCAGGACTTGTGTAGATTGGACCATATGTGCCTGTAGACTAATGAGCTTAACAAATCATCGTAGACCCCAATAGAGTGCCTTAGACCTCTCGATTGGACCAATTGGAGGGAGCTACCTCCCGTGGTGCTAAGTTTTTGTTCTGTGGTGCTTATATTTTTCTTAAATGATATATACACCAAAAGACCCCAGGACTTGTGTAGATTGGACCATATGTGCCTGCGGACTAATGAGCTTAACAAACCATCTTAGACCCCAATAGACTGCTTAAGACCTCTATACGCGTCGTTTGGACCAATGGCAGGGAAGCTACCTCCCGTGGTGCTAAGTTTTTTTTCGGTGGTGCTTATATTTTTATTAAATGATATATACACCAAAAGACCCCGGGACTTGAGTAGATTGGACCATATGTGCCTGTGGACTAATGAGCATAACAAACCATCTTAGATCCCAATAGAGTGCTTTAGACCTCTATACACGTCGATTGGACCAATTGGAGGGAGCTACCTCCCGTGGTGCTAAGTTTTTGTTCTGTGGTGCTTATATTTTTCTTAAATGATATATACACCAAAAGACCCCAGGACTTGTGTAGATTGGACCATATGTGCCTGCGGACTAATGAGCTTAACAAACCATCTTAGACCCCAATAGACTGCTTAAGACCTCTATACGCGTCGTTTGGACCAATGGCAGGGAAGCTACCTCCCGTGGTGCTAAGTTTTTTTTCGGTGGTGCTTATATTTTTATTAAATGATATATACACCAAAAGACCCCGGGACTTGAGTAGATTGGACCATATGTGCCTGTGGACTAATGAGCATAACAAACCATCTTAGATCCCAATAGAGTGCTTTAGACCTCTATACACGTCGATTGGACCAATTGGAGGGAGCTACCTCCCGTGGTGCTAAGTTTTTGTTCTGTGGTGCTTATATTTTTCTTAAATGATATATACACCAAAAGACCCCAGGACTTGTGTAGATTGGACCATATGTGCCTGCGGACTAATGAGCTTAACAAACCATCTTAGACCCCAATAGACTGCTTAAGACCTCTATACGCGTCGTTTGGACCAATGGGAGGGAAGCTACCTCCCGTGGTGCTAAGTTTTTTTTCGGTGGTGCTTATATTTTTATTAAATGATATATACACCAAAAGACCCCGGGACTTGAGTAGATTGGACCATATGTGCCTGTGGACTAATGAGCATAACAAACCATCTTAGATCCCAATAGAGTGCTTTAGACCTCTATACACGTCGATTGGACCAATTGGAGGGAGCTACCTCCCGTGGTGCTAAGTTTTTGTTCTGTGGTGCTTATATTTTTCTTAAATGATATATACACCAAAAGACCCCAGGACTTGTGTAGATTGGACCATATGTGCCTGCGGACTAATGAGCTTAACAAACCATCTTAGACCCCAATAGACTGCTTAAGACCTCTATACGCGTCGTTTGGACCAATGGGAGGGAAGCTACCTCCCGTGGTGCTAAGTTTTTTTTTCGGTGGTGCTTATATTTTTATTAAATGATATATACACCAAAAGACCCCGGGACTTGAGTAGATTGGACCATATGTGCCTGTGGACTAATGAGCATAACAAACCATCTTAGATCCCAATAGAGTGCTTTAGACCTCTATACACGTCGGTTGGACCAATGGCAGGGAAGCTACCTCCCGTGGTGCTAAGTTTTTTTTTCGGTGGTGCTTATATTTTTATTAAATGATATATACACCAAAAGACCCCGGGACTTGAGTAGATTGGACCCTATGTGCCTGTGGACTAATGAGCATAACAAACCATCTTAGACCCCAATAGAGTGCTTTAGACCTCTATACACGTCGGTTGGACCAATGGCAGGGAAGCTACCTCCCGTGGTGCTAAGTTTTTGTTCTGTGGTGCTTATATTTTTCTTAAATGATATATACACCAAAAGACCCCAGGACTTGTGTAGATTGGACCATAAGTGCCTGCGGACTAATGAGCTTAACACACCATCTTAGACCCCAATAGAGTGCTTAAGACCTCTACACGCGTCGTTTGGACCAATGGGAGGGAAGCTACCTCCCGTGGTGCTAAGTTTTTTTTCGGTGGTGCTTATATTTTTATTAAATGATATATACACCAAAAAACCCCAGGACTTGTGTAGATTGGACCATATGTGCCTGTAGACTAATGAGCTTAACAAACCATCTTAGTCCCCAATAGAGTGCTTAAGACCTTTATACGCGTCGTTTGGACCATTGGGAGGGAAGCTACCTCCCGTGGTGCTAAGTTTTTTTCGGTGGTGCTTATATTTTTATTAAATGATATATACACCAAATGACCCCAGGACTTGTGAAGATTGGACCATATGTGTCTGTAGACTATTGAGCTTAACCAACAATCTTAGACCCCAATAGAGTGCTTAAGACCTCTATACACGTCGGTTGGACCAATTGGAGGAAAGCTACCTCCCGTGGTGCTAAGTTTTTGTTCTGTGGTGCTTATATTTTTTTAAATGATATATACACCAAAGGACCCCAGGACTTGTGAAGATTGGACCATATGTGCTTGTAGACTATTGAGCTTAACCAACCGGTTTAGACCCCAATAGAGTGCTTAAGACCTCTTTACGCGTCGTTTGGGCCAATGGGAGGGAAGATACCTCCCGTGGTGCTAAGTTTTATTTCGGTGGTGCTTATATTTTTATTAAATGATATATACACCAAAGGACCCCAGGACTTGTGTAGATTGGACCATATGTGCCTGTAAACTAATGAGCTCAACAAACCATCGTAGACCCCAATAGAATGCTTTAGACCCCATTACACGTCAGTTGGACCAATTGGAGGGAAGCTACCTCCCGTAGTGCTAAGGTTTTTTTCGGTGATGCTTATATTTTTCTTTTATGATATATACACCAAAAGACCACAGGACTTGTGTAGATTGGACCATATGTGCCTGTGGACTAATGAGCTTAACAAACCATCTTAGACCCCAATAGAGTGCTTTAGACCTCTATACACGTCGGTTGGACCAATGGCAGGGAAGCTACCTCCCGTGGTGCTAAGTTTTTTTTCGGTGGTGCTTATATTTTTATTAAATGATATATACACCAAAAGACCCCGGGACTTGAGTAGATTGGACCATATGTGCCTGTGGACTAATGAGCATAACAAACCATCTTAGATCCCAATAGAGTGCTTTAGACCTCTATACACGTCGGTTGGACCAATGGCAGGGAAGCTACCTCCCGTGGTGCTAAGTTTTTTTTCGGTGGTGCTTATATTTTTATTAAATGATATAAACACCAAAAGACCCCGGGACTTGAGTAGATTGGACCCTATGTGCCTGTGGACTAATGAGCATAACAAACCATCTTAGACCCCAATAGAGTGCTTTAGACCTCTATACACGTCGGTTGGACCAATGGCAGGGAAGCTACCTCCCGTGGTGCTAAGTTTTTTTTCGGTGGTGCTTATATTTTTATTAAATGATATATTCACCAAAAGACCCCAGGACTTGTGTAGATTGGACCATATGTGCCTGTAGACTTATGAGCTTAACAAACCATCTTAGACCCTAATAGAGTGCTTTAGACCCCTAACCACGTCAGTTGGACCAATTGGAGGGAAGCTACCGCCCGTGGTGCTAAGTTTTTTATTTCGGTGGTGCTTTTATTTTTCTTAAACAGATATACCCTAAAGGACCCCATGGACTTGTAGATTGGAACCAAGGTGCATGTGGACCAATGATCCATACAAACCAACTAGGACTCAGAAAGAGTGTTATATACCCATATACTTGTCTGTTGGACCAATGGGAGGGAAGCTATCTCCCGTGGTGCTAAGTCCGTTTTCGGTGGTGCTTATATTTTTCTTTAATGAAATATACCCTAAAAGACCCCATAGACTTATAAATTGAACCGCAGTTGCATATGGACCAATGCAAACCAAGTTAGACCCCAAAGAGTATTTTAGACTCGTTTACCCGTCTGTTGGACCATTGGGAGGGAAATTACGTCCCGTGGTGTTCAGTTTGTTTTTTGGTGGTGCTTAATTACTGCAAGGATTTGTATAGTTAGACTATACAAATACTTGATTAATGTAGTCCATATTAAAAAAAAAAAAATTATTTTAACTTTTCATTCAATGATTATTTGATGTATCTTAATATCTACGTATACATTAAATAACTCATAGTTGCCCAAATGTATTTATTTTACTGATAAAGTCCGTGGTGCTTATTGTGGTTCTTCGTGGTAGAATCGGGGGATATTCTAACTCGATCTTCGCTTCGAAAAAATAAACAGATATTACAGCTGTATATTGACATTTGTTTAGAGCAATTACAAATTCAAGAAGAAGAAAAATGAATATACGATGTGCAAGAGTAAGAATGATTTAAACTACAAATCTCGAATTTGTTGTTCAGACAAAAACATCATAATTTTGACCTAGTCTAAACAGGTCTGTAAACACAGGGGTTTGTTACAATTTGACGGGTTTACTATCCATACGAACGATGTAAGGCATCAAATATTAAAAATATAATAGCCTTTCAGCAGGTCAGGAATAACCACCAATTGGTGGATTATACCTCAATTGACGTATAATCCATCAATTGACGAATTATAGTCAAATCGGCACTTGGTTGAATCGGCACCTGGTCAAATCGGCACCTAGTCAATTTGGCACCTGGTTAAATCGGCACCCGATATAGTCATTTCGGCACCCATGTTAGATATGTTTAATACATGTTCTGTTTCAGTTTTTTGAACAAAAAAAAATAAACAAAGAAGGGGTAATCCATATATTGACATATTTACATTTATTGTCTTTTTGGGTGGGTGTGGGGTGTTTCTATCTCGGGGGTCCACTTTCTACAAACAAGGTCATAGGATGTGCCCCTGGAATAGGTCACCTTTTCAAGCTTGAAAATATGTGAATAGGTCAGGAAAACTATCAAAAATATATGATAAGGTCAAGGGTGGGGTAACAGAAACACAGCGGCACCCCTATCAATTAAGTATTGAAGTAGTCCCCAAGGTTTCTGCATGTATTTTTCGTTCAACGTAATGTGTATTCAGAGTATTGGATATTCTTATGCATGTTTTAACCAGTTGAACATTTTGCATGATTGTTGGTTTAATGCTGATTGAAGTTTCCTAAAAAAAAAAAACACCTTATAATGGTATAGACCAATTGGTGTAATATGAGGCAGGCATTACCTGTAAATTGGGACGAAGTCTGTATGAATTATTTTTTTGTAACTTAAATATTTGTTCAAAAAAAAGAAACGGAAATACCGTAACGTTTCTGATTTTGGTTCTGTTGTTAGGGATTTTAGTTGTGACGTTATTTAAATTATGACGTCATGTGCAATGTAAACAAAGAAACGCTATCATCAGGTAACGTTTTTTCATATCAAGGAATTATTAAAAATGAAATTGGTATTGCACGTTCCTTCCTATTTTATACTAGACTGATAAATATATATTTTAATACTCAAAGTTTCATACAAAAGAGACCGGAAAAAGGAAGTACATTGTACATTTCTGCGCAGGTCCGGGATTTCAAAACACGACAAAAAAAAATTGAACGATTTTGAGTTCATAGTACAATATAAATTCGGGAAATTTTCCCGAATTTTTTTTTTTATTGAATTTTCTACTGTTATTGGGGACTTCGTCCCCATATAATTCTTTGTTTTTCAAAAGAAATTATTCTATCAAAATGGAGCATTGTTTTCTTAAAACCATATTATGGTATGAAAACTTGCCAAACATTCCTAGTTTATTATAGTGACATAACATATTGCATTTAATCAATAATTGTATTTGCAGTTTCTTCTATTGTTATCTTGTCAATTCTTGATTGGCAAATTTACCTGTAATCATCTGTCAATGGACATCATTACTGTTTGCAGTCATGCGATCATGAGTACAACTCCACAGGTGAATGGAGCTCTTTGTTAATACTTGACTTTCATTATTAAAAGTCAATCATGGTCAATAGTACAAATGTTTCAACAAAAGAATTGCTGTACACATGCATTCTCAAGAGATGCAGCAGGCTTTGACAAAACTGAAACTTTCAGAGGACTCAATAAGGGTCATAAAATAGGTTGCAAGTTGCAAAATCATGCTCCTATCGCACACTAGCATTTTATTACAAAAAAATTGCATTATACCGGTACGTCAATTGGTCTATACCAATATACCTCAATTGGTGGATTATACGTCAATTGAGGTATAATCCACCAATTGGTGGTTATTCCTGACCTGTTCAGGCACTTGTTTTTATCCATGGGAAGACCCACTATGAACGTATATTTACAAGTATCCCACAGATAGAAACAAGTGTATATTTCACTGTATATATATGTCTTCACAAAGCAATGCGCAGTACAAGTGTTGTGAACTTCAACGTGTTGAAGGCGGTCATTATATAGTAGAAGTAGAAGTGCCTGTGCTTTCAAGACGTCAAAATTATTTAGACTAGATTTCTTCTTCTTCCAGGTAAGGAACTCGATTCAAAGCTGAATGTTATTGGTTTTGCGCGTACATTTTACGCAGTGTCGGGCAACACAATTCGTTCTCTCCTGGCTTTTTACAAATAACATTTAAAACGTTCACAATAATATACAATTAAAATTATGTACAACTGGTGTTTCCTACATGTACTTTCTTTCAGAGCATGCCTTTAGGGCAGCTCTGAATCCCTCAACAGTGTTGACTGATGAAACTGATGTTGGTAGGTTGTTCCAATCCCTGATGGTCCTCAGGAAGAAAGATTGGCTGTAGGCGTCTGTACTTGTTCTTTTTTGCATTTGAAGAAGTGTTTTTTTACCTCTGATCCGGTTATCATTCAGGGTTAAATATTGGTAACGGTCTATGTCTATAAGATCATGCTGGATCTTGAATAGCATGCATAATCTGTTTGTTTTCCTCCATTCTTTGAGGCTTTCACATTTATTTTTTTTACCATATTTGTGACACAGCCAGGTGTTCGGTCTGTGTAGTTGTTTTTCACAAATCGTGCAGCTCTTTTTTTTACCTGTTCAATTGCCTTGATTTTATTTTGGGTTGTTGGGTTCTATACCATGCATACAGTGCTTGGATATTGCAACGCAGGTCTTACCATGGATGCAAATGCAGCTGCTATTACAGGTTTTGTATAGCCTTTGAGATCTCTACATATGAATCTCAACATTCTATTTTCTTTGCCTATTTATTGTCTATGTGTTTATCCCAGGTTAGGTTGTTGCTGATGGTTACTCCAAGATATTTGTTCGCTTCCACTACGTCTAGAGTATGACCGTGTAGTTTGTATGATGTTTGTATCACAGTGACACTGGTCGATTTTTTGGTGATATTCTAGTGACAAGGCATTTTTTGGCATTGAAACTCATCCCAGTCTTCCAATGCTGATAAGTCTTTCAGGAGAAGTTCACTGTCTGCTTGGTTGGTGATGGTATGAAAGATTAGGATGTCATCCTTGAATAATTTGGTCTCTGATGTAGATGCTGTTTCTGGTATGTCCTTAATGTACAAAAATGTAGGTCAGGAACAGTAATGGACAAAGGATTTTACCTTGGGGTACACCAGAGAGTACTGGTATTTGTGTGGAGACAGCACCCTCTAATATTACGCTCTGCTTTCTGTTATGTAGAAAAGAGTGAAACCATTTGTTGATTTTGGGGTTGACGCCATAGTATTCTAGCTTGTGTAGGAGGTGGTGATGTGGTACCTTGTCAAATGCTTTTGCAAAGTCTAGCAGGATGATGTCTACTTGGCCGCTGCTTTTTAATTTTGATGCAATGTCGTTGATGGTTATGATGAGTTGGTATTCGCATGATCGTCTTTTGTGGAATCCGTGTTGTGCTTCTGTTAGTATTTTATTTTTGTCAAAGTGGTCCATGATGTTGCTATGTACAATATGTTCTTAGACATGTTAGACCTTACATGTGATGGAAGTTAGATATACTGGTCTGTAATAAGATGCTTAGTACAAATGTACCTTTTTTTTTTTTTTTGAAAAGTGGAACTACATGGGTATCTCTCCAATCTTGTGGGACTTCCCCGGTGTTCAATGATGCTTGGTATAGATCTGTGAGTATAGGAGCAAGTTGTTCTGCTACTGCTTTAAGTATAAAGGATAGTATTGAGTCAGGACCAGTAGCTTTATGAGCCAGAGGTTTCAGATTTTATGCCCCACCTACGATAGTAGAGGGGCATTATGTTTTCTGGTCTGTGCGTTCCTCTGTCTGTCCGTCTGTCCGTCCGTTCGTCCGTCTGTCCCGCTTCAGGTTAAAGTTTTTGGTCAAGGTAGTTTTTGATGAAGTTGAAGTCCAATCGACTTCAAACTTGGTACACATGTTCCCTATGATATGATCTTTCTAATTTTAATGCCAAATTAGAGATTTTACTCCAATTTCACGGTCCAATGAACATAGAAAATGATAGTGTGAGTGGGGCATTTGTGTACTGAGGACACATTCTTGTTTTATTTTAAGTTTGTGGACTACTTTGGTGTATAAATATAGTATATATATGAAGTTCACGTCATAAGAAGGTTTCATATTAAATAAAATTTAAAAAATAAAATCCTCCCACCCGCCCCATTTTTTTCAAAACTTTGGATGAAAATCTAATTAATTTTAGTTGGCCTAATCACCTAAATCATTTTGTAATTTTGTAATCTAAGATTTATTTATTTTTTAAGGGATTTGTCCAATTTTGAGTGAATCTTTTACGAGATTATTTTAAAACAAGTTTAAGTAGTATATTTTTATGCCCCACTTTTGGGCATTATGTTTTTCGGTCTGTGCATCCATCTGTCATTCTTCATGTTAAAGTTTTTGGTCAAGGTAGTTTTTGATAAAGTTGAAATCCAACGAACTTGAAACTTAGTACACATGTTCCCTAGGATTTGATCTTTCAAATTGAAATGCCAAATTAGATTTTTTACACAAATTACACGGTCCGCTGAACATAGAGAAAATGATAGTGTGAATGGGGTATCCATGTTGTATATATTTTGGTTTTGAGGATCAGTGCACGTGTCTCAAATCATATTTTGGCTGGATGTTGATTGTTTTTTGTGTGTAGATGCATTATGAATATTAATAATTATTATGTGAATGCTTTGTTTCAATCAATATGTGACACTATAATCATGATAATAAACAAATTTAATTATGATTAGACCTTTAGACCATTAGACATCTATTTATACATTATTTGTTCGCTAAATAGTTTCTTTTCTTTTTTTTCAGCCGGAAGATTTGATGAACATGCAGCATTGTAATCTGTTATGTTTACCTGAGAATTATCAGATGAAATATTATTTTTACCATGGATTATCTTGGCCGCAGGTAATTAATAGGAATTGAATACCCAACAAAAAAAATATCGGCATGTATAACATTTGAAAGGCTTGTTGGTGAAGTCACTCTTAGGTACAAAAAATGTAACTGATAAGCATTTGCCTGTATAATACCAGTAATACATAACTATTTTGAAATTTTCCTGACGAAGGTGCAAAAGTGACACTAACAGTACCTTGTAGTTGAAGTTCATTATATATTTGACTAATTACAGTACGTTGAGAAAAAAAAATTACTTACAGAGTGATAGTTGGTTATAAATGGTGATCACATTCTGATTTACATCTATCTCTATAATAAAGTTTTCTGTTGAGATGAATTTCAAAGTGAATTACTGTTCATCACAATCATTCACTTATACTTGCTTCTGACTGAAAAAAAATTATGCATGTAATATATAGTTAAAACTCCAAACAACAAAAACTATCGGCATTGCAACACCTACTAAACTAAATATATGATCAATTGATGAGTCTAATTGATTACTCCTTATACATTTGTACATGTTATAAAATTGAGAATGGAAATGGGGAATGTGCCAAAGAGACAACAACCCGACCATAGAAAAAAACAACAGCAGAAGGTCACCACCAGGTCTTCAATGTAGCGAAAAATTCCCGCACCTGGCTGGCCCCTAAACAAATATATACTAGTTCAGTGATAATGAACGCCATACTAATTTCCAAATTGTATACATGTTATACAATTATTGTCTTCAATTGACAACTTATGAATAATGTTTTTAATTTTTACCTATTATCAACAAGCTTTGATTTCTTTGCATGTTGTTAAAAAAAATGAGACTATACTTGAAGGGTCGCATGTTTAAGGAGTTAAGGCCTTTAAAATTGCAAATGCCAAATCCCTTGAAAGATATATAAAATAAGTAGAAACTGTCAAAAGTAAAACATGATCAGCAATACATTTACCTAGATCTATAAAAATGCCAAAATGACCTAAATATATGTAAATTTTCTATTTCAGCTATCCTATGTAGCAGAGGATGAAGATGGTAAAATCGTAGGTTATGTACTGGCTAAAATGTAAGTGTAAAATAAAATGTACAGTTAGCTGATAATTGTGTTCAATAGAAATAAGAAGATGTGGTATGGGTGCCAATGAGACAACTCTCCATCCGAGTCACGATGTGTAAAAATTAAACAATTATAGGTGAAAGAACACAGATCCTTGGCTCAAATACATGTACATCTAATTGAAACAGTTGAGAGTGACTTGTATCATTGTAACACCTGAATGTCTGTTCTATGATTAATAAATGAGATTCATATCATATTTTAAGACAATTGAATCTTGTCATGCTTGTGGAAGTGTGCTTTACCTTCAATGCAGTAGTTCACATGTTAAATTTCATACTGAATCAAACCAAAGAATTATGAAAATAGGTAAAAATGTACATGAACCACCTTTGGGTGCGAAATTTTCTCGCTGCGTTGAACTTGAAGACCCATTGGTAGTCTTCAACTGTTGTCTCTTGGGTCAGGTTGTTGTCTCTTTGACATATTCTCCATGTCCATTATCAATTTTATGTAGTAACTGCTTCTCTGTCAACCACAGGCCATTTATGAGTAAGATCAAAAACTAAGCCTTTAAACCTAGCTTATTGAAAACTGATTCAGTATGTTAGTCTAATACAAAGTAAATGTTCATGTTATTGACTTTCTGTGTTTAGATTAAATCAGCGTTTTGAACACTAATCTTTAGATCTTACATTGTATTTGAATATCATTTTATTTGTATGATTTTTTTTAGGGAAGAAGATCCTGAAGACCAGGTACCACATGGTCACATCACATCACTGGTATGTATAAAGTACAATAGTTGCAATATAAACACACTTACTTTGATAGATACTTTACACATTTAGAGATCAGTAGCTGTCATTGCTGTAATTTATTTTTAAGGTGATTTATTTTTTTGCTGTTTTCTTAACTTGTGGAAGTTTTTTCCAAATAGATTTTTTCATTGTTTGTTTCAAATAGTACTTTTAAACTTTTCTGTGTTAATCTCTATGATAAAATGCATGTAAAGTTTGATTTTTGCTGTTGCTAAATTAAAAAGTTTGGAGTTTTGTCTCTGTATTTCCTGTAAATGGTAAAAGTTATTTCTGTTACTAGTGGTTACTGTAACAAAGCATAAACATTGTATTCATCACATGTCATGTTTGTTTTGTAGTATCTATACTTAATCAAAAATTTAGTACGGGTAGCTGATGTTAATCTGTTAATTTTGTTTCTCTCCATAACTAAAATGCAGATTAAAAAGATTTTTAATTCTAAAATTTATTGTAGTTTCATAAAATTCTTAAAAATTACACACAGTTAAAAGATGTCTGACAAGAAGTATCAGTTTTTAATCTGTGCTTTAAATATTAACATTGTCAGAAACTATTTCAGTTAAAAAAAAAAATATTTGAATTTCAGGCAGTAAAAAGATCTCACAGACGATTAGGTTTAGCACAGAAACTTATGGATCAAGCATCTAGAGCAATGGTTGAATGTTTTGATGCACAGTATGTCTCTTTGCATGTTAGGAAGAGTAACAGAGCTGCTTTACATTTATACACCAACACACTCAAATTCTCGTAAGTATAAAATATGAATAAATCCTACAGTACAAGATAATCCCTTTGTACTGTGGATTTATCATTATTTGTTGAAAATCAATTGTTGGAAAAGATCAACCATGAAATTAAAATGTTCGAAAAAGTACAAATTTTGTATAGGCATGGATGCAGAATTTTTTGGAAATAATATTTTACGTAAAATCCATGAAAATTAGTTTACACGAAAATGAAAGAATACATAGAATACAAAATGAATAATAATGAAAACCTAAACTTGCAACCTGGTTTTAAACTAATTAAATTTATTCAGCTTAAAACTTTGTGTAAGTTGATTATAGTCATGTTATTGGTATTCCAATATGTGTTATTATGAACATCAAGAAAGTGTCATCAAATGAATTACTTTTTGTACTGTTTCTCTGCATTTTTGACTAATTGGTTTGTCATGTTTCAAAATCACAAGATGTGCTCATGTGCATGTAATTTTAGTACAAAACTATCTAATTGATTATGACTTGCTATCATTCTTGTAACCTATAAAAGCACAACTTTTACTTAGGGACTTAGTTTCGTGTTTAATTTGCAGACAGAGGTAATCAACAGAATAGAAACCAATCAAACATTTAACCTTCAAGGAAAATGACTTTCATATACTTTAAACCATTTAAACTTATCCATGAAAATCTTTTTTTATTAAATGTTTATTTCAGATTCTTTATTATTATTTTATGAAAACTGGCAGCCAAAAATAAAATAAAACTCAACTTTTACCACTTAACCCTATGATGTTTATTTTTTTAGAATAAGTGAGATAGAACCTAAATATTATGCTGATGGGGAGGATGCCTATGCCATGAGAAGAGTTTTAAAAGACTTTAAAGATAAGGTAATAGTGAAAAAAATATTAGAAACTGTTAGTTTAAACATATTTATTTATAGTGGATTGTGAAACCAGTTATTGCAATTTATATTAATTTCTTTTCACTTTGCGGTTGCGAGTGCTGCCTTGTAGCGGCATTAGTCTGATCTTTAATGAAATCTACAAGGGTGTCTTTTACTTGCAAGAGATATGGCTCTCTCTTAACACAGGTCAGCCATTAATTGTCCCCGTCCGATTCACTGTCATCATTTCCTCAAGACCCGCAAGACTCGCAAATGGTGTTAAGGGAGAGCCGGAAATTCAGTCCCTAAAATTTTCATCACAGAACAAGAATTGAACCAGGAACCTTTGTGTTAGTAGTCCCATGCGCTAACCACTAAACCACAGCATTATAAACTGTACACTGTGGATTTAAATTATTCATGGAATACTTATTTTTATTAAATCCAAAATTCTTTGAAAAGTCTTTAATGATTTTAGGCAATCTATACTTAATTGGGAGATATTTCAAATTTGATGAAATTTTGTATGCATTTGAAATGCCTTTAACTGCATTTCATAACATAAACAAATTTATAATATACCAATTATAATTCATGAAATAGTCGGTAAAAATTTGCGAGTTTGTCTATTAGTGTCTATATAGTGTCTATAAGCAAGGAAGAAAATTAATCATTATTTTACAATTTTTATACTCTTTGTAATATTCTATCAACAAATTTAAAACAATTATGAAAAAAGTAGAAAGGACATTTCTGTAATATGAAAGCTACAAAAATTAATTCTAGGGAAAACAAGAGTCAGAGACAAAACCACAAAATGTTATTCCATTTCCTCAATTTATATTAAATTTTAATTCTAATATTTTTTTATTTTTCAGTCAATAAAAGATACATCTTCTGTAAAAGCAATAAAAGATACACCTGGTAAAAAAGACAAATCAAAGAAAGATGGAGACACATCAAAAGAGAAGACAGACACCACAAATAAAGAGACTAGAGAATCATAAATAAGCTGGTTTTAGTCATTTTTACAAACATTACAAGAACAGTTAATTAATCTGTGGATTTTCATCTTCTTCCACTTGTAATTTTTTGTTTTAATATTCTTGAAAAGAATTCTTCTCTATGCATTTAACTTTTCAAAGAATGGGATAAAAGTTTTTAAAAATATGTTGACGCTTATATTATTTTTGGTGATTATTGATTATGAATTCAATACTTTTTTGGGTACATTCTATTAAAGTTAAAAATTAGTATTTGCTATGTTGAGTAAAAGTGTTTTTTTTTTTTTAAATTTCTATAGAAATATCATTTCCTCTTGGTTTAAAAGCTTGAAAAATCACTTGGAGTTTTTTTTTAACTTGATATATCTAGAAATCAATGAACAAATGTATATATTATTGTTTGGGATAGTTTATAATAGAACATTGATTGGAGTTTAAAACTTGAATAACTTCCAGTTCTAAAAGTTTGTTTTTCATAAAAAGTATGTGCTTTTCTTATAAAGTATGTATGTTTAACATGTATTTCATAAAAAAATGTTAAAAAATTTAGTTGTTTTTCACTTTATATATAGACAAATCAATATTTTATTTAAGTCTCACTTCTTACAAAACATTTACACATTATTGCAACTTCACATATAAGTCAAGAGCCACTCTAAAAAGAGTTATGAGAGATTACATGTATTTTAATACCACCATTTAAAATAATGAGAGGTGGTACTATTGCAAATTATACAAATATTTGAATTGGAGTTATCTTCCTTTGTACATTTACTACATTATTGTAGTTGAACCAGTTGAATAATCATTGTATACTGTGTATTTATTTTCTTGTGTATCAATTTTGTGGATTGAGGAAAATTGCATTTTCATGGATATTTGAAATTGTGATTTTGCCAATCTTTGCATACAAACCCACTATAAAGATTGTTACTCGTAGAACATATAAATTCATGGTTTACCTGTACCCCTGAAGTCAACAGAAAGTAATATCCAACCAATAATAATGAATCCAAAAAAGAACATATAAAACAGAAGAAAAATAAGAATTTGATCCTATACATGACCTGTATAAAGTTTATATGATTTAAGTGTTCCTGTGGAATACTATTTCAGCTTTATAGACTTATTTGTATTAATAATGGTTAATACTAAGCAAAAATTTAATGTCATAAGGGTCTAGGTTTTGCACTGAGTACGTCCATCAGTCCAGCAAATGAGTTTTCCAAACTTTTTTTCTTCTTGCGTGAAGATATTGTTTTTATATTTGGTGTATTGATTTATAATGACAAGTGATAGATCAATTTTTAATTCTGTTTCGGTCTGTTGATTTTGTGCAGAGTTATGGTCCTTGGACTTGGATAATTCACTTAAATAATCAATGTTCTGCTCTCTTTTTTGTCATGCTTGAAGATATTGACTTGATATTTGTTATATAGTTTACACTATGACAAGTTATAGATCAAGTTAGCTTTTTGTTTCAGTACAGTGAATTTCTAACCAGTATGGTACTACATATTGCCATGAAATACTTTCAGAATGCTTGTTTTATTTGGAGATGTCATCCTTCGAAGAAGCATTATTCTGATTGATAAGAATCTCACACAGTTTCTAAAAAGTTCCATAATACCAACTTTTGCACCAGAGTTCATTTTTTGACAGGTTCCTTGATCTGTGGTAGGACATCTTGGTACTCAGTCAAGTAAGAACATTGTATAATAGAAAAATAAAGCTTTACATCATGATCTGTTTTATGCTGTTTTACACTACAAAAGCATTGGTAAGCAGTAAACTTTCACCAAAATTTGCCCTGATTATATTTTTGAATTTTTTTGTTGTTGTTGCCCTTATTTAATTTGTTGCCCTTATTTAATGACTTGACCAATTAACAGGATGTCCAAGCACAGAGAAAGTAACCTGTTGAAAAATAATATAATCCAAAGTCAAAAGTCAGTTGTATGAAATAGTCCATTTATAGTATTAGAAAACAGGAAATTCAATGTAAGTAAAGCTCTCATACATTACAAATTATCAATGCTAAGAGACTGATAAAATATAACCCCATTCTGTTCAGTTATAACTGTAATACTGTGATGAAAATATTTACTTCATTTAACACATTTTAAATTCAAAAGCATCAGCAAACAAGAATTAGGTATCTGACAAATCCTAAAAGCATACACACATTATGTAAGCCAAAAAAGTGTCCCATGAAATTGTGTCTTCTTAAACTATATTTCACAGATCATCTGTAGATCATCAATAGAATTTGAGAAAAAATGACAAACAAAAAGTTAATATAAAAAAGAAGATGTGGTATGATTGCCAATGAGACAACTATCCACAAAAGACCAAAATTACACAGACATTAACAACTATAGGTCACCGTAAGTTCATTCAATATATTGAAAAGATCACAGTATCGGTAATCAGGCATTTAATGGCTGATGTATGTTATACAACAAGAAAAGTCTTAAAATATGTATTATCTGAACTTTATACATTTTGTACCTTCAAACATATTATTTTCTGCAATAATTTGACAGGAAATTGTGTCCTATTTTACCAATCACATTCAAGCACAAGATTCAGTTCTATATACCGGTAATGTGTTTAGGTTTTACCACTCCCTATGGCTCAATGATAAGGTGAAATTACACTTCAATGAAGTACATTTCATGCGACTGTACATGTTGTGCAAGTGTGAGATTTAGCTAGCTATAAAACAAGGTTTAATCCACCAAATTCTACACAAGAAATTGCCTGTGACAAGTCAGGAATATGACTGTTGTATTCCATTCTTTTGATGTGTTGGAGCTTTAAATATTGCCATTTTATAAAGGAAACTTTTTTCTGTTTTGAATTTTCCTTGGAGTTTGGTAATTTTTTTACTTTTTCATTGTAACATCATATCATCTGGGTTGATTCTTCAATAGAAAGACCTATCATTCTGAAAGAACACTTACAGCACAAATTTTCTGCACCAGGTGCACATTTTTTCAATTAATAGATGTAAGAAGATGTGATATAAGTGCCAATGAGATAACTCTCTATCCAAGTCACAATTTGTAAAACTAAACCATTATTGGTTAAAGTACTGTCCTAACAGGATGCCTTGCCTCACACCAAACAGCAAGCTATAAAGGCCCCCAAAGTGACCAGTGTAAAACCATTCATACAGGAAAAACAGGGGTCTAATCTATAAAAAAAAAAACAACAAGAAACACTTATGAACCACATCAACAAACAGCAACCACTAATCATCAGGTTCCTGCACAAATGCAGCATGTTTAAACTTTTTATAGATACCAACCATCACCCTTACCTGAAATAATAGTGTAACATCACAATGTCTCTTTTTATTGATGCTCGTGGTCAAAATATTTGCACATCAAAAACAGATAGAAAACAACTCCATATATAGAAGTAGATTTTATTTAAAATGTTACATTTTTAATAAAGGTTATGTATTTTATAGAATAACCTGCATTTATATGCATTTGAAAGACATACATTTGTAATTGCACAGAACTTTTGTATAATTACTTCTTAATGTATATTCAATAACAGTCATTCACATTTTGTTTATCAATACCGGTACATACATAATTCCAGCACTGTTGTTTGAAAATGAAAAAAAAATTGAACCAAAAACTTAATCTTTAAAAAATTATACCAGTACATGAATTTTTTTTACATCGGAATATTAAAGAACTGATTATGTTATATAATAGGTGTGTAAAATGAGTATTTGGGCCTCAGTAACCAAGGGGTATTAGTAGTTCATCTACATTTATCCCTTGCTTGTAAAAGCTAAGGTTGTGAGTCGGACCACACTCATGGCTCTAGTCTTACTTGTTTTCCTGTTTGTTAATGATGATGAAGTAAAGTTATCTCCCCTTTATTAATATAATATTCAGTTGACTTGTTTTGTTACATAATTCCTGTTGAAGTGGTGGTTCTCTACAGGTACTCAAGCTTCATCCACTAATAAAAGTAGGCCATTGAGATATAGCCAATCAATCAATGAAATGGATATTCTAACACAAGATTCCAATAGCTAAGAGTTAATTAATTTAAATTCCTGCTTGGTTACCAGATTTCTGTGATGACTCTTTTTTTATAATATTTACAAGATTTTGATCTGTTATTCATTTTCTAACATTTCATCATATTGTAAGAACGACTGGTTCATTAAATTGGTTTAGCAAATTTCTCAGACGGTATTTGTTCATTAAATAGTTTTTGGAGGTTCTATCATATAAATCAAACAAGTACAATGCACACACCATAATAAAGAAACAAAGCTGATAAGCATAAAACTACTGAAGTTAAGATTTATTGAATGAATGGCTGTTTCTATGTGTCCTACGATGAATAAGTACTACGATTGGATTTCTTAACTTAAGCGGTTGAAAGCAAATCAGGCCAGAATACAAATAAAAATAAATAAATTGAGACATATATATAATTATATATAAATTATAACAACCATACAGTTGAGACATATATATGTATATATATATAAATTATAACAACCTTAATACAATAATCTCATAAAAGTATCACAGTTATCTATAATGTTACATAACTTTTAAATGTAAAGAACAAATATGATTATGTGAAGGTATTGACACTGCTCCTGCTACAGATATACCAAAGGAATCTGCAATGGTTGCTGCTCCTAAACTGTATTCTCTATATTCTGCTCTAATCTGTAAAGATAAAAGTACATGTGTTTAAGCCTTATCAGCAAACTTAATCAAATATAGGTGACCGTCAAAAAGTATTAATATTATAGTTGTCAGCTACTATATGTCAGTTGGTCTCAGGTGGAGAGTTATTAGCAATCATACCAAATCTTATTTCTACTCTATATAAAATACTTATACATAAATCTACATTCAAAACTATTATATCTTTCAACAACATTGAAAAATGCATAAGGTGACACTAGGGGTAGTGGTGAACTTCATGTAAGATAGTGTAAACATGTCTTTAAATTCAATGCTTGTGAATTTCATGGATATAGGTGATCCAAAACAAAAGAAACGATGAACAACAAATTTCCTAAAGGCAGGTATGCAGAATTGGTAAAATCAAATCCATAAAAATACAATTTTTCCTTGCTCCACAGGAAAAAAGGATCACATTATATACAACATTTAGAAATACTACCTACCTCTTTTGAAATTTGATAAAATGTGTTGACAAAAGCTGCCCCTCCTAACAATCCTTCAAAGAATATGATCACAAATATTATGGCTATACTAGGTATATATCTGTAGAATACTTGTGTTAACAGTATTCCTAGATTGATAAACTGAAAAAGAAGAAAATGTATTAATTACACATATATACACATTATTATTTTATCATTGTCTTGTAATTTTGCAGTCAAACATTGAAACCCTTTGTGTAATAGTTTTAGATAAATATGTCTTGAAACTGTTAACAAATGAGAAAGCATGTCAACATCACCTTTTTCGTTTGAAGATACTGTCAGAACAGGTTTAGTACTAAGTTCAAAATAGTTTGCTTCAAGATTTCTTCTTTTTTATGATAACAACTTTAACATCCAAATTCCAGAAAATATTTCAAAGTAACTTATTTTTATGAGAAAAAAAAATAAATAGATAATCATAAAAAAATTGTATAAAAACTAAGGTTATGATCATGAAACATAAGCATTCCTTGTCGTTTGTTGATGTGGTTCATAAGTGTTTCTCATATTTATATAGATTGGACCATTGTTTTTTTCCTAGTTGCTGGTTTAACGCTAGTCTTTTTTGTGGCCTATTATAGCTTGCAGTTCAGTGTGAGCCAAGGCTCTATGTTGAAGGCCATACTTTGAACTATAATGGTTTACCTTTTACAAATTGTTTCTTTGAAGGAGAGTTGTCTCATTGGTACTCACACCATATTTTCTTATATCTACTTATCTAATTTCAGCATCTATTTTAATATGTATGTAGGATTTATTGCTCCTTTACATCATGCTTTTGGATTTTATACATAAGGCTTTCAGCACCACTAACATGAAATATATTTTTGAAATGTGCACATCAGACTCTGACTTCTCTTGAACTGAATTTTAATGTGCGTATTGTTATGCATTTACTTTTCTACATTGGTTAGAGGTATAGGGGGAGGGTTGAGATCTCACAAACATGTTTAACCCCGCCGCATTTTTGCGCCTGTCCCAAGTCAGGAGCCTCTGGCCTTTGTTAGTCTTGTATTATTTTAATTTTAGTTTCTTGTGTACAATTTGAAAATTAGTATGGCGTTCATTATCACTGGACTAGTATATATTTGTTAAGGGGCCAGCTGAAGGACGCCTCCGGGTTCGGGAATTTCTCGCTACATCGAAGACCTGTTGGTGACCCTCTGCTGTTGTTTTTTATTTGGTCGGGTTGTTGTCTCTTTGACACATTCCCCATTTCCGTTCTCAATTTTATATAGTGTATGAATTAATTTTCTGCATATTGTAATTTTGATTTTACAACAAACATCCAGATCCAGTGCTTAAAAGTCTCAAATTTTATTTTCCACTATAATTTTACTATTTCAGAATCTAGAACGGACCTGATATATTCCAGAAAGATAATTATTTGTGATAAAATATCCTCTGGAAATGTTTGAACCATATTAGGGATATGAAGGCATCTCCAATGGTGAAGTAGACTGTGATTACATTTACTGATTTTCATGGCACAATCAGACTTTTTTAGGTACTGTTGGAATGTAGTATTGGTATTTTGCTGATAACTTACCTGAATAATAGGAAGCACCCACAATCTTTTCACTTCAAAAAAATTGACAGAAGACCTGGATATAAAAACTCCCAGCTGGTAGTCTACTTGATACCTAAACCAGAAAGATAATAAACTGCAAATGTGTTAATAAATTTTCTTGAACAAAGTTCAATACTTGTTACAAATAAAAGGAAATGTTGTGTAGACATCAACAAGACAGCAACCATGGCCATATAAGTAATAAAACCAGGCAACACATCCAGATACACATATTTGAATTGGAAGAGCTCTTTTTTCTTAAATTCTTAGCTATGAAAAAAATATGCTCAAATGGTGGAACTATGTAAATTTATGGTAATGTGACCTGAATCAAAATGCACAACTTCAGCAGTGTGATTTGACTAAAAACATCTTTGTAATATTCCAGAAGAAAATATTACATGCAAATTTAAGACAAAAAGGTTTAAAAAAAAAGTAAATAGACTTCCAACAATTCAGAGTAACCAAAGTTTGAAATAAATTCAAAGATTTATGATTTGCTTTTACAAATAGCAAATATTTTATGAACAATTGCATTAAATCATCTTGCTGTTAGTCTTATTTGTTTTCCTTAATTGCTGAAGCTCATACAATGACTATTGGTCATCCTACATCCACATTATTTGGACTCTGGTAGATAGTTATCTCATTGGCAATCATACCACTTCTCCTTATTTTTATATTGTTCATTTTACTTACCATCTATATTGTTCTGAGATAGACCATGATACATTGTTAAAATACAATATTTCCATCTGAAAAGAACAAGCAACAAAAATACAATGTATATACATGTAGTACGAAGAATGTTAGTCAGATATATTAAAAGCTCAATTGTGTCCTGTATTGTTCACCCTATATGTAGTTTTATACTTGCAACCATTGGTGTTGTCTTATATAATAATAATATTTCATTATATAGCTGTTTAACCTTTCCCTCTATGATAAGAGAGTACCGTATTTGGGCATGTATAGTCCGCACTTTTTTCCTTAAATATGTAGTTTGTACATGGGGTGCAGACTATACACAACTATAGACGGTTTTTGAAATTTATAAAAAAAAAAAAAAGTTTATTTCTGCATTAATAATGTATATGGAGACGTTTATTATATTTATTTCATTTGATTCTTATTATTTGATTCTTTTTTAACTTTTCTCTTCAAAATTGATTATTCAAAGTAAAGGTGTGACATCCTGCATAGGTAATCAAGAGGGGTAATTAAGGATTAAGTATGGGTGTGTTGCAATTAATTAATGATGTCAAGTATCCTTTCTTTCTAGAAATGGTTAATGATTGTGAATTCATGTAATTTCTCACTGTGTTGAAGAGCCATTGGTGGCCTTTGGCTGTGTTTTGCTCTTTGGCCAGGTTGTTGCCTCTTTGACACATAACCTGTTTCCATTTTAAATTTATTTATGAAAAACAAAAAATGTGTGTAAAAATTTAAATATAATCATTAAGTTATCAACTTACCAATCCCTGATTTATAAAATATTCAGCAAAATATACCAGTATTAGTGGAATCATATACTTTAATAATGGCTGAAAATATAAACATACAACTTATAAAATAAATGACTCATATCAAACAGGAAATATAAATGGGTCAGTTCTAAAGATTATCCTCCCCCCTTTGCACCCCCTATTCTGATTCCAATGACATTTATTCCCTGTTCATAACTCTTAAATCTTAATTGCTGAATCACTTACTTTAAACTACTTCATCTACCCAACCATATCACATAGAAATGAGAAGATGAGAACAATGCTTAGTAGGCAGTTATGATTTAAATACTATGACAAAAACAAGATCTGTGTTTACTGGTGTTCAAAGGAAAATACATGGTACTGTCTTTCCCTAATAGGACTAAATCGAAATATCATGTACATAAATAAATAATGATGATTGCATATTATTTGGTTCATATGTAACAGCTCTATATCTGCATGGTATTGTTTGTATAAATTCTTTCACTCAGTGTTTGTCAATCCATTCATACTTACACGTAAAAGTCTGAATCTGTCTTTTAATGATAAATCTATTTTTGTAGAGACTGTAATAAAAATTTAAATTTTTTTTATACAGCTATTATTATGTTATATTAAGTATACAAATTAAAAAGGATGAAGATATCAATAATATGTTTCGGTTAACCTTTATATCTAAATTTGGCTTACACTATATAGCTACTAAGTGTGATTTAAATGCAGGGACTTTATCGATAACAATAATTTAATTAATAGTATTTGTGTTTAACAACCAATAAACAGTGGTGGATCCAGAAATTTTCATAAGTAGGGGCCCACTGACTGGCTAAGAAGGGGTCCGTTCCAGTCATGCTTCAGTGATTCCCTATATAAGCAACCAAATTTTTTCCTAAAAAGGGGGGCTCAGGCTCCTTGGCCCCCCCCCCCTAAATCCGCCTCTGATAAATGAAGAACAACAAAGTACACAAGGTTCCTTTATTAAGATCAGCATTTCATTTTCCCCAAGGCAAGATAAGAAAAGGAAAATAAATAATTTTAGATACAATTCCTAACTAATTTACTTTAAATGGTTATTACTATCATTAAGGGCAAATTATTGTATCTCTCTCACACTAATTGTCTTATTGCGTGTATTTTTTATTGCTATTTTGTCATTTTGGACTAAAATACAATTTTATTTATTGCTATATGTTGCCTGTTTTATTCACATAAAAAATGTAAAATACGAGTTTAAATTATTGTGATTATATATAACCCTGGCATATTTTTGCAATAATAAAAACATTACAACAACTTCTGAATATACAAAAACTGAGGTACCAGAGGGAGAGATACTTACCTTCTTTGCTATCATCTAACAAAGCTGTTGTATCATCTGTTGTCTCATCTGTTACTGTTTTTGTGTACATGTTATCAGGCTTTTTTAAAATTCCAAAATAACTAAAAAGTACACACAAATAAGTGTCAAAATAAGTCTGAAGCCTCACTTCTGCATAATAGTGTTTAGTATTTTTATTTATATAAAGTACAGGGTGAAAGCATTTTTAAACAAAAAGTTGATCAATAAAACAAGTTAAAAATATTTGAAAATTTAATTTATATTTAAATGTGTATGAAATATCACACACATATCATTTCACAAACATCAATATACTTCGTTCTGAAGGCTTGGCTTAATTTCTAAATGCAGGTCTCAATAATTCTTTGAAATTTTATGATTATGTTTATTTGAAAATACTGGTAAATAAATCATCATTATTGAAATTGAAGACAATCATGAGTATCCTATATTTTCAAAGCTTCCTTTCCAGTTTATAACTTGGATTTATCCTTTTTATAAATACAAAAAAAAAAAAGAGTGCACACGCTGAAATGTCTCGCCTTCTATACTAATCATTGATATTATGTTGATAGTCCTAAGTATAAAGCTAAGCTTTAATACAACAGTCACATAAACTTAACATTAACCAAGTCCAAGATAACTAAACAAAGACCAATGAACCTTGAAAATGAGGTCAAGGTCAGATGAACCATGCCAGGCAGACATGTACAGCTAACAATGCTTCTATACAATATATATAGTTGACCTATTACTTATAGTTTAAGAAAAATAGACCAAAACACAAAAACTTAACACTGTGCAATGAACCGTGAAAATGAGGTCATGGTCAAATAAAACCTGCGCGACTGACATAATGATTCTAAAATATTTCCATACACCAAATATAGATGACCTATGGCATATAGTATTAGATAAAAAGGCCAAAACTCAAAAACTTAACTTCGACCACTGAACCATGAAAATGAGGTCAAGGTCACATGACATCTGCCCGCTAGATAGGTACACCTTACAATCATACCATACAACAAATATAGTAGACCTATTGCATATAGTATGAGAAAAACAGACCAAAACACAAAAATTTAACTATAACCACTGAACCATGAAAATGAGGTCAAGGTCAGATGACACCTGCCAGTTGGACATGTACACCTTACAGTCCTTCCATACACCGAATATACTAGCCCTATTGCTTGTAGTATCTGAGATATGGACTTGACCACCAAAACTTAACCTTGTTCACTGATCCATGAAATGAGGTCGAGGTCAAGTGAAAACTGTCTGACAGACATGAGGACCTTTCAATGTACGCACATATCAAATATAGTTATCCTATTACTTATAATATGAGAGAATTCAACATTACAAAAAATCTGAACTTTTTTTTCAAGTGGTCACTGAACCATGAAAATGAGGTCAAGGACATTGGACATGTGACTGACGGAAACTTCGTAACATGAGGCATCTATATACAAAGTATGAAGCATCAAGGTCTTCCACCTTCTAAAATATAAAGCTTTTAAGAAGTTAGCTAACACCGCCGCTGCCGCCGCCGTAGCCACCGCCGCCATAGCCGCCGCCATAGCCGCCGCCATATCACTATCCCTATGTCAAGCTTTCTGCATCAAAAGTTGCAGGTTAGTTTTCACTTTCAGTTATATGAAAACAAAAAGATTCAGAAACATTTACCTTATTGCCATGGTTACAGGAATGATGGTCATGACAAACAATGTGTTACGAGGAGAAAGACCTGCTGATGTCAAACCCGCGTAAGATAAGGCACCAAATACACCAGCTCCCCCTGTTCCTGAGGAATATGTTGATATAACATTTCTGTAAAAAAAAAAAAAAAAAAGAGTTGTGGTCAGTATCAGAAGAGCAATCTGTTCCATAAATTATGCAATATCTACAAAACTTAAGGCATGAAATCCCAATGGTAAATCTGACTTTAAAAATTTTATCATTTTATTTGTACATCTGTTGGTCTTTAAGCTCCTGATGTATTGATGAGTCTTTGATTTCCAATAGTTTTGCTCCTTAGTGTTAGCTGCTTATATAATAAGTGCTCCTAATGAAAGTTAAGAGTAGAAAAATGCTTGAAAAAAATCATGATAATTCTTATTTCAATGCATTTATTAGTTTTATTCCATTTTGGTATGATAAATAGAAGTTTAAAAAAAAATGTTACCTTCCACAGCATTCATTGATATTGCAAATCAAGCATGTTTGTACCATTCAAAAATTAAGAATGTTAATACAGACAACATCTATCAACGCCACTGCCATAGAAACAAGAAATACAACCCCTCTTAGATATCTTGATATTCAATGTCACATAGATAATAAATAAATTAACACTCTTGCAAGGAAATAGTAGTTAAACACAAAACATACCTATCAAAAAAAGCTGAAAGACTCATATAAGTTACTTCTCCTAAACCACCACATATACTGGCACAAACAACTCCTGAAAAACAAATGTAAATGGTCATTATGTATTGATTTTGCTCTTTGTTAAAGGCTGTATGGTGACCTTCAATTGCTTAGATTCACATCATTTGGTCTCTGATAGTTTTCCCAATGGAAATCAGCTCTCAATGAGTCAATCAAGCAAATCTTTCCAAACTATTCCTCTGAAATGTATCTTACTAATGTTTTGATATACTGATACATTGCATATCAGATTGACAAGCATTTTGGTTGTTCAAACACATAACTAAATCTTTATCAGATATCTGAAGCAAAAGATAGCAAATGAATAAAAAACTTACTTACTTCAAAAACAGAAACTAAATCAAGACATTTCAATGTAACAAAACATTTACCGGTAGTTTTTATAGAGAATTCTCGATAGTTCGAAATTCACAAACGCAACGTTTAAAATCTTATTTAAAACATAAAAAGTGTGATTCAAGACTGATCAATCAATTTTCTGGTGTGAATCAAGTTCAACCAACACAACATTCATTTCCTAAGGCAAAAGTTGTAGCCAAGTTTGCTTTTAAAGTATAATTTTAATAACTATGTTGTGTTTTTCTCTCTAATATCGCAATTTTAAAAATGATGAAAGAGTATGTTGAAAAAGAATGTTGCCATAGAAAGTATTAAACTTACCTAATATACTCATCCATATACCAACAGAAAATCCAACCAATAGAAAACTGGACAGGTTAAACAACACAACTATAGCAACTCTAACTCTGTAATGAAAGGGAATTTGCTCCATAAGTATATTTTGATTGTCTTACATTTTTTAGAACCTGAATTCATTATTGCAAATAGAAATGAAGCTTTTCCTCAGAATCACTTTCTCTTTGTCAAGGTATCATCGGTAAAAGTTTTATCAATTCTTTTGGCCAATTGATTAAAAACAATAGCTATTGTTCTTTGTGTAGTTTATTCCCTGAGACCTTTGAATTTCTTCTAAGAGAAATCACTCACTCATTGATTAGTTTACTTGGAAGAAAAACATTATCTTCTAAAAGTAGATGAAAATACATGTATCAACTCACAAAACTGTATTTGATGCTGTATTTAATCAATATCTATTTTCAACATATAAATATAAACAGTGATTTAATCATCAAAAGTTTTAGACTCTGAACTATTTTCTAGATAGTCTAGGTTGGTTTCCTCTGTAAAATATTCAAAATGCCCTCAGAATATACAAATGTCAAACCTCTTAAATAACTGACAGGTACCAGTCTATAGACATTGATACTTGACTAGATTTTAAAGATGTCTTTACAAGAAAGGTATTACATAAAGATCATCTCCTACTCACAAATTATTTTGAAGATAAATCTTGAACAAAAATTTACAATTTGTATGAACTAGTGGCTTCAAAGAGCCTTTGTCGCTCACCTCATATTTTTGTTGAATGATTAATGCAACCATTATACTTTTGCTTATGTTTTAGAGATATAAGCCAAACCTGAATTTTACCCTTATGTCCTATTTTTAGCCATGTCAGTCATTTTGGTTGGCAAGCAGGGTCATTAGACACATTTTTTAATAGGTTATGGCCAAGTTTGGTTTACTTTGTCTCATTAGTCTCAGAGGAGAAACTTTTTGTAAAGATTACAAAACTTTACACAAAAATCTTCAAATTTGACCATAAAGGGCAGTAACTCCTTTAGGGGTCAATTGACCATTAGGTAATATTGACTTATTTGTAGATATTACTTTGCTGAACATTATTTCTGTTTACAGATTATCTCTGTCTATAATAATATTGAAGATGGTTTCTGAGAAATAAGCAAAAATCTACATTTTACCCCTATGTTCTATTTTTAGCCATGGCGAACATCTTGGTAGGCAGGACGGGTCATCAACACATTTTTTAAACAAGATACACTAATGATGATTGTGGCCAAGGGTGGTTGAATTTGGTCCAGTAGTTTCAGAGGAGAAGATTTTTTATAAAGTTAAATGCATATATATATGATGACGAAGGACGCCAAGTGATGAGTAAAGCTCACTTAGCCCTTTGGGCTAGTTTAGCTAATAAAAGGAGCAAATTAGAATGTATTAAAAATGTCGTCAGTAAAAATATCAAATTTTTTAGCTTTCTTGAATTACATACCTGTAACTAATATGATGGATGTAGAATGGTGCTGTCAGTTTGATGATCAGCGTAGGTAATATATCTGCCAGCAGAATAGCCTGTTAAAAGGATGTAAAATCATAAGTAAATGGACAGATGAATTTATATCTAGACTGATACAATGAAATGAATCAAATATAATACTTTATTAATAATCAATATTGAGTATCATATTGCCTTAAACAGAAAAGATAATATTCTTTAGATTTCTGTCCATTATTCTCTGTTCGTTATATTTTAACACTCCATTATTCTTTATTTTTTGGATAACTTTTTCTTAATTATATTTTGGCCCGTTTTTCTTTAGTATCGGTCTATTTTTCTCCTTTCTCTTAGTCCCATCCAGACCCTTATTAAGAGGGTTTAAATACATCACTTTCTTATAACTAATTTAACATATGAATTGGTCCTCTACTCATCAATAAGTATAGGTTTGTAACTTTGAATTCATCTACTTACTCCTGTGGATATTTCATTGCACTGCATGTAATGCTCATCGACTGGTTCAGTTGTAGTTGTCTCCTAAAATATTAAAAATTATTTGATTATTCAACAACAGTTGTAATGATAAAGATAGATTGATGCACTTTTTAGTCCTGTTTTTATCTGAGACTCCCATATCTGCTCAATCCCTACCCTTAATTTCACAAAAAAAATTAAAAAAGAAACATTTATGATGAATAATTCATTTGCAAGTGAATAGTTCAACCTAATTGAATCTGTATTCATGTGAACTTCAATTAAGCCCTTAGCAAGATATGGATACCGCATGCATTGTGAGTGTTCAGTGGTTTAAAAGAAAAGAATGTCAGCATTGAAAGTGAAACAAAGGTTTTAATCATTTAATTGACTAATTCGATCCAAAAAAAGCATTCTTATACACGTAAAAGGATGATTAACATATATTTTTAATCTGTCATATAAAATTAATCAGACCTAGAAAAATCCAAATGCACAGTCTTAAATCTATCTATATCTATACTATATTTATGTTTATATCCCTTAAATGGCAATCAATTACGAAACGTTCTGGATCCGCCACTGTAAGCTAAATACTTTTGACATCCGAAATTATTTTTCCTGAAACATTAGTTAAACCGCCGATACATCACTTTGAATTCATCATGCTTTGCATTGCCAAAAGCCAATTTTGTCCGGTATGGAACCAGTCCATGATTGACAAAGGGAATTAATTTGTTTAAAAAGTGTGTAATAACAGAATCAAATTGGTAATTGGCAAATGGATTATTAGATTGTGTCTAGACTAAAATACAGTACAAGGAATGAAGCTACATATTTTTGTGCCCATGTACAGTATATTGTTTATTTTAGACTTTGTATAAATTTAATAAATGTTTTACATTGTTATAAACCAAACATTTTGTCAAATAAGAGAACTTGAGTCAGATTGGTGAACATTAATTTGACAACTAGTGCCCCTTTAAACTGTAAAATTGGATTTTTCTTAATTATTGGAAGGTAATTTTAACTTCCCAACACTTAAATTACAACCTATTAAAATATCTATGTTTAAACATTTTCTGGCATAAATTTTAGATTTGAATATACCTCATCCTAGACAGTTTCTTAAATGATATACATCTACTTACATTATGATGAACTTCAGCACCTTTTTCTTGTTCTTTCAGTATATCATGAGCTGCACTCAACATTATCACATAGGCAAAATTATTACATAATCCAAGTATCCTATCAAAAATGTGGAGCAAAATCAGTCATTTGTTAGAAGAATGTTTACATTGATAAAGTTACATGTAAATCAAGGCCTAATTGTTTTGTTTATTAATACATGTCATGGGACTTGAGAATACATGTATGTGGAGCTCTATTTTCAAATGGACTAGGTTCGACTTTTCTAACTAAGACTCTGATTACAAGAATTTTTATGAAGGAAAATAACTACTTAAATTATAAATGAGACTTTTTATTAATTGCCAACCTGATATGGTCATGTCCCATTCATAAAAACATCGCAATAATTTTTGAATTTACAGTATATATTCATTTACCTAGTCATCAGTATAAGAATATTGATCAATTCATAAAAAAATACATGTGTGTCTTGGTATAATACAATATATATATTCTGAATACTTTTGTATAAAACATACAATTATATAAATAAAATTAACGGTACCAATTTTCTTGCACCAGATGCGCATTTCGACAATACATGTCTCTTCAGTGATGCTCGTGGCCAAAATATTTGAAATCCAAAGCTTATATAAAAGATGAAGAGCTATAATCCAAAAGGTCAAAAAAGTATAGCCAAATCTGTGAAAGGAATTAGAGCTTTGCATGAGGGAGATAAATTCCTTAATTTATAAATAATTCTATAATAATTTCTATCATAAAAATATACATATAAATTACAATGTAATATTTTATGTGTATACTTACCAGAAACCAATCAAGTTTCTTTTCTTATCAAATGAAGACAATACATTGCCTGTGGCATCTGTGAAAAAAAGATTTCAAAATATGAAATGTTGGACATCTGATATTATTTGCTTCACTAAGTTAACTGGAAGGAAATGGATGGCCAGGATCCAATGCAAATCACTGATATTTGTACAAGAAAATAGACCCTGCTTGCAATTTCGTCTACATTTTTAAATAAAATTTTTGAAATCTTGAGATCAATAATTGTATATTAAGTTGTGTAATGAGCTGTATAATAAGGTAAACAGACAGAAGGTCCGAGACCACAAGACGAATATAGTCCCTAGTGTTGACAGTGGGTTACTGAAATTACACTGTAAAAAAATTTGGGTCCAGAATTTTAAAGGAAAGTAGTGATTTGGTCCAGATGAAAAAGGTTGAAAATTAGCACTTCGGAAGCTGTCAAAAGATTTCAAGACGCCCTAAACATAAAATTGTCCATATTTTGAGTTAGAGCCGATGAAGTTTTCTATAATTTTGATATAATTTTGTCCCAAAAGTAGTACAACACACTGTAAAAGTTTCTTTGAGAAAGTGCAGGTGGGATTTTTTTAATTTTCATTTATGTTCTAAAAGAAATGCACTACGAAATAATTGTGGTCTCGGACCAAAAAGTCACAGGACAAAAAGTTACCGGACATAAAGTCACAAATTTGATAGGACAAAAAGTCACAGGACAAAAAAGGACAAAAAGTCACAAATAATTTTGTGACAATTGTTTTAATATACATGTATATATATATATTTTTTTTACATATTCATTTTTAAGTTAAGGAAATTGCTCATAAACCTTGATAAATGAAAATGTATTAAATTTTAATCATGTAAAATATATATTTATTGGCAAAATAAAGCCATTTAAGTACCAAGCCACTTTGACATTTTGTTTTCATAACAATTATTTGATCATTATTGATATTTATTGAATAAATTTTAATAACAAAGGGCTTTATATATAAAAATATCAAGAAAAATGCAAAAAAAATATTTTCAAAATAAGTGTTTTCTTGTTCAAAGAAAAATAATCTCAAATCTGAATTGTTACTTTTTGTTTGTGACTTTTTGTCTGTGACTTTTGTCCTTTGAGCTTCTGTCCTACATTCATGTCAAGTGTCTATTCAATTATGTAATACCGGGTACAACATATTGTCAAATTAGATTGGCATCAGCATGATCAGAGTGGAAGTATTCCAATAAATAATCACACATAAATTGTTATTTGTAAATTAACATGATTAAGACAGTTGTCAATCATACTTGTACTGTTGTATCAGTAATAATACTATTTGAAAGGAAAAAATATGTTGAATGATTCAGACAACTACATTGCAATTCATGCCTAATCAATAATGAATAAAGAAAAGGATCTTTGAGTTACTTTTGAGTCAAATTGAAGTATTAAAAAAAATTATAAGTAGTATTGTTAATTAAACACAGAGGAAATTTCTCAATGCATCATTCTTTTGACTATACATGTACAAATGTACATGCTATATGGACATGATGGATCAGGATATGTTTCTTACTTTTTAAAAGTCAATTGTTTGTCAACTGTTTAAAAAAGGGGGTCTCATTGGGGGGGGGGGGGTTCTGATCCTGCTTACTGTTTTGTCAGATTCCTGTATCCCGCTTACACTATGTACGTAAGCAATTCTCAGTATTTTGTAATTTCCTGTGTACCGCTAAACTTCATTTCCTGTTTTCACGGCACAATAATTTTACTTTCATGTGTCACCCTTACAAAAAATCGACAATCCCGCGTCACGCTTAGACCCCAATGAGACCCACAAATAGTGTTACATGTGTTTGATCTTTTAAAAGATATTTGTAATTTGATATCTGTTCAAGGAAGGGTCACAAAACTTGTTTCAGATATAAAAAAAATAAGTTATGAAGATTTATAACTTTCATTGTGATTACCAAAGTTGGAAAAAACATCATGAACATGATTCACAGTTGGTCTACACTAAAGAGCTTTACATGTATGGTTTTGAGGATATTACAATTTAACTGGATGTACAATGTATCTTTATACTTTAGCACCATTTTATTCAAATAAACTAGAGGTCACTCTTTAAAACTTTTGAAGAAACATTGTAAAATTGTAGGATGAGACATAGATTAATAAATCCTTTTCAATACACCTTATTGCTATTCGGTAATCTGTTCCCCTTGACCAGAAAATCTACCCTGCTTGAACTATTGACGCATACAACAATCACTTTTCCATTGTGGCATCAGATATTTTGTATTATAATGCCAAAATTTTACAGGAACCTTGATAATGTTCAGCAATGCCAGACAAATAGAGACAAGGTCTATTTAGAGTGATAGATCAGTGGAATGACCTGTCAGGTTTTTTTAAAGGCCTTTGAATGATTTGGTTGAATTTGGAGTTTTGGTCTTCCAACAGACTATTGGAATCCCAATGGGTACCAATTGTGCTCCTCTACTTGCAGATTTGTTTTTGCATTCCTATGAAGCAGAATTTATCCAAGGGCTTGTACAGAAAGGAGAAAAGAAATTAGCCCAGTCTTTTAATTTCACCTAAAGTTCGGTATATTGATGATGTACTCTCTCTTAATAATAATAGATTCAGTGATCACTTACATTTAATATATCCAAGTGAACTTGATATTAAAGATACTACAGACACAGATAAATCTGCTTCATATTTAGACCTCTTTTCTCGAAATGACTACTGTTGGTAGGTTAAATACCAAAATTTATGACAAACGCGATGATTTTAATTTTCCTATAGTTAACTTTCCATTTCTGTGTAGCAATATCCCAGCAACACCAGCAAATGGAGTATATGTGTCTCAATTGAAACGTTACTCTAAAGCTAGCTCAAAGTACATTGATTTTGTTGAACGAGGAATACTGCTTTCTCAAAAGTTGCTAAGACAGGGCTATGAATCTATCAAATTAAGGTCATCACTCAAGAAATTTAATGGTTGCCATCATGAGCAGGTTGACCATTATGTCAAAAGTGTGTCAGAAATCATATCTGATATTCTTCCTCAGGCATAATAACCTGCCATCATTACCGAACTGAACAAAGAAATAACATGATGGGTGCCATATAGGGTGCAGCAAATGCTTACCCTTCCGGAGCACCTGATTTCACTCCAATTTTTTTAGTGGAGTTCGTGTTGTTTCTTATTTATTAATTGTAACTGTTGATGTAAATGTCTTTTGGTTTTATGAGTCTTTGTTTACTCCTTGGTTTTGATTGTTATTGTTTATACCGTAATAAAGTTAGCTTTAAATGATGAAAACAGGAACCTGTATAAGATTATAAATTCAAGTTCACTGCAAATACCTATAAAAAGAAGTGTTACTTCAATATCATTACTTGAGCATGTTGAGTAGAAATTCTCACTACAACATTTCCAAGATAATATTCTATATTATCTACAGTGAATGAAGAAAAGGATCTGGGAGAAACTTTCGAGTCTAATTTTAAAATTTGAGAAACATATATGTGATATATATACATGTAACAAAGCGCAGAGAGTGTTATCATGGTTATCTCTTATTCATCATTCTTTTGATTACATAGATCAAGATATGTTTCTTACTATTTATAAATCAATAGTGCATCTGTTGTAAGAATATATGCGACATGTGTCTGGTCACCGTACCTTAAAAGACATAGATATGCAAACTGAAATCTGTACAAAGAAGGGCCACGTCTGAAACTTGTAAAAAATATATACAATGTATCATCTTAATTTTGAAGATAGACTACGTTCATTGGGTTTGACAACCTTGGAATATCGTAGGGATAGGAATGATATGATACAAATCTACAAGGCTTTGCATGGTATAAATGACATCAACTGGATGAGCCTATTTACTTTAGCCCCATCTAATAATACTATATAGGTCTCTCAATAAAACTTTTTAAAAAACAGTGCAAGACGACACTCAGACTAAATACTTTTTCAATTAGAGTAGTGGATCAGTGGAATAACCTGTCAGATTTAACTGTGACGGCAAAGACCTAGAATAATTTTAAGTCTGCATTAAATGGTGAAAATTGGAACCCGTATAAATTCATATGTTCGTGTTAAGTGTTCAGCTGTGCACACCTAAATAAGTTTTTTAATAAGTCTATATATATAAATATATTATTATGAGATGAAAAATCATATTTCGACAATCCAAGATGAGGGGTCAGTCTAGTAGAAGTGGTTTGACTTATGTAACAACCCGAAGATAAAGGTATAACATATATAACATGTATAATTGAGCCAGCGATTTTATTTTTTTTTTATCTGAAAAGAATATCAAAGACACATAAATATGACTATCAAACCATTGTTTACACCAAGGATTTATGATATTTTTTTTAGTGAGTCAATACAAATCTTTGTTTACAAATTATACATCCAAATGCAAAGAAAAAGGTCAGAGAATGGAAACAGACTTTTTTTTTTTGGTCATATGACATGTATGATAGACATAGAAAACTTCAAAATATATTTGTGTATGTGTCATTGAATTAAACAAAATTATAAATATACTTTGCATGTTTTCTCTAAAACTAAGCTCATCTTTTGAACGTGTTTCATTTTCATTCATTTCAATATAGACTGACAGCTGACATGTAGAACTCTTTCATAAAGAAGATATGAAAACTAGAAAATGTAAACACCCGAAGCGTTCCGAAAAGAATGGCGGCATCTTTCAAAGGGAATACAAAAAGCCAAAAACTTTCAAAATCTTTTAAAGACAGACTAGATGTACAAGTTTATAGTTTATTATAAGAGCCTCCATTTGCATAACACTGTTCTGTGTTAAGATAGAGCAGAAATTAATATGTTATTTTTGTGTAATGATATTCGTCAAAGACAAAGTTATTCACTTGTCCAAACTTGTTGTTATGCTAGAAATTGTGTGAACATTTCAATCACTTGTTTCTAAGTAAAATATTCCCACATTTTTAGAAAACGTTAATCTTACCAACCTTAATATTTACTGGCAATAAATAAAACCTAATTCTAAGCAGCAAGGTACCTCAGTTTTCAAATCTACATGTACATACTCATCATGTTACATGTAGCTGCGGAACCGTAGGCGTAGCTCTTAAGTCCTAATGATTTTATTAACTTATGTTATTTTTATAGTATTTGCGGGACGGTCTGCAAAATAAAAAGAATATAAAAAGGACCATAAGAGTTACGGTTATGCAGCTATCTTCAATCATGCTTAAATAAATATATATATACATGTATACAAGTTGGGTGCAAGACAACCCCAGTCATGATTCATCTACAAATAAGAAAAAATTTGGACTGTCTATAAAGTCACACAATGTCACCTCAAACACAGTATTAAAGGCAGTTTTGACTTTGTAAAGGATTAAATGAGTGTCTTAGTCTATGACGAAAAAACCCAACATATTCAGACATAAAGAAGAGAATTAAGTCTTATAGACATCATCTAAGTAACTCAGACAACCTGATCATCATCATCTCTAATGCCAACTCAGATATTCATGTAGTATAAAGGGAGATTTTATTATCATTTCGACGATATAAATAATTGAATAAGACAGTGTCTACGACAAAAAAGACCATTGAGGACTGTATATAAATTGTCTCTCAATAGTCTTTATTATAACTAAGACAATTCAGTTCACAACAAAATGCACTTAAACAAACTGTCTTTAAATGTGTGAGCACACTTTTTAAGGAGGTGACTGAGTGTTTTGTCCTTCCTGGCATACTGACAATCTGATTTGACTTAATCATGTTAATACAGGACTTTAAACAAATTCAATCTCAACTTTTTTGGCTTATTATTTCAGTTTTAGGGCTTTAAACAAATTCAATCTCAACTTTTTTGGCTTATTATTTCAGTTTTAGGGCTTTAAACAAATTCAATCTCAACTTTTTTGGCTTATTATTTCAGTTTTAGGCGCTAGGACTTTAAACAAATTCAATCTCAACTTTTTTGGCTTATTATTTCAGTTTTAGGCGCTAGGACTTTAAACAAATTCAATCTCAACTTTTTTGGCTTATTATTTCAGTTTTAGGCGCTAGGACTTTAAACAAATTCAATCTCCACTTTTTTGGCTTATAATTTCAGTTTTATAATCTTTTAATTGCCTGCAGAGTTAAACCAGTGACTTGAAATTTTAATTTACTGCATCTCCACTAAGCATGTAGCATTTATACCAGCAAGAATTACAATAAAGAAAACAAAATGTTCTAAATGCCAAAAGTAAGGTTGCTAACTGAAGTTTTTGCCCTTTTAATTTTCCTATTAAAATTATATTTTTTGTCTAAAATTTAGATTTTTGACATACCTGTGAGGGATTCAAGCTCTAAGGAAACTCTTGTTTTTTTCCTTTTTATGCCCCACCTACGATAGTAGAGAGGCATTATATTTTCTGGTATGTGCGTCTGTTCATTCGTCCGTCTGTTAGTTCGTTTGTCTGTCCGTCTGTCTCGCTTCAGGTTAAAGTTTTTGGTCAAGGTACTTTTTGATGAAGTTGACAATGAGCATGAGTTGAAGTCCAATCAACTTGAAACTTAGTACACATGTTCCTTATGATATGATATTTCTAATTTTAATGCCAAATTAGAGTTTTTATCCCACTTTCACGGTCCACTGAACATAGAAAATGATAGTGCGAGTGGGGCATTCGTGTACTGGGGACACATTCTTGTTTTTTTATCTTTTAATCACAATTTTATGTAAAGCATGTACAGTGCCAGATATAATTGTTATTTCCTGACATATGAAAAAAGGTTATTCCTGACAGATGGAAAAAAATATATAATCTGTTAATAGTGTAACTATAAATAACCATTTAAGACCTAGAAATGAATTGAAACAACTGATATTATATTCTCAAGCATGAAATAAAATTTTATTTGTACAAGATAACAAAGAAATTGATAAAATAGATACACATGACAAGATATATCATTATAATAACAAAACATTGTAGCACTGGGAGTAAACTAGGACTTCTCTTTTTAACATTCATCAAACCTTGTAGATAGATACCTACCATGCTCAGGGTTCTCACTATCAAAGGATTTTTTTTAGACAATTCAGCATGTTCAGTGACTCATCATTTTTGGCCATTATGTGTGCAAAAACATGAACAGTGGGGAATGAAATTTTACTGCTTTACAGTTCAGTAACTCAATTTCCATGCATATGTTAAAATATAGCCATGACAGCATGGAAATGGCATCAAAATTTTATTGTTTTAACATGTTTAAAAACTTTTGTAATGAAATGATGCTATGCATACATGTATGTATGAGATCAGTTAATCATGTTAATTCAACATTATACATTTTTTATGCATTTTCAGACTTCTCTTTTTTATGATAATAAAATGAAAGTTTACTAATACTTTAAAAATATCTCTGGTAATAATATAAAACAGAAACCTCGAACATGAAACCTACAAATCTCTCTTTTACTACAATATCATGAAGAAAAAGTCTGCTTATTTGTCCATGATACATCTGTAATTGTTAATATTTCTTCCTTTCAGAAAATCGGCTGCCCTTACACAGAAGGTGTTGATGATTCATGGATAACTGAGCTTATCTTCAAACCAGGAGAACCTCGGATTAGATTGTTACAATGGTTATTTTCAAAGTAGGAGTTTTACAGTAGAATTTTTTTTTTTTTTTTTTACTTTTTTTTTTATAGTTTTCATGGAACTTAAGAAATTAAATGATGAAAGTTTTGTACACCAATATGGATTTAAGGTGGTACCCAACACTTTCACTAAAATTAATTTGACTCGTTTAATTTTCATAAAATTTTGACAATGTCATTTGAATGTATTTACTTTGACCCTTTAACAAAAATATAAAAATTTCAAAAATTTTGAACCAACCGTTTTGTCAGAAAAATTACACTGGTTATAAAGTAGTTTGACAAACACCAATTTTGATCATTGAGAAGCTTTTAAATATTCCCTTTACAACAAAATGTACATGTAATTAAAATGTTTAGCTGACTTTACAGAGTTATCTCCCTGTAGTGTTAGGTACCACCTTAACTTGAGTTTTGTTTAGTATTTATTGACCTTTTCAAACCACTAATTAAATTTAAAAAAGGGCTATTGATGAAAAAAAATATGCTTGTTAAACATAACTCAGCAGTGCACTGTATGTTTATCCTGTTCAAATGCCTATCCCAAGTCAGTAACTTTAGCGGTTTATTTCGTCATATTGTTGATGGATGATTTGTTATAGCCCTTCTTATCTAGACAGGACAGTTTGGAGTTTTTGGGTAAAGATTGCACAAATTGCAATCAAAACCGTACAGTAATGACCTGATAAATAAATATTAAAAGGTTTGTCACTTTACTCATACATTGTACACGAAATATACCAGTAGTGCATTCATTGATCATAACATTCTAAACAACCTACCCATGAATATTTCCAAAAATTTATCCATGAAATATATATATGCTCAGATATTCAAGTTATTAAATGATGTTATAATTGCCAAGACAAGAAAATTACATAACAGGTGCAAGGTGCAGGAATCTAATACAGTTCTGGTCTAAAAATATTAATAATGTCATTGTCAGTAATCTTTAAAATTTGAGTTATCTACCTTTGTCCATAATTGTAGTTGAATCAACCATAATAAATGAATGTCACCAATAAATTTGAGCAATCGTTACCCTGAACTAGAGTGAGTGCTTACAAGCACTGATTTGTATTGTAATGATACTTGTCTATTATCACCGGGCTGTGTTCTGCTCTTTTGTCGGGTTGTTGTTTTTTAGACAATTCCTAATTTTAATTCTAAATTGTATCGTGATTGTTGAAGACCAAAATGACTTATTATGTTAAGTATGGTTATAATTCTGACAGGACTCATTTGCTTTTTCCCTTTTGAATACTTTTGAGGTAAAGAATGTTTATATTAACACAAACTTACACAAATTCCAATTTATTATTGAATTTGATGATAATAACGGAATACATGTAGTATAATATTTTTTTTTTTTTTTATATAGATTTGACAGCCAGCTAAATGACCTATTAGATCCTCAGTATGCCTCTGTGGAGTCCAAAATGGATAGCAGATTGCAAAGTAAGTAAAATGTTATAAGAAATGTTGTTTACACAGGAGTTAAAAAAAATCTACCAGCCCAACGCCTGGGACTATCAAAATGTTGTGATCTAATATGCCAGACGAATTAGTAACAGACAATTGTTGACATTTTCAAAATAGAAAGTGGATAATCCCTTTATCATTAATCTATCTTAGCCAATCAGATTCAATTATGTCATTCCAGAGTCTGTTTAACTTTCAGTAAATAGGATCAAGGTCACAATGTCATCATGGTCATCTCATCAGGAATTTTTTCAACTTTTGGGAATATATTTTTTTTTATACCTAATGGTATTTTTGTCATATTTTATTCACTTGTTGATATACATGTACTGCAAAATTATGTTGCTATAAATATAACTAATGTGGATGTGAACTTTCATAATTATTTTTAATTTTAGGATTACTGTTTGTGGGGTCTACCCTTGGCCTCTGTAGATATGATGATGTTGATCTTATAAGAGTAAGTGTTTTTTTGTCAATGTAACTTTCAGTAAAACAAGTTAAAAGAACATTTATACAGCTTGCCACAAGAAAATTAATTTGGTAAAAGGAAAATACAAGGTGAAAGAATTGATTGAAGACATACAATACAGGGATCTCCATGGCCTGTTTTACGATGGCGGCCCGCCATCGTTCAAATGTCTTGCGCCATCGTCAAATGACTCGCGCCATCATAAAATTGTCTTGCCCCATCGTTAAATTGTCTTCCGCCATCGTTCAAAACTTCATCGTTTTTTTTTTAGCCCGACGCCATTTTTTTATCACTTATAATCAAATGCATGTAATTGCATAACCCTTAGGCTTTTTATGTTATAATCCAATACAGTTCTAACGCCTGAGGGATATCTGGATTAAGATCGCTAATCACTTGTACCTGAGCTTGTACAGGTAGATCAACAAACCAGACAGGAGAATTATCTGAGGATAGACGATCCATTTGTCGAATTTATCAACTAAGTTTCAGCAAATGATTATGATAATTTAGATTAAATAAATAAATTAAAAATCCAGTTACAAAGAAAACAGTTTAACAAGTCGAACACGTGCTTTATTTTGTCTTACGCAATCAGCATCCCCATTTTTTTAAGAAGTACAAAATAAGACGCAAAACAGTAAATATTATTTCATCGCAAATAACTCGAGTACTGCTGTAACGATAATTTAGAATTAATTTAAAAGTTTAAAAGTAAAAACTTAAATATTTCCTGTAAAGAAATATCGTATCGTAATTCCGAATTCATTTCGTATATATTACAATCAAATTGATACATCCGCGTTTCCGGTTTCTGTTCAGACTCGAAAGATGCATGTTGCACAGCATCAATTTGCCAGATAAAGTCATTAAAAACCTTTTCATTTGTCAACGTTTGCTTTACAAATCTCTTTAACCTTTTACATAACCCGTACAAATCGTTTTGTTGTTGCTGCAAATCAGCCATACCGGTAATGGGTTCTGAATTTGACAGTGTCCATGAAAAACAAGCTCCACATCATATGATTTTTAACCCCCATAACAATTACCAAAAATACAAGAAGTCTACATGGGGACCTTCATGACAGCTTTTGGTCATTCTAGACTAAGGGGGGACCATGTAGACTTGGCATTTGAATGGTTAAAAACGGCAATAATTGAAAATATTGATACTTCTATTCTATAATGAAAATTCAAATAAATACAATTTAAATAAGCAATGAATTAGCATGTTCACCATTCCTTGTATGGAGGGATAAAATACTTCCGATCGCCCTACACTGTACAGCGTAGACATGGTTTGTAATGGTGAAAGTTCCTCCATGGTTCAATTGTCATCCATGGAGATCCCTGCAATATCAATTAATTTTACTGTCAAATGTTAAGAGATAGGCTCTAAGCTTAGCAATGCTTAGTTGAACATGTTGAATATTAATTTGTAAAATTTGTATTAGTTTAATCAGCTTAACCAAATTCCTAGAAATGTTTTATAAAATACTTTATATTTCTCAAACAATGACATGAAACTTCTATTAAAATGATAAATTTGAATCATTTCAGCTAACAATTTAAAATCTGATATCTAGTAAAAATTCATTTGTTGAAAAAAGTATATTATGATAACATCTCTGAATTTTCAGGGAATCACAACAGGATCCAAACAAGCAGCTTTTATGGATAATTTAATTGACCTTGTATGCATAATGGACACGGCTGAAGACCCACAGAATAAGGCATTAAGGAGTCCAGGTGTTGTCAGGTTAATAAACAAAGAAATAGTTATATATTATAAATGAAAACAAGATGTAATAAAAATAAAAATTAGAACATAACATAAATGAAACCCAGGATGTAATATATCTACAAACAAGGATGTTACATAAATAAATACTAGGATTGATTTTACTCCCACATGCTGAATGCTCATATGCGGTACTTAAATCAAAAAGGATGTTAGACTGTGTGTTAATACATATACTGTTGATGATGCTGTAATGCATGCTTCAAACAGAAACAAGAGTAAAAACATGTATATTTCATGCATACATATTCATATGATTACCGTAGAACAAATTTACATTCTCAACAAAAAATCACTTTTAGTTTTATACATTTTATAACTAAATTTTTGCTTATAACTTATAACTCATAATATTTTATTTTTTGTTGAAAGCTAGATCATTTTTTTTAATATGAGTCTATGACTAAGAGTTATCATTTATAAAAAAAACCACTTGTGTTGCTATATTCAAAAGGGTTAACTTATTAATAAGCTCTACTATTCCACTTATTCAAAGTTCAGTTTCTATCAAGTTTATGAAATGTATGATACAAAATGAAAGCAAGATCTTTAATTTTGATCTTTCTATGTGCATAAAATATAGAAAAAACATATGTAAGGGGTGGCAAAAAAAATTAAATTTTACTAAGCATTGGAAGTGCATAAGATATTCTATGTCTCACTGGTAGCACAGCTTATTAAAAACCTATTTAAATTTGAAACTCAAATTTGATTTTTTTTTTTTATCAAAAACCAATAAAAACAATTTATATTTGTGTAGATTACAACTAAGTTACCTTAGTCTCAAAGTAGAGAGAGATTGTTAAAAAAGAATTATAAATAGTCTAGGAAAATTGGTCTTATAACAAGCACAATAGAATAAACAAGTTTGCTTGCTCAACATGGTTGAAGATAAAGTTCATATTCTGTTTCTAACATGCCCTCTATATAATACATCAGAGAACCATATTTTTCATTTTTCACCACTTTTTGGAAAATTGCATAAAGTTGATATTTAATCTGGATAATTTCAAATGTTGACATGCAATTTATATCTGAATTCTTAATTTGAAACAAGGAGGGCAAAATATCTGTAATCAAGTATTCTATCTTGGAGGGGGGGATGTAATTACCGGTAGCTGTTTACGAATATTTGATGTGGTCAAGGAGGTTTCCTCCTTTGAACATGTATACTGTGTCGACTGACTTCCTTTTTATTATTTAACAATTATTGTTTGTTATGTATTGATAATCATATTATATTTTATATTGTATTGTATCTTTAACTTGATTTAAATGCTTGTAACATTGTGTAATAAGCCCTATGATTAGGAAAATATATTAGTATTAGTACAGAAAAAGACTGCAATAAACACAAATACAACACAAAGACAGAATTGTAGTCATTCATTTTCAACAAAAGCCACTTATTTAAAGATTATGTAGGTTTGGCTATCACAAACGTAGTTTTGGCCAGGATATTCACATCTGACCACCTTTCTTGAGCTTGGATTTTTCCTCTGGTCTCTGGATCTCGCTTAATATAAGCCAGTACCCCTCTCTCGATTCTGAATTTTACTCCCAAACTTCTGACTTATAAGCGAGTACCTACAGTAGGCTTTTGTGGTTAAAGCACTTTAAAAGTCCAGAAGTTGGCAGAAAATTTCTCTATATAGTCTATCAAAAATATTTAAAAAAAAAAACAAAAATGAAATATCTTTACCTACATGTACCCTATTTTTTCTAAGCGACAGGAATCAAATATATATGTTATATATTTTTTGCCTTAAGATAGTATGAACTTTTAAAGTTATACACTATTTTTATGTAGAATTTTATCTGTTTTCAGTGATGAAATGAGTTTATATGAACAGTTTACGAGTGACTGTAACTATATGGATACACTAATGAACCAAGAGAAAATAGGATCCATTTTCAATTCAAGATTGACTCTGTTACCAGCAGATTTACAGAGACAAGTAGAGGCATCATGGGCTGATCAAGGACATACAAGAGAAAAGTAATAATCCTGATTTAGAGTAATTTCCCACAATTTGATTGGCTGATATTGTCCTAATAAAATTCAGGGCAATTGTTTTTATTAAGTAAATTGGAATTATCTCCCTTATACCATTGACCAAAAATAAAATAAAGATTTTTTAGTTGTTTTATAGTCCTTATATTTTTCATTTTTCATAGTTTTAGATAAAATATCTATTTGTTTATTTATTTATTAGATATTGTCTTAAAAATTGAATTTTAATATGATAAGTTGTGATATCTTTTAACAAAATTAGGAGAAATTTGTGTGCAATAATCCTAATGGAAATTATGGGATCAATAAAATTCATATCGAGTTTGGCTTTGCCTCTTCCAGTATGAATTTTATTGACCTATAAATTATTGTAATAGGACAATTGCACACGTGTAACTAATAGTATTGATTTGATTTTTTTTTAGAAAGTATAGAATAACTACTGTTTTAATATTATTTAAAAAAAACTAGTTCACATATTGCCCAGTCTTGACAGGAAGTGGATTCATTATTATTCGTTGGAAATCAATTTTCATGGGTTTTGTTGGTACAGTTAAACCACAAATTCAAATGTTCAACAAAATGAAATTTTTCCATAGGTTTTGCATGTAGAGATAGGCATAACCACGAAATTAAATATCCACGAAAATGCAGGTTTTCTCAATCTACGGAAATTGATACCCACGAAAATAATTAAATCCACAGTATTTCACAAGTTGCAATGAATCTTCATTCTAGCTCATGTGGTTTTTTTCTTTTCACCCATTCTTTCCAACTTTTTCACCCTACTCTTCCAATAGAGTAACTGAGTTGGCATGCAGTTTTATCAAATCAGTAACATGTATCCATACAATCTATTTATATAATCAAATGAGATATTAATTTCATTGGATGTTTTATTTAATAGTTATGTATAGATCATCGTTGATCATCTTAACAAGATTGATTTTCTTGCTTGACCCGGTACGACAAAAGTAAGAAAAGCAATGAAATTAAAATGAACAGTGATAATCTAGCTATCACTATTTAACCTATGTAGATGTTGTTAATTTCAGTGACAACTGACACATGCGCCCTTAGTGTCTAGAGATAATTTTTCATACCACTCTTCTGTACTGAGAAAGGAAATCACAGTAAGATGAAAGGAAAATTTTGTAAAATAGCGATAATAACAGATATATCATTTCTGGGAATTATTTAGCTTACCATGCTGTATGGGTTTTGCTCATTGTTGATGGATAATTTTTTTAATTTCACACACAATGTGATTTTGTCATAAATATTTGTACACAACATCAGTTTAAATTCCATAGAATTCATATATTAAATGTATATGCATTCACATGTGTCAGAATTAAGCCAGAAACATTGCACTGAAATCATATGCAAATGATAAAGGTTCACAATACACAAGATTGAACTTCTGATGCTTGACAAGTTAAAAGCTGGGGGTTCAGCAGGTTTAAGAGAGTTACCACAGTTTATTGATATGCATTGTGTTTACAGTTTTGTGCAATAAAAGATATGAATTTACTTATTGTATTTTAGTCCTCCAAAAGTAAATGTACAAAATCTGATAGATTCAGCAGAAAATTTGGCTAAAGACATACAGAGACAGAAAGAAATTTTAGAGGAACTTCAAAAGAAAGTAAGTCAGTAGTTTTGCTAATTCATATATATAAAGATGTATATGGTACCTTATAATTTGATATTACTATAAAGTTGTGATTATTTTCATATGGTGACTAAACTTCAAAGGAAACAAACAAAGATAATCAATTGATATCTACCGATAGTTTCAAATGGAAATAACCGTTAGTAGGATGCAAATTTAAACTATCAATATCCAATTATTGCCAGGTTTTTGTCTTCCTTGAAATGAAAGATTTCTAAAATAAGACTTTAGTAATTTCCAGTGATGGGGTTAGCTTGAATAATTGTAAATACTTTGATATATATCTGACATGAAAAAAATGATGTGGAGTACATGTCAATGAAACAGCAGAACAACAACAAAAGTAATCCAAAATATATCTAGAGGGCAATATGCATTTCAAAGATGGTTTAATTATATTTATTTATAGTGGATTGGGAAACAAATTTTTGCAACTTATATTAATCCCTTTCCACTTTGCGGGTGTGAGTGCTGCCTTGTATCGGCATTAGCCTACTCTTTTTCGAAATCTACAAGGATTTCTTTAAGGTGCAAGAGATATAGCTCTCTCTTAACACGGGCCAGCCATTTATCGTCCCCTTCTGACAGACTATCGTCGCTTCCTCAAGACCATACTCGCAAATGGTGTCAAGGGAGAGCCGAAAAATTGAGTTCCTGAAATTTTCATCCCAAATGGGAATCGAACCAGGAACCTTTGTGTTAGTAGTCCGATGCACTAACCACTACACCACGGCAGCTCTCAATTTCAAAGATGGAATTGACCCTTGTAATTTTTCCTATCAAGTTTGATAAAATTTGATTTGTGAAAAAGTACAATATTTGTATTTATCATTTATACTTTTTTATAAGGATATCTTGAAAATCCTAACAAACATGTCAGTTGTATACATACTCATAGAGGGGCCTCTGTGGCCGAGTGGTCTAGGTAGTTACTACTGTAATCACTAGCCAGTCAACACTGAGGTTATGAGTTCGAACCCTGCTTGTGCGCGGTGGTTTTCTCTAGGCACTCCAAGTTTCCTCCACCAATAAAAACTTGGCACCTGGAAATAGCCTAAATGTGGTGCATCAAAAGAAAGAAGCATAATTTATCAATTCCATGTAATTCCAAGTAATTAACATAACCGTTAGTTGATTGTAAGATTTCAAGTGGCTAACTTCAATTATAAAATGTTGGATGAAATTTGAATTTTGAACAACTCTCAAAAATGAACATTCTGATAACTTTTAAAAATATGGGATAATCTTTAAGCTCAAAAGTGTTTATCAGTTAACTCATTGTTTTATTTTTTTGACAGTATGAATATGAAGAAGAGGAAATTTCTGAAAAAGAGCGGGTAAAGAAGACACTGCAGCTTGTGTTAACTGAACTGACACATCTTGTTACCAATTTCTCATATTTATATGAAAATGAAATGTGTCTCTGGTGTAATAAATCTCCACCTTTTCTATCAGATCTTGGAACAGCTTTTAAAAGAGTACACAATCTACTTCAACAGTTTGTGGCTGTAAGTACACAAAAGTTAATCATATTTGTATGTTGGCAATTGGTTGCACAAATGGTTCATGGTAAATTTCCATTTTTATGCCCCACCTACGATAGTAGAGGGGCATTATGTTTTCTGGTCTGTGCGTCCGTTCGTCCGTCCGTCTGTCCCGCTTCAGGTTAAAGTTTTTGGTCAAGGTAGTTTTTGATGAAGTTGAAGTCCAATCAACTTCAAACTTAGTACACATGTTCCCTATGATATGATCTTTCTAATTTTAAAGCCAAATTAGAGTTTTTATCCCAATGTCACGGTCCACTGAACATAAACTAGAGGGTCCAAGGACCCTGTGTCGCTCACCTGATATTTTTATTTACAATTGTTGCATGATAAATGCAACTGTTGTACTGTCGTTTAGTTTCAGAGATATAATACTAAAAAGTGCATTTGAAACCTATGTTTAATTTCAGCCATGTGGGCAGGCAGGGTCATCATACACAGTGGTCCCTGGATATCCTAGTGGTGATTTAAACCAAGTTTGTTTAAATTCAACAGTTGTTTCAGGGGAGAATTTTTGTAAAATTTATCTAACAAGAAATGCAAAGTAATGAGAAAGTTGTGAAGTAGTTTTGTTGTTGCGCAACCCCCCCCCCCCCTTCCCCACTTTGCCAAAAAAACCAAAAAGGTAATAAAAAATTATCATATAAGGGCAATCTATCCTATTAATGATTTCTGCAAAATTCAGTTGATTGTGCAAGGGTTGTATAGCCAGCTGAGGTCGTTAAAAACTCTCTTTCTTTTGTTGTTGCAGATAGATCTTGACCTGATAAGCAATTCTACCACTTGTCAGATTTGCTCTAAATGCTTTGGTTTTTGAGTGATAAGCCAAAAACTGCATTTTACCCCTATGTTCTATTTTTAGCCATGGCGGCCATCTTGATTGGTTGGCCGGGTCACCGGACACAATTTTTAAACTAGATACCCCAATGATGATTGTGGCCAAGTTTGGTTTAATTTGGTCCAGTAGTTTCAGAGGAGAAGATTTTTGTAAAAGATAACTAAGATTTACGAAAAATGGTTAAAAATTGACTATAAAGGGCAATAACTCCTAAAGGGGTCAACAGACCATTTTGGTCATGTTGACTTATTTGTAGATCTTACTTAGCTGAACATTTTTGCTGTTTACAGTTTATCTCTATCTATAATAATATTCAAGATAATAATCAAAAACAGCAAAATTTCCTTAAAATTACCAATTCAGGGGCAGCAACCTATCAACGAGTTGTCCGATTCATCTCAAAATTTCAGGGCAGATAGATCTTGACCTGATAAACAATTTTACTACATGTCAGATTTGCTCTAAATGCTTCGGTTTTTGAGTGATAAGCCAAAAACTGCATTTTACCCCTATGTTCTATTTTTAGCCATGGCGGCCATCTTGGTTGGTTGGCCGGATCACCGGACACAATTTTTAAACTAGATACCCCAATGATGATTGTGGCCAAGTTTGGTTTAATTTGGTCCAGTAGTTTCAGAGGAGAAGATTTTTGTAAAAGATAACTAAGATTTACGAAAAATGGTTAAAAATTGACTATAAAGGGCAATAACTCCTAAAGGGGTCAACAGACCATTTTGGTCATGTTGACTTATTTGTAGATCTTACTTAGCTGAACATTTTTGCTGTTTACAGTTTATCTCTATCTATAATAATATTCAAGATAATAATCAAAAACAGCAAAATTTCCTTAAAATTACCAATTCAGGGGCAGCAACCTATCAACGAGTTGTCCGATTCATCTCAAAATTTCAGGGCAGATAGATCTTGACCTGATAAACAATTTTACTACATGTCAGATTTGCTCTAAATGCTTCGGTTTTTGAGTGATAAGCCAAAAACTGCATTTTACCCCTATGTTCTATTTTTAGCCATGGCGGCCATCTTGGTTGGTTGGCCGGATCACCGGACACAATTTTTAAACTAGATACCCCAATGATGATTGTGGCCAAGTTTGGTTTAATTTGGTCCAGTAGTTTCAGAGGAGAAGATTTTTGTAAAAGATAACTAAGATTTACGAAAAATGGTTAAAAATTGACTATAAAGGGCAATAACTTCTAAAGGGGTCAACAGACCATTTTGGTCATGTTGACTTATTTGTAGATCTTACTTTGTTGAACATTTTTGTTGTTCACAGTTTATCTCTATCTATAATAATATTCAAGATAATAACCAAAAACAGCAAAATTTTCTCAAAATTACCAATTCAGGGGCAGCAACCTATCAACGGGTTGTCCGATTCATCTGAAAATTTCAGGGCAGATAGATCTTGACCTGATAAACAATTTTACCCCATGTCAGATTTGCTCTAAATGCTTTGGTTTTTTAGTTATAAGCCAAAAACTGCATTTTACCCCTATGTTCTATTTTTAGCCATGGCGGCCATCTTGGTTGGTTGGGCGGGTCACCGGACACAATTTTTAAACTAGATACCCCAATGATGATTGTGGCCAAGTTTGGTTTAATTTGGTCCAGTAGTTTCAGAGGAGAAGATTTTTGTAAAAGTTAACGACGGACGACGACGACGGACGACGACGACGGACGACGGACGCCAAGTGATGAGAAAAGCTCACTTGGCCCTTCGGGCCAGGTGAGCTAAAAATGAAAGTGCGAGTGGGGCATTCGTGTACTGAGGACACATTCTTGTTTTTGTCAATTTCCTTTTATCCTTTTTAAAAATATAGTCTCAGTTCTTTTTAAGAAAGTGAACTATAAAGGTTAGAAAATGTGGTATGATTGATTGCCAAAGAGTCAACTCTTCACTATCATGACTAGAGATCAAATGAAACAAAAGTAAACAACTATAGGTCAACATATGACCTTCAAGAATTAGCAAATCCTGGAGCGCTAAGTAAGTTAGCAAAGTCTAGAAATGACAACTGAAAATAATTCAAATGAGAAAACTTGTGGCCTGATTTATGTACCGGTACATGGCATTAAATGAATACACAGCAACAAAACAATGTTAAATTTGTATGTTAGCTGTTGATGAGGTCTGCTGTCCCATCCCATATTTTTGGCAATTTCCTATTATATTTTTTACATATGATAGATTAATATAAAGGGGTGTTTTAATTTGAAATATTTTGTTACAACTATTGAAGAGCAACTATTGAAGAGAAACAGTACTAATTTATTTCCAAATTGCAAAACTGGGAATTTTTGTTTTACAAAGCTTCAAATACTTATAATTTTATTAATATGCATTAATTTTCTGTTTGAAAGTTTTTGCATTTGGTCAATATTTGTCTTGCTTAACATACTACTGGCTTATTTTTGGCAGTGGCAGTATTTGAAAGAATACTAGCCTAGTAAGCCCTAGTTTTTATAAACAATAATTGTGACAGTATTTTAAACACTTGTATTTTCTTCCTTTCCTTTCCATACATTCATTTTTATTTTTAGCTGTTGAAAGGTTTCCAGTCAATCAGAAATTCCTATTCAAATCTTAGCCAGGAAGCATCAATGAAGTTAAAAAGATCTGGAATGAAATCACAGAAGGATACAAGTCTTGGTAAGAATTCTTCTTTGAAAATAACAATTAGCTTGATCACTTGTGAATAATTAAAGAACAAATTAATATCAAGCTTGTTTAATACCTGAATTATATACTGTGGATTCATTATAATTCTAGTGGAGCACCAATTTGTGAATTTCATTAGGATAGGTGAACCAAAAATTTCAGTTTTCATTGAAGCACTAATTCCATCATTCCATATAGGCAGATAGGTATGAAAATTTTGACAAAACCATGAAAACCAAATATTCTTGAAAAAAATACCACCTTTCATTAACATGATTAATCAATGAAAAATGGTTCCCATAAAAAAAATGCATCCACAGTGTTCTGTTCGGTTTTTACGTTGTTAAAATATAAAACAATACAAATAATAGAAGTTTCATAATTGGCTTTAACATACAGGAGAGTTATATCTCTGTGTAAAGGATGTTCGTTCCTCCAGGAATTTAAAATTTTATCATGTTTTGGAATACTCTGGTTTTATCCATGTTGTGCCAATCCTTTCTTTTCATAATTTTATAACATATATTTTAAAATCATTATATAAAATCCTTGTTATTTTTCATAGAAAAACAGATGTCATTAAATCATAAAAAATTTAAAGACTCATTTTCTGCCAAATTTTCAATGACTTTAAATCTGACTTGAAAACAAACACAAGGATCCTTCATTTTTTCTGCTTTTTCAGTTTTTATTTATATTCTTTCAATTTATAAGTCTTTTAAAAAGCTTGTAATTTTGAAACAGAGGAGCGAACAAACTCAAAAGTATTTTTCAGATATGTCTATAAATTAACTTAGATTAAATAAAGAAAACAAAACAATTCTTGAATTTTTATTCAAATAACAATATGCATTAATATTGAGCATATGAGAATGCAATTGTCCACTGTGCTGAGGTAGTACATTGATGACAGCTATTCAATTAAGATCGCCATTTTCTCTTCAGTACCATGTCTGTGATCTGCATCTCTGATAGTTGACAGTGGAGTGTTCTAAACAAGGAATCATTTCTCAATGATGGATTTATTATCATGCAGAGAGAAACAATAACCTCAATTTGAATCCCCATTTGAAATCTTACACAATCCCACGATCTACAAAAGACTTTACACACGAGTACATTCAAATACCACCAGCTGTTTAATATTTTCTATAATACATGAATGAGCTTTTAAAAAAAATATCAATTGATTTTTCACGATGAACTGGGATATTATACTAATGAAATGGCCAGTAGCAAGCTGTTACCTTAATAATATTGATTTCACTACCTACCTACCACAAAGTCTACATAGCTCTAAAGGTCAAAATACAAATTAAACTGCCTACACAGAAGTACTAAGATAAATGATTTTATTATCAAGTCTTGCGTTAAGTTACATTCTGTTGCTAGGATTCTGGTTGATTGGGTGAAGAAGCCATTACATGTTCTATATACTGTACACCTTGAATTGATATTTTAAAATGATACCAAAAATAAAGAAAGATCTACTACATATTTAAGTTTTTGATTAGGTTATACAGTCAGGACTATGTCGACAGTTTCTATTATCTTTTTCAGCATCAGCAGGTCAGGCAGCTTTAGAAAGTTTCCAAGAATGTGTCAGTGTTTTGGACGAATCGATTCAACGTCATGATATGGTAGACGAAAGTACAAACATTTCCTTTCGATCCTCCATTCTCAAAGTGTGACAAAAATATACATCTATTATTTAACAAATGTGTACATAAGGACTCGTAAATCATTAAAACTTGAATATAAATAATTATGGTTTATAATTTAATTTATAAATTTCAGATTATATAAATTCTACCACTGAATCAAGTGTGATACAATATTTATCCACTTGAGACAGTTAAATCTTAAAATTTAACTGTGGATAAATATTGTATTGCACTAGATTGGATGGAGGAATGTTTCTCTGATTGTTAGACAATATGCAACCATCTAATATTTTTTTTTAACAACCCACAAAAAAGAAGTGTTCTTTCATCAGACATAGTCACCTTTATCATGTCATCAGTCACGTCACAATAGGAAATTTGGAGGAAAGAAAATCTGGTGTCATAAATGGATTTTGACCAATGAAGAAATGAGACCAAACAAACGACTCATCGATTTAAAAATAATAATCAACTGGCCAGGAAAGAGATTAATCAAGTAGGAGTTAGAGAAACTGCATAATCTGATCTATTATTGAGTGGTGAGTGGGAGACCCACATAGAAATACCAGGAACTAACAAAAATAAAAATAACTTTATGATCCAAAAAAAAAAAAAAAGATTAGATTAAGACTAAACAGTATATTACACTAGCTTCATGTGACCATACAATGTGATAACTCCCAACTCCCACCTACAGTCTTTTTTTCATGATTTTATCATTTCTGAGAAAGTATAGGAAAAAGATAGAAAAGTTAATATGATTGTTGCTTGCCAAGAGGCAATCAATAAGAAAGGTATATACTTCAAACCTTAACATATATGGAAATTGAAACCAGAACAATTCTAGAGCTTTCCTAAATATTATGTAAATGTGAAGTGATCAAAAGGATGTAGATACATGTACTTGCAAATGAGACTTAATTCAAATCTAGTCACTGTTAAAAATTTAGGATTGAAACACCTCATATTTTTTAATTGTTTAAATTAGTCTTACAATAGACTTTAAAACCCAGCCAGTACAAAATGCAGTATAAGCTTCCTTTAATTTTGAAGGCTTTAATGTGACCTATATTTGATAATAATCTTGTCCTATATCTTAAGTGGATAGTTGTCTTGTGGTACTTGTGAGTATATACATGTATAAAAGCTTATCTTTAACCATGTGACTCATGAATTGAAACATCTAACTCCATAGGTCACTTGTTGTTTCTTATACCTTGCATCTGAATCAGCAACACAAGATCCGGTATCATAATTTAGGAAAGGTCAAGGACTACTTGAATTTCAAGTGAGATGTCTTACTTATATAAAAGGTCAATGGTCCTGTATACAATGTCATGAATGTGATTTGGCCAGAAACTGTAAACCAACTAATTTTCGCGAGTAGATAAATAACATGAATATAAATTGTCGTGAAAATTGATTTCCAGATCTTACTACATAAAGAGAATTAGAAAATCGTGAAATAAATCGCCTTGAAGTGGGCTAGAAAGGGCTGTACGCAAAATAAAAGTATCCGCAAAAATAAGTTGGTTTACAGTATCTTTTTAGATAAAACTTAAATCTTGATCTTAGATGTATATTTGATCTTTTGTCCAATGGCCATGGGTTGCTGTCATATTGTGTGCCTTGGATCCCTTAAGCCAATAAAGGGCTGCGCTTTAGCGCATGATACGCCCGTTGCTCTTTTAACTTGTCTTTTATGCTTTAAATGAATTTATATGATCAACTAGAAATATATATACAAATCAAAAGGGATGTTACATTAATATATTCACCAAAGTTTCATAAAATCCCCCTTTTTTAAGTATAAAAATTCTTTACTTAAGAAAACGTAAAATCTAAAATTTATCAAAATGGAAAGGGAGATTATGTCAAAAGATATAAACAATTTATCAAAGTTGCATAAAATTTTGTGAAAGTGTTAGTTATTGTCCCAAAATTGGAAAATCCCCCCTTTTTTAAGCATAAAAATTCATAATACGGAAATGTAAAATCTGAAATTTATAAAAATTGAAAGGGAGCTTACATCAATAGATATAAACAATTCACCAAAGTTTCATGGACATTGGTGAAAGCCTTTTTGAGTTATTGTCCGAAGTGTTGAAAATCCCCTTTTTTTTATGAATAAAGCCCCATAAATCCAAAACTTAACATCTGAAATTTATAAAAATTGAAAGGGAGCTTACATCAATAGATATAAACAATTCACCAAAGTTTCATGGACATTGGTGAAAGCCTTTTTGAGTTATTGTCCGAAGTGTTGAAAATCCCCCTTTTTTTTAAGAATAAAGCCCCATAAATCCAAAACTTAAAATCTGAAATTTATAAAAATTGAAAGGGAGCTTACATAAATAGATATAAACAATTCACCAAAGTTTCATGGACATTGGTGAAAGCCTTTTTGAGTTATTGTCCGAAGTGTTGAAAATCCCCCTTTTTTAGCTCACCTGACCTGAAAGGTCAAGTGAGCTTTTCTCATCACTTGGCGTCCGTTGTCCGTCGTCCTGCGTCCGTAAACTTTTACAAAAATCTTCTCCTCTGAAACTACTGGGCCAAATTCTACCAAACTTGGCCACAATCATCCTTTGGGTATCTAGTTTAAAAAATGTGTGGCGTGACCCGTCAAACCAACAAAGATGGCCGCCATGGCTAAAAATAGAACATAGGGGTAAAATGCAGTTTTTGGCTTATAACTCAAAAACCAAAGCATTTAGAGCAAATCTGACATGGGGTAAAATTGTTTATCAGGTCAAGATCTATCTGCCCTGAAATTTTCAGATGAATCTGACAACCGGTTGTTGGGTTGCTGCCCCTGAATTGGTAATTTTAGGGCAATTTTGCTGTTTTTGGTTATTATCTTGAATATTATTATAGATAGAGATAAACTGTAAACAGCAATAATGTTCAGCAAAGTAAGATCTACAAATAAGTCAACATATTTAAAATGGTCAGTTGACCCCTTTAGGAGTTATTGGCCTTTATAGTCAATTTTTAACCATTTTTCGTAAATCTTAGTAATCTTTTACAAAAATCTTCTCATCTGAAACTACCATGCCAAACTAAACCAAACTTGGCCACAATCATCATTGGGATATCTAGTTTAAAAAATGTGTGGCGTGACCCGGCCAACCAACCAAGATGGCCGCCATGGCTAAAAATAGAACATAGGGGTAAAATGCAGTTTTTGGCTTATAACTCAAAAACCAAAGCATTTAGAGCAAATCTGACATGGGGTAAAATTGTTCATCAGGTTAAGATCTATCTGCCCTGAAATTTTCAGATGAATCGGACAACCCATTGTCGGGTTGCTGCCCCTGAATTGGTAATTTTAGGAAAATTTTGCTGTTTTTGGTTATTATCTTGAATATTATTATAGATAGAGATAAACTGTAAACAGCAATAATGTTTAGCAAGGTAAGACCTACAAATAAGTCAACATGACCAAAATTGTCAGTTGACCCCTTAAGGAGTTATTGCCCTTTATAGTAAATTTTTAACAACTTTTCGTCATTTTTTGTAACTTTTCTAAAAATCTTCTTCTCCAAAACTACTTTGCCAAATTTAACCAATCTTGGCCACAATTATCATTGTGGTTTATAGTTTAAAAAATGTGTCCGATGACCCAGCCTACTAAACAAAATGGCCGACATGGCTAAAATTAGAACATAGTGGTAAAATGCAGTTTTTGCTTTATATCTTTGAAACTAAGACATTTAGGGCAAATCTTTCAACATTTAAATGTCCATCAGAATAAGATATATCCCCTCACAAATTTGAGTTGAATTGGACAACCGGTTGTTGGGTTGCTGCCCTAAAATTTGTGATTTTAAGGATATTTTGCAGTTTTTGGTTATTATCTTGAATACTATTATAGATAGAGATAAACTGTAAACAGCAATAATGTTCAGCAAAGTAAGATCTACAAATAAGTCAGCATGATCAAAATTGTTAGAGGACCCCTTAAGGAGTTATTGCCCTTTATAGTCAATATTGAACAACTTTTCGTCATTTTTGTAACTTGTATAAAAATCTTTTCTAAAACGACTTGTCCAAATTTAACCAAACTTCGCTACAATCATAATACATTGTACTAGGGTATCTATTTAAAAAAAAAGTGTCTAATGACCCCGCCTACCAACGAAGATGGCCGACATCAGTAAACACATTAACAGGTGAGCGACACAGGCTCTTGAGAGCCTCTAGTTTATGAATAAAGCCCCATAAATCCAAAACTTAAAATCTGAAATATTTAAAAATTGAAAGGGAGCTTACATCAATAGATATAAACAATTCACCAAAGTTTCATGGACATTGGTGAAAGCCTTTTTGAGTTTTTGTACGAAGTGTTGAAAATCCCCCTTTTTTTATGAATAAAGCCCCATAAATCCAAAACTTAAAATCTGAAATTTATAAAAATTGAAAGGGAGCTTACATCAATAGATATAAACAATTCACCAAAGTTTCATGGACATTAGTGAAAGCCTTTTTGAGTTATTGTCCGAAGTGTTGAAAATCCCCCCTTTTTTATGAATAAAGCCACATAAATCCAAAACTTAAAATCTGAAATTAAAAAAAAAGGAAAGGGAGCTTACATCAATAGATATAAACAATTCACTTAAGTTTCATGGAAATTGGTGAAAGTGTTTTTGAGTTATTGTCCGAAGTGTGGACGACGGACGGACGGACAACGGTATACCATAATACGCCCCGTCTAAAAGACGACGGGCGTATAAAAACTGGATTTTACCAGTGTTCTATTTTAAGCCATGGTGGCCATCTTGGTTGATGACACAGGTCATCGAATTATATTTTTTAAACTACATGTTGATTCAAGCCAAGTTTAGTTTAATTTGGCCAAGTAGTTTCAGAGAAGATTTCTGTAAAAGTTAATGGACGACGACAGACGCCAAGTGGAGAAGAGCTCATTTGGCCCTTTTGGCCTCAAATTTGCTTGTTTTCAGTCCACAATTTCTTTGCAGTTACAGGATAATAACCCCAAACATCACAGACAACCTTCCTTTAGTTTAATGGTATGAAACATTGTGATACATTTTCATACAGATCCATACACTTGTAGTTGTACTCCCAGTTATATGATTTTCTGGAAACTAAATGTATTTTGACTACGAAAACGTTGCAACACATTACACTATTAAAAGTTGCAAGGTTTCTTTTCTGATATATAATTCAATACTAGAACACACCCGTGATATCACGGGTACGTGACTGAATTAAAGTATATAACTATGCGCAAGCCTTATTTTAGTATTAGTATTGTCATCTGATAAAGTCATGCCGATTATAAGATACACAGTTTTTCTCTGCTTTCAAGTCTTTCTGTTTGAACCCGTCGAACTGAAACAATAATATTAATTATTTGGAAAACAAAAGGTCCTGGAATGGAGTATTTTTTAATCAACAGCATTGTCCTATATAAGTTACAAATACAGTTGAATTCTTTGCTTCGCTGTTTTACGTCATGCCCACTAACAAATTGAAAACTGTACCTATACGCCTTATTTTTAGTCCAGATTTTTAGTATTCGTATTGTTATCTTAGAAAGTCTTACTAATTAAAATACTACAATAGGTAACAATTTGACAATTTAGTAGTGTTAACCCTGTGGTTATGACCCGTGTATATAGCATATTAATCCTGAAAACAACGTTTGGTGGTGCGCCTGTCAGATGCGGAACGTACAGATAAGATAATAGGTAACAGGTGAATATACTATTGGTATCGGTAGCGGACTCGACCCGGAACTTCTTAATTATTGGCAATATTAATTACGTGGAAAACAAAAGGGCCTGGAGTGGTGTAATTTTTAATCTACACCTTTGTACTATATTAGTTATATATAAAGTTGAATTCTGTGATTCGTCGTTTTTACGTGATGACGGCTAACAAATTGGACCTCGTAATTTTAGTATTATAGATATGTTGAACATCTAGTATGAAGGTTTCAATACATGCATCACAAAATAAAACATTATTCATGATCCATATAAATGAGACAAACATCGAACATGAATACTTCACAATCACCATGATCACACCATACAACAATGTAGTTAACCATTGCTTATAGTATTCAAGAAACCTACATTTTGTACCTTAATAAGAAAGCTGAACATTGAACAACATGAACAATAAAATCCATAATTGAACCTTCTTAAAAAAATTACTAGATCAATTCACTTAAAACTTATAAAGGTATTGTCCAGAAACCAATGTGTCTTCGGATGACAACATCATACCATTTTACAATCCCTAAACTTTTTTTGCAGTGGTATAAAAACTGCAAACTTTGCAACAACAAAAAAAGGACAGCAACTCCATTTTTTTTAAATTTCAAAATCTGCAGATAGACCTTTGTCTGCTGACAGGTTTTTTGTAGTTCAAATTGCCCTAACACTTTACTTTTTGCAAGAAATTGCTTCGCTGATCGAAGCCTGATACGACCACAGATGTTAAACCCTGAACAGTTGGGGCAAATTTGGACACAATATTCAAGCTACAGTCTAAATTTGGAATGTGATCAAATTTTTGACAGTATAGTTCTCAGACACAAAATAGGTGTCAAAATCTTACAAATCTATTGCTAAATACTTTGCAATTAAAGATTCTTCTTGAAAATTTGAAAAATTTTGAAAAACTAATTTGAACCCCTTAAAACAAGAGTGCACACGCTGAAATGTCTCTCCTTCTTTACTAATCATTGATATTATGTTGATAGTCCTAAATATAAAGCTTTATTACAACTGTCACATAAACTCAACATTAACCAAGAAAACTAAACATTGATCAATAAACCATGCCAGGCAGACATGTATAGCTAACAATTCTTTCATAAAACAAAGGAGTAGGTTCAGTAAGACCCCTTTTTGGCCCCAAAATATAGCAGTTTTAGAAAATTGTGAAAATGTAATCTTTAAGCTATATTTTGGAAAGTAAAATGCTTCTGCTACATAAATATGAGCTGTTTTTGCCACATACAATGCACAAATATCGCGTTCTAGCATCATTAAGTCATGCTAAATTACTGAAATCTTCAAAATTTTAGCATTTTGGTTAATTTTTAGACGGTTTCCGTCTAAATTGAAAGTGGCCGCATTCGTGTTCATTCATAATATTGAAATGTAAGATGTATTTGATGATAATACAAAACATATATAAAGGTTGAGGATGAACACGGATGCGGCCACTTTCATTTTTGACAAAAACCATCTGAAAAGTTACGTTTTTTGGCATATTTGATAGATTTTTCATATTTAAGCTTGAATCAGAGCGTTTTTATTAACTAAATCAGTTAAAATCTTTCACATAAACTAATCGAATCAATTGAAATAGACACTTAAGTGTTTAAAAAGTGTCCAAAAACTTTCGTTAGATGAACCTGAAATTTGAGGCCAAAATCGGCCCTTACCGGACCTACTCCTTTAGTTGACTGTATGCTTATAAATTAAGAAAAACAGACCAAAACACAAAATCTCAACACTTAGCATTGAACCATGAAAATGAGGTCAAGGTCAAATAAATCATGCGCAACTGACATATAGATCATAAAATATTTCCATACACCAAATATAATTGACCTATTGCATATAGAATTAGAAAAATAGACCAAAACTCAAAATTTTAACTTTGACCACTGAACCATAAAAATGAGGTCAAGGTCAGATGACACCTGTCAGCTAGACATGTACACCTTACAATTATTCCATACACCAAATAAAATAGACCTATAGCATATAGTATGAGAAAAACAGACCAAAACACAACCAGATGCTCCGCAGGGCGCAGCTTTATACGACCGCATAGGTTGAACCATGAACGGTTGGGGCAAGTATGGACACAACATTCAAGCTGGATTCAGCTCTAAATTTGGATTGTGATTAAATAGTTGACACAGCATAGGTTTTGGACACAGAATGAATGTGGTCTAATGAACTTAAAATAATTTTTTTGTCTTTGAGCAATCACTATGCTGTTGAATATTAATCCTCTCAAAAAAATGTTTGAAGAAATTTTCTTTTTATTTATGATATCTGAAATGAGAAAAATTAAACCCCCCCCCCCCAAACCATTTTTTTTTCACATCCCCCTTCCCCTTTTTTCAAAACTGATCTCAATTCAAATTTCTAATGGAGTTTGCAACAATAACTACTCATTTAAATACATCATAAAATATTAAGATGTAAAAAAACTGCTTGTTATCACTGAATGGTAAAGATTATTTTAATTTATCAGTTGGTAGTAAAAAGTGAATATACATTGTATATTGTATATAACAAAGATTTAAGTTGATTCTGGACAAAGAAAGATAACTCCAATTAAAAAAAATCTTGCTATTGCACAATATTTTGCAATTAGATATTTCTTGCTTACTATTCTGGACAAAGAAAGATAACTCTAATTAAAAAAAAAATTTGCTATTTCACAATATTGTGCAATTAGATATTTCTTGCCATTGCGCAATACTGTGCAATTGAAAAGACTTGCTATTGCACAATACTTAATATAATAATTTTAGATCCTGATTTGGACCAACTTGAAAACTGGGCCCATAATAAAAAATCTAAGTACATTTTTGGATTCAGCATATCAAAGAACCCCAAGATTTCAATTTTTGTTAAAATCAGACTAAGTTTAATTTTGGACCCTTTGGACTTTAGTGTAGACCAATTTGAAAACAGGACCAAAAATGAAGAATCTACATACACAGTTAGATTTGGTATATGAAAGAACCCCATTTATTCAATTTTTGATGAAATCAAACAAAGTTTAATTTTGGACCCCGATTTGGACCAACTTGAAAACTGGGCCGATAATCAAGAATCTTGGTACATTTTTAGATTCAGCATATCAAAGAACCTATCTGATTCATTTTTTGTCAAAATCAAACTAAGTTTAATTTTGGACCCTTTGGACCTTAATGTAGACTAATTTGAAAACGGGACCAAAAGTTAAGAATCTACATACACAGTCATGACAGTTAGATTCGGCATATCAAAGAACCCCAATTATTCAATTTTGATGAAATCAAACAAAGTTTAATTTTAGTTTAAACAATATTTATTCAGATAAATCAACATTAAACATATTATACAATGAAATAATATTAGGGATTCAGAAACAAGCAATTTGCTTTTACAAATCTGTCTCCCTTAGTTTAATTTTGGACCCTTTGGGCCCCTTATTCTGTTGGGACCAAAACTCCCAAAATCAATACCAACCTTCCTTTTATGGTCATAAACCTTGTGTTTAAATTTCATAGATTTCTATTTACTTATACTAACGTTATGGTGCGAAAACCAAGAAAAATGCTTATTTGGGTCCCTTTTTGGCCCCTTATTCCTAAACTGTTGGGACCTAAACTCCCAAAATCAATACCAACCTTCCTTTTGTAGTCATTAACCTTGTGTTTAAATTTCATTGATTTCTATTTACTTAAACTAAAGTTATTGTGCGAAAACCAAGAATAATGCTTATTTGGGCCCTTTTTTGGCCCCTAATTCCTAAACTGTTGAAACCAAAACTCCCAAAATCAATCCCAACCGTTCTTTTGTGGTCATAAACCTTGTGTCAAAATTTCATAGATTTCTATTAACTTAAACTAAAGTTATAGTGCGAAAACCAAGAAAATGCTTATTTGGGCCCTTTTTGGCCACTTATTCCAGTCTTCACGCTAAGTGGCAGCCCAGGCTGGTAAAATTGCTCTCGGGCCTGTAAAAATCATATCTACAGGCCAACAGAATCTAACTAAAAAATTTCAGAAATTGAGGTCCGGGCCTGTAGATTTTGCAGTTCATCGTGAAGACTGTTAGGCCAATTAAAATTAATTGATAGATTTTCATCCCCGCCCGCCCCTCTGAAATCGTCCCGCCCCGAATTTTTTTATTTTATTAAATTTACGATTTCCGGATTTCGTTCATTCCCGTTACCGGTAACCGTTAAAATTTCGTTTCATCCTCAAAGCTTCCTGTTTCAAATTTCGGTTTTGTACCTCAAGTAAATCTAACAAAAAAGATTAAGTCGACCTTTCCGCTGCTCTATGATGACAACATCATCTTCCGAGAGTAAAGATTGATAACGAGAATGACGTGAAATATTGGTGTTAAGAGAAACACGCTGTTTCCAAGACTGCAAATCGCGGTATGTCACAAAGTTCTGTGATTAAAAAACTGCGGACTTTTTTATTTATGTAATGACTTTGTCTCAGGAAATTTAAACTGTAAATGATACCCAAATCGCAAGATTCGTGGAAACCATTGATACAGAAAACATGACTAGATTATAGATATTGAAATACAAGCACGAACTTGTCAGATTTATGACCGTTTATTGAATTTAAAAAGTCGACTAACATATGAATTTTATTTATGAAAGCCCTTTGATTTTACCCATGGCTGTCTTTTATGTTGACAAACAGCAAATGTTCCAATACACCCAAAAAGAGTCATTAAACAACAACTTTTTTTTATTATTAAGTTCATGTTTACATGATAATTATATTTTCATCTTGCATATAAAGTACCAACCCTATTATTTTCAACACTCTCTGAGTTTTCATTTTATTCTGTACTCATAATAATTGTGTTGCATACCAATGCATTTGCTTTATTTTATGGGAATACAAACCATTAATTAGAAACCCAAATACATTTGGTGTAGGTAGTCTAACTGAAGAGAGTATATCTCACACGTTTTTGTTGTTAAATTTTTAAAGCCACAATTAGATATATTTATTCAAGGATTTGAAAAATTATGTAAGATTCCTCATACTTTTGTATATAAAAAAGAAGATGTGGTATGATTGCCAATGAGACAACTATCCACAAAAGACCAAAATGACACAGACATTAACAACTATAGGTTAATATACGGCCTTAACAATACATGATATAAGCTTATTATTACACTTGCATATATGAAGAACTCGTCACAAAACATGCAAAAGGGTTTGAAATAAAATTTAAAAAATAAAATCCTCCCACCCGCCCCATTATTTTCAAAAATTTGGATGAAAATCTACTAATTAATTTTAGTTGGCCTTATTCCTAAAATGTTGGGACCAAAACTCCCAAAATCAATACCAACCTTCCTTTTGTGGTCATAAACCTTGTGTTAAAATTTCATAGATTTCCATTCACTTTTACTAAAGTTAGAGTGCGAAAACTAAAAGTATTCGGACGACGACGACGCAAACGTGATAGCAATATACGACGAAAAAATTTTCAAATTTTGCGGTCGTATAAAAAGTCATCCTATCTCCTTTTATTGAATTCTTAAGATTTCTTTGCTCTTATATAATATTAAGTTATCTGACTTTTGCAGATGTCTTTACTAATCATTTAAGTGGAATTGCATGGGCAATGAAAATCCCCTTTGTCTGTTTATCTTCAGAACACTGCTCATTTACAAGCCCCCAAGGAGCAATTTTTGAAGGCCTTGTGCAAATACTTGAGATCTTTGCACAATCAGTTTCTTTGTTGAATTAATGAGATGAAACATTGAAACCCAATTAAAAAATATGAAAATATGAGCTAACCTGGGAAAAATCATTAAAGCCCTGATTGAATTTTTGTAGGATTGTAAGAAAAATTTACTTCAAGTAAATTTTTGAGAAAATTAAAGGGAGATTATTTAAACATTATTAATTAACTTATATGTGTATATTTTTTTTTACTTCTTCAAGTAAATAAAAATAACTTGTACAAGTAGTACCCCTGACTGATATATGCAAACTTATCCTTGATCACTGATGAAATAAGGTAGAGGCCGGTGTATAGCGACCTAATAAAGTAGCTAACGCCTGTGTCATTTTGTCTCTGGAGTAGTTGTCTCATTGGCAATCATACTACATCTTCTTATTTGAACAATGTACATGTAAAACACTTAACTTGAAAGGATCCTATTTACCAAATATAGTTTTCATACATGTATAACTCATCTTCGCAAGTGAAACAAATAAGAAACCAGGTGCTCCACAGGGCGCAGCTTTATACGACCGCAGAGGTCGAACCCTGAACAGTTGGGGCAAGTATGGACAAAACATTCAAGCATGATACAGCTCTGAATTTGGATTGTGATCAAATTTTTGACATTACATGGATTTTTTTTACACAAAACAAATGCCAAGATTTTACAAATCAATTAAAGATTTCTTCTTCAAACTTTTTAAATCTAAAATTAAATAGTTGACACAGCATAGGTTTCTGACACAGAATGAATGTGGTCTAATGAACTTAAAATAATTTTTTTTGCCTTTGAGCAAATCACTATGCTGTTGAATATTAATCCTCTCAAAAAAATGTTTGAAGAAATTTTCTTTTTATTTATGAAATCTGAAATGAGAAAAATTTAAACCCCCCCCCCCCTTTTTTTTCACATCCCCGTTTCCCTTTTTCAAAACTGATATCAATTCAAATTTCTAATGGAGTTTGCAACAATAACTACTCATTTAAATACATCATAAAATATTAAGATGTAAAAAAACTGCTTGTTATCACTGAATGGTAAAGATTATTTAAATTTATCAGTTGGTAGTAAAAAGTGTATATACATTGTATATTGTATATAACAAAGATTTAAGTTGATTCTGGACAAAGAAAGATAACTCCAATTAAAAAAAATTCTTGCTATTGCACAAATAGGATATTTCTTGCTTACTATTCTGGACAAAGAAAGATAACTCTAATTAAAAAAAAATTTGCTATTTCACAATATTGTTCAATTAGATATTTCTTGCCATTGCACAATACTGTGCAATTGAAAAGACTTGCTATTGCACAATACTTAATATAATAATTTTAGATCCTGATTTGGACCAACTTGAAAACTGGGCCCATAATCAAAAATCTAAGTACATGTTTAGATTCAGCATATCAAAGAGGCCCAAGAATTCAATTTTTGTTAAAATCAAACTTAGTTTAATTTTGGACCCTTTGGACTTTAATGTAGAATTTGAAATTTGAAAACAGGACCAAAAATGAAGAATCTACATACACAGTTAGATTTGGCATACCAAAGAACCCCAAGGATTCAATTTTTGATGAAATCAAACAAAGTTTAATTTTGGACCCTTTGGACCTTAATGTAGACCAATTTGAAAACTGGACCAAAAAAACTTCAATAATCAAGAATCTAAGTACATTTTTAGATTCAACATATCAAAGAACCCAACCGATTCATTTTTTGTCAAAATCAAACTAAGTTTAATTTTGGACCCTTTGGACCTTAATGTAGACCAATTTGAAAACGGGACCAAAAGTTGAGAATCTACATATACAGTTAGATTCGGCATATCAAAGAACCCCAATTATTCAATTTTGATGAAATCAAACAAAGTTTAATTTTGGACCCTTTGGGCCCCTTATTCTGTTGGGACCAAAACTCCCAAAATCAATACCAACCTTCCTTTTATGGTCATAAGCCTTGTGTTTAAATTTCATAGATTTGTATTTACTTATACTAACATTATAGTGCGAAAACCAAGAAAAATGCTTATTTGGGTCCCTTTTTGGCCCCTAATTCCTAATCTGTTGGGTCCTAAACTCCCAAAATCAATACCAACCTTCCTTTTGTGGTCATAAACATTGTGTTTAAATTTCATAGATTTCCATTTACTTAACCTAAGGTTATTGTGCAAAAACCAAGAAAAATGCTTATTTGGGCCCTTTATTGGCCCCTTATTCCTAAACTATTGAAACCAAAACTCCCAAAATCAATCCCAATCTTTCTTTTGTGGTCATAAACCTTGTGTCAAAATTTCATAGATTTCTATTAACTTAAACTAAAGTTATGGTGCGAAAACCAAGAAAATGCTTATTTGGGCCCTTTCTGGCCCCTTATTCCTAAAATGTTGGGACCAAAACTCCCAAAATCAATACCAACCTTCCTTTTATGGTCATAAACCTTGTGTTAAAATTTCATAGATTTCTATTCACTTTTACTAAAGTTAGAGTGCGAAAACTAAAAGTATTCGGACGCCGGACGACGACGACGCCGACGCCAACGTGATAGCAATATACGACGAAATTTTTTTCAAAATTTGCGGTCGTATAACAACTATTCCTGAAGAACAATTAAGCACAATTATTACTATTGGTTCTTATAAATTTGTTGCCAGTAAATTTTGAAGAGTTTTCATAGGCTTGTACATGTAGCTAAAAGATATTAGATTAGAGATGATTTTAAAACAAGAATACACTGAAAATAAAATACTGTATACTCAGAAATTACAGCAAGGCTTTTATTAATGCAATTCATCTGAATGTGCATCTGAATGCAGATTCTTCTGAAAATGCAATAATTAATTTCGCATTTTTGTCCATTTTTAAAATATCTCAATAATAAATGAACCCAATAATTTCTGAACGCAGTTACCAACAACAACAGTTAACTATATAACCCCAATTCTAGTTTTCACGATTATACATTAGTAACTTTTCTCAGTTAATCTATTGTGTGGGTTGCACCAAGTACAAACATTGTACATGACATGTATGTAATAATATTAAACATGTACTTATTTTCAAACATGTATCTCTTTTGACTACAACATATACATGTAAATTTAGAAGCCACTTTACCTCACAGGTACAAAATGTATCCAATCCATAACATATGTTTTCATCTGGACTGAAAGATCTGAAATATTGCGTAAACATCATGAGTATAATGTAAGTACGAAATACAACTTTGACACATCCAAATATTGAAACCTAACTTGTATGCATTTAGAGTAGTAAGCACATGTAAAATGACACATTTTCTGCAGCTCTATAACCATGATAAAATAAAACATATGTATGTGTCATAAATGACTGCAGTTTTCAGTGTATATGTTGGCAACAATTATAATTTTAATTTTGGTCTGTAATGATACATGTACTTATCAAATGGGTTTTTAACCTGTGTATTCATGCATGGTATTGTACATTTCAAATCTTCCATGTAGAGCTGACCAAATATATTCCGACATTCATTCCTTAATCTTATGTAATCAAACAGCTAAAAAATGAGAATGTATATGTACACTGTAACATCATACAATATCTGCATTCATTACCTTACACTTAACTGATGCACTGGAACCTACTGTTGGCCGATGGCCTAAGGTCCTGGCATCAACACGTGTTTCCTTCATCTGAAAAATAAAACTAAACTCAATTAGATAAAAACAACAAAAAAATTCTTAAAATAGCACATTTTAATATTTTACTTTACTTGTAGTCAAACATTTATACAATTAAAATGTCTTTAAAAAGTTTCTTTAGTTAAAAGAATAAATTACTGTACATGAAAAGGATGAACATGATGAAGTTGAACACAATCCATTCGTATTTACAAGTCACTTTGTTGCGGACATAACACAGCTTTCAATGTTTCATTTTCGATCTGTAACTTTTTGTTTTCATTTTGGAGGTTTCGGATATTTCGCTTCATAGATAAATTTGGACTTTTATCTTGTAATTCAACATTATCTAAATTCTTTGATAATTGTTCTGCTCGATCTTCCATTTTACAAATTGCTACGATAAGGTCATCTTTGGTTAATTTTGAAAGTTCTTCAGTACGTGATGAATTGTATGTGAATTCAAAATCATTTTTAATGAAATCTAATGTTTTTGCACAATCTAAATTCTCATTTTCAATATCCTCATCACAAAATTCTACATTATCTGAACTACCAAGTCTTGAAAAATAATCAGGAGAAACTGACCAACCATCATCGACTCTCTGATCGAAATTTGTCTCTGGGGATTCATAACTAAGATACCCGTATGCGTTTTCTAAATGATCGTCCATAATAAAGGATGTGTAATTGCGTGGAGCTTTGGGACTGTATCTTGGCCTCAGAAGTCTTCCGGTTCTTTTTCTTCCAGACTTCCTAGTCATTTTTTCATGAATATAATCACATTCTTCCATCAAAGTTGAGCACTGATTACACGAGTCTATCTCATTTTCCTGACAACACCCACCATTTTCTAGTCTCGACACGTTTCTGTTTTTCTTTTTACCGCGCCTGGTTTTCCTACGACAGATGGTCTCACAAACTTGTGTTTCTGAAAATTCCTGTTGTGAAATATTAGTTATATCCATTTTAGTTTCTTCAATATTATCATATGATAAACACGGATGCATATTTTTCTTTACAAATTTTTACACAGCAGCACTGGCAATCAAAATATTTATGACACAAACGTTGCGAAGACGACTATTTAAGGAAAGGTGTCACGTGAACAATCGTTTCGGAAACGAAAAAAACGTCATGAAACAATTTGAGTCGGAATAACGTTTTAAATAATGAATAACTAAAGAAGATTTTTCAAGCATCAATATGACAAATATACAATAATCATTTTGAAAATTTTTATTTGCTTTAAGAACCAAAAAATAATTTCTTACTGAATCATTTTAAGTAATAAAAATTTTAACATGATTCCATTTCCATCGATTAATCCAGAAAAAACGAGATTTTCAATCTATTTTTAGAATGTGACAGTCTGAAACTTCGTGATTACGTTGACCATGCTGTCTGAGGATAACGTCTTATCTCTTCGAATTACTCTGTTTTATCAAGGAATTTATCTTCAAGATCTTAGTATACGAAAGAGAACAGTTTTAGGGACTAGAAAACATTTTAATTTTATAAGAGACTTAAAATAATAATGCCTAAAGGAGGAAAGAAAAAAGGTAAATTCACCGGTGGACATTTCTGTTGTCTATATAATTTACGGTGAAGGATGTGGATATATATTTTACCAAACACAGTGAAACGTTTTATGTGTAATGAACAGATGGAATTATACTTAGAAAAAAATCTTAAATGAAACTATAAATTCAATATTGGAAGAAAAATATTTCATTCTGTTGCGCAAGTTTTACCGCCATATGTTTTGCGTTCTGACAAATAAACAACCTTGACCATGTTTACATGGTATCAAAAACCTATGCAGTTGATAGACACTAAATATGGGTTTTATTTAATTTTACAGTGTAAACTTATTCAATGACACCTTCCCTGTTGTATATTATATTCTTTATATTTATAGCCCCAGCCCCCTTCTATCTTGTGTAAGTTATATAAAGTTGCATGTCTCATACATGTATGTATTTTCCTGCACATGTACATTTCTGATGTCAAAATTATTATTCCAATATAAATGTGGGTCTCATTGGGGTCTAAGCGTGACGTGGGATTGCCTATTTTTTGTAAGCGTGAAACGTGAACGTCAAATTATTGTGTCAGGAAAACGGGAAATGAGGTCTAGCGGGACCCGGAAAATGAGGTCTAGCGGGACCCGGAAAATGACAAAAAAATGAGAATTGCTTACGTGCATAGTGTAAGCGGGATACGGGAATCTGACAAAACAGTAAGCGGGATCCGGGATCAGAACCCCCCAATGAGACCCCCATAAATGAGGGGGGGTGGGGACAATACCTTTTTGTGACTGTTATTTGAGATCAAATTAAGCTATTAACTGTTTCAACCCACTTTGTTAACTGTTATCAGCATTTTTGCATTTTATGTTTCGAACTGTTTTTGCCAAAATCGAGGTGTTGTTAACATTATTATTGCCCCCCTCTTAAATCACCCTAGTCAATTACAGTCTTAGGGGGGGTAGTGGTCCTGCCCAGCTATTTTGTGGGGCAAATTTTATTTTTTAGGGAATCGCTAGAACTTCTTGAGCAGTCAGTGTGCCCCTATTTAAAAATTTCTAGACTAGCCACTGAATTCTTCTGATTTATTGAATCAACAGGTGTAAATCTTTCACAAAAAAGGGAACTCAAATTGGGCTATATAATATATAGTATAAACTACCGATTTGAGGTTGAAGCCAAATTAACTTATGACAGGTACATGTAATGTGAGATTTGTGTTTGCCTATTATAAATAGTTTATGTTTTAAATCTGTTGCAATTGATATGAATTGCAGCTATTTCATAATGCAAGCATGCTTTATGAAGCTGATTGAAAATGATCTAAACAGTGTATCAATCTGAATTTTAATATTATTGTATTGTTTTGCAGGAGGGAAGAAGGTTTTGGCATCACTACCTCCCAGTGATGAAGAGTATGATACTGGAGATAATTGGAGTACTGCTAGTGTCCTGTCGGATGATATAGGCAGTATATCTGAGGATGGTATGTATAAGACTGGTCAAAGATATAGTTCAGTTTAGAGTTTAATTATGTCTTGGGGTCCATACATGCAGCAAGGATCACACAGTACTTTACCAATGACACAAAATTTTATTGGACATTCATTGAATTTTAAATGATTAGAAACAGCCTCTACTGTATTGTCATGATCATAGATATAGGAAGATGTGGTGTGAGTGCCAATGAGACAACTCTCCATACAAATAACAATTTAAAAAGTAAACCATTATAGACTGAATAGAAGTGGGGAAAAACTAGTCTTCCTTAATCAAGTTTATAAAGTTTCATTTTTTGGTGGATTAAATTTCTGACTATTATTAACAATGATCATTTTTATGCTACTAACCAAATGGTTAATTAGTTAATTGGAAGGAAAGAAAGATAGAATCAAGTGTTTGAATAAGAGTTTTTTCAAGATGTAGATATTTTCCTTTACTTGAAGTTGAACACAAATGTATGTTATTTTTATACAAGATTAATAAAGAAGTGTTAAAATTGACTAAAATGTTTTGTTGAAGCTTTGAAGTAAGGTATTTTGTTTATTATAGGAGAGAATGGAGCTGATGATACTACTGTAGTAGAAAATTTTGAAGATAAATTGAAAGACTGCATTGAAGGAATATCACAAAAAAGGTAACCATGGCAACCTGGTAACATAAGCGTCTTGACACTAACTACATACAAAATAGAATGGGAGTCTATTAAAACAGTGTGTTTTATATAAACAAAAATAAGATGTGGTATGATTGCCAATGAGACAACTCTCCACAAGAGACTTAAATGACACAGAAATTAACAACTATAGGTCATGTCTGTAAAACCAACAAATCTAAATGAAGGTTTAAAGGACCTACTTATGACAAATACTCTTTTTATACGACCGCAAAATTTGAAAAATTTTTCGTCGTATATTGCTATCACGTTGGCGTCGTCGTCTGCGTCGTCGTCGTCGTCCGAATACTTTTAGTTTTCGCACTCTAACTTTAGTAAAAGTGAATGGAAATCTATGAAATTTTAACACAAGGTTTATGACCACAAAAGGAAGGTTGGTATTGATTTTGGGAGTTTTGGTCCCAACATTTTAGAAATTAGGGGCCAAAAAGGGCCCAAATTAGCATTTTCTTGGTTTTCGCACTATAACTTTAGTTTAAGTTAATAGAAATCTATGAAATTTTGACACAAGGTTTATGACCACAAAAGAACGGTTGGGATTGATTTTGGGAGTTTTGGTTTCAACAGTTTAGGAATTAGGGGCCAAAAAAGGGCCCAAATAAGCATTATTCTTGGTTTTCGCACAATAACTTTAGTTTAAGTAAATAGAAATCTATGAAATTTAAACACAAGGTTTATGACCATAAAAGGAAGGTTGGTATTGATTTTGGGAGTTTTGGTCCCAACAGAATAAGGGGCCCAAAGGGTTCAAAATTAAACTTTGTTTGATTTCATCAAAATTGAATAATTGGGGTTCTTTGATATGCCGAATCTAACTCATGACTGTGTATGTAGATTCTTAACTTTTGGTCCCGTTTTCAAATTGGTCTACATTAAGGTCCAAAGGGTCCAAAATTAAACTTAGTTTGATTTTGACAAAAAATGAATCAGTTAGGTTCTTTGATATGCTGAATCTAAAAATGTACTTAGATTCTTGATTATTGGCCCAGTTTTCAAGTTGGTCCAAATCGGGGTCCAAAATTAAACTTTGTTTGATTTCATCAAAAATTGAATAAATGGGGTTCTTTGATATACCAAATCTAACTGTGTATGTAGATTCTTCATTTTTGGTCCTGTTTTCAAATTGGTCTACACTAAAGTCCAAAGGGTCCAAAATTAAACTTAGTCTGATTTTAACAAAAATTGAAATCTTGGGGTTCTTTGATATGCTGAATCCAAAAATGTACTTAGATTTTTTATTATGGGCCCAGTTTTCAAGTTGGTCCAAATCAGGATCTAAAATTATTATATTAAGTATTGTGCAATAGCAAGTCTTTTCAATTGCACAGTATTGCGCAATGGCAAGAAATATCTAATTGCACAATATTGTGAAATAGCAAAATTTTTTTAATTAGAGTTATCTTTCTTTGTCCAGAATAGTAAGCAAGAAATATCTAATTGCAAAATATTGTGCAATAGCAAGATTTTTTTTTAATTGGAGTTATCTTTCTTTGTCCAGAATCAACTTAAATCTTTGTTATATACAATATACAATGTATATTCACTTTTTACTACCAACTGATAAATTAAAATAATCTTTACCATTCAGTGATAACAAGCAGTTTTTAGCTCACCTGGCCCGAAGGGCCAAGTGAGCTTTTCTCATCACTTGGCGTCCGTTGTCCGTCGTCGTCGTCCGTCGTCGTTAACTTTTACAAAAATCTTCTCCTCTGAAACTACTGGGCCAAATCAAACCAAACTTGGCCACAATCATCATTGGGGTATCTAGTTTAAAAAATGTGTGGCGTGACCCGGTCAACCAACCAAGATGGCCGCCACCGCTAAAAATAGAACATAGGGGTAAAATGCAGTTTTTGGCTTATAACTCAAAAACCAAAGCATTTAGAGCAAATCTGACATGGGGTAAAAATGTTTATCAGGTCAAGATCTATCTGCCCTGAAATTTTCAGATGAATCGGTCAATCGGTTGTTGGGTTGCTGCCCCTGAATTGGTAATTTTGAAGAAATTTTGCTGTTTTTGGTTATTATCTTGAATATTATTATAGTTAGAGATAAACTGTAAACAGCAATAATGTTCAGCAAAGTAAGATCTACAAATAAGTCAACATGACCAAAATGGTCAGTTGACCCGTTTAGGAGTTATTGCCCTTTATAGTCAATTTTTAACCATTTTTCGTTAATTAAAGTAATCTTTTACAAAAATCTTCTCCTCTGAAACTACTTGGCCAAATTAATCCAAACTTGGCCACAATCATCTTTGGGGTATCTAGTTTAAAAAATGTGTGGCGTGACCTGGTCAACCAACCAAGATGGCCGTAAAATGCAGTTTTTGGCTTATAACTCAAAAACCAAAGCATTTTGAGGAAATCTGACAGGGGATAAAAATGTTTATCAGGTCAAGATCTATCTGCCCTAAAATTTTCAGATGAATCGGTCAATCGGTTGTTGGGTTGCTGCCCCTGAATTGGTAATTTTGAGGAAATTTTGCTGTTTTTGGTTATTATCTTGAATATTATTATAGATAGAGATAAACTGTAAACAGCAATAATGTTCAGCAAAGTAAGATCTACAAATAAGTCAACATGACCAAAATGGTCAGTTGACCCGTTTAGGAGTTATTGCCCTTTATAGTCAATTTTTAACCATTTTTCGTTAATTAAAGTAATCTTTTACAAAAATCTTCTCCTCTGAAACTACTTGGCCAAATTAATCCAAACTTGGCCACAATCATCTTTGGGGTATCTAGTTTAAAAAATGTGTGGCGTGACCTGGTCAACCAACCAAGATGGCCGCCACCGCTAAAAATAGAACATAGGGGTAAAATGCAGTTTTTGGCTTATCACTCAAAAACCAAAGCATTTTGAGGAAATCTGACAGGGGATAAAAATGTTTATCAGGTCAAGAACTATCTGCCCTGAAATTTTCAGATGAATCGGTCAATCGGTTGTTGGGTTGCTGCCCCTGAATTGGTAATTTTGAAGAAATTTTGCTGTTTTTGGTTATTATCTTGAATATTATTATAGTTAGAGATAAACTGTAAACAGCAATAATGTTCAGCAAAGTAAGATCTACAAATAAGTCAAACATGACCTAAATGGTCAATTGACCCCTTAAGGAGTTATTGCCCTTTATAGTCAATTTTTAACAATTTTCATTAATTTGGTAAATTTATGTAAATTTTTACCAAATATAGTTCTCTGTTACTAATGGGCAAAGTTCATGATAGAAATAATTGTAAGAAGCAAAATCGTTCAGTAAAGTAAGAACTTCAAACACATCACCATCACCAAAATACAATTTTGTCATGAATCCATTTGTGTCCTTTGTTTAATATGCACATAGACCAAGGTGAGCGACACAGGCTCTTTAGAGCCTCTAGTTTTACATCTTAATATTTTATGATGTATTTAAATGAGTAGTTATTGTTGCAAACTCCATTAGAAATTTTAATTGAGATTAGTTTTGGAATAAGGGAAATGGGGATGTAATTAAAAAAATTGGGTTGAATTTTTCTCATTTGAAATTTCATAAATAAAAAAGAAAATTTCTTCAAACTTTTTTGAGAGGATTAATATTCAACAGCATAGTGAATTGCTCTAAGAGAAAACAAAAATTTTAAGTTCATTAGAACACATTCATTCTGTGTCAGAAACCTATGCTGTGTCAACTATTTAATCACAATCCAAATTTAGAGCTGAATCCAGCTTGAATGTTGTGTCCATACTTGCCCCAACCGTTCAGGGTTCAACCTCTGCGGTCGTATAAAGCTACGCCCTGTGGAGCATCTGGTTAACGTTTGTAAACCTCTGTAATAAAGTTAAATTTCACACTAATTTAAATTTACAACTTTCACATCAGTATATTACCTTCGGCTTCATGTTCAACAACGAACAAAACCCTCAATGCAAGAACACCAGTTTGATAATTATGGAATTATCTTCTTCAATTTCTCAAACGCTTATAAATATGTTTTCTATTTTCAGTGGTAAAGGCAGAATATCATGCATTGAAACCATGGCAAAATTGCTATCAAAGAAATATGTTTATGATTTTCTTAGTGACAGGTAGGTTTGATTGAAATAAAAGTTGGAACAGAATTTATGAAGAAGAAGAAATGTCCATTCCTTGCATTGGCTGTGTCCAATTTATCTTGAAATTTGTTTTTGCTACATATTTGCCAAGCAAGTGGCATTTTGTAGAAGGAGTAAAGACTGGTTAGCTTTTAGCTTCATAAACTAGCAAGTTTAAAATCCAGCTATGCTTGTTGGTCTAGTACAAAACAAGGTTCGTCATATTAACATGTTCTTTATATCCTAAATATGCATTCAATTTGCCACTGGACAGTAAGCATCTACCCATCCATCCCACACCATTTTAAATGGAACTGTTCTAATATGAACACATAACTTTGATTCACAGAATATTAAGTACAAGTAGTTGTAGGACAAATTTCAAAAAGATTAAAAAAATTTGATTGGTCCAGTTGATATCATGTGATGAAATTATATTGCAGGAAAGTGACTGTTTCTGACGGTTTGTTAAGATGTTTAAAGAAAGGAAACGGCGATGAGCAAGCAGCCTCAGCTAAATGTTTAAGTCTACTATGTGTTCAGTTAGGGAATGAAATAGAAGATGACTTTAAAGAAGTACATAGTTTGCTTTTGACAATTCTGGCAGATAATACTGCTCCTGTTAAAGCAAGGTCGGAAGTAAGTTTATTAACAATTGAGAGGTTTACAAAAAATGGAAATTTTTACTGTACAGCAACAAAAGTACTACTGTGGATTCATTATTACTCGTTGGACACCAATTTTCATGGATTTTGTGGGTACAGGGGAACCATGAATTTGAAAAATGTTCAATAATTCCACATTTTCTTAAGGCGTGAATGCAGACTTTGCCAAAACCACAAAATTAAATATCGATGAACATGCAAGTTTTCCTCAATCCACGAAAAATTGATACCCACGAAAATCCACAGTATCGTGTTGTATATTTCTGAAGGCAGCAGTGTATGGTTAATATCCATACTATTTAGAAAAAAATACACAAGGAAAGAATTATTTTGACTAGAGTTAGAAATATTTACCTTTCTGCAGGATTGGAAAAAGTTCAATTAGGGCTTATAGGAGTTTGTCCAATGGGAGGGAAGAACAGGTATCTACATGTACATATATATATAGATCCAACTTTGCGTAGGAAGTTTCTGCTTTTAACCCAATATAAAAAAGAAGATGTGGTATGATTGACAATGAGACAACTATCCACAAAAGACCAAAATGACACAGACATTAACAACTATAGGTCACTGTACGGCCTTCAACAATGAGCAAAGCCCATACCGCATAGTCAGCTATAATAGGTCCCGATAAGACAATGTAAAACAATTCAAACGAGAAAACTAATGGCCTTATTTATATAAAAAAAAATGAACGAAAAACAAATATGTAACACATAAACAAATGACAACCACTGAATTACAGGCTCCTGACTTGGGACAGGCACATACATAAATAATGTGGCGGGGTTAAACATGTTAGCGGGATCCCAACCCTCCCCCTAACCTGGGACAGTGGTATAACAGTACAACATAAGAAAGCAATTCGAATTTGCTGACATAGATCTGACATATGCTCTTAACTTTCTGTTCCGGTAACTATTACATCAGCCAATGAAATTTCAGCTTTCGAAATTTTGAAGGTGTTTAATCTGAAAAAAATAGAGGATCCCAAAATGACCTTTCAGATCCTTGCAATTGTAAGCAAAGCTTGGACACAGAAGTGACAGTTATAAATTATTCTAATTATTCTCATTTATTTTCAGTGTGCTGCAACCTTAGCTATGAGCAATTTTCTTGCCTGTACAGATATATCTGTAAGTAAATGTTATTTATTTCCAACCTATGATAAAATAGAAAATAGAAACGGAGAATGTGTCGAAGCGACAACAACCCAACCATAGAGTAGAGTTTATGATGAACAACACCATTTACATATAAAATTGTGGTGCTTGCATAGAAAAAATAGAATTTTGCTTTCTTTCATCTAAAATCTTTAAATATTCATAATATTTCAAGGATATTAATTACTGTTTAAAACTTGCTCATTATGAACATTTTCCTGGAATTGTAATACTTCATTTTTTGAATGGCTGTTTTATTTCCATTTTTCCCCCCATGTTTAGGATTACGATGATTAGGGTTCTTTTCTTTGCTATCCATATTTATAGTTTCTCTTATAACTACATATTTTCTTCTAGGTTGTTGATAATACGATGTTGGCATTAGAGAATATATTTAAAGGATCTTACAGAAAGGGAGACAAATCAGTTCCCAGTCATCCACAACAAATTAGTAGACTACATGCCGATGCCTTGTCAGCCTGGAGTTTGTTGATCTCTATAGCGCCTACGTTTTCTGTCCAGAAGAAAATTGAAATGTAAGTGTCATTATTGTTATCCTGATTCAGAGTAATTTCTCACAATTCAATTGTATTGGCTGATATTGTCCTTATAAATTTCAGTGCAATTTTTTCATTTTCTATTTTTATATAGGCAATTCGAATTATCTCCCTTATACCTTTGACTTAATGGAAAAAAACCACTCTCAATATGAAACAAAACAAAAGTGAGACATGTTTGATATATTTTTGGAAATAAGTTTTGACATTGCCCAATACAGAATTTATCATGAAAAAACAAAACAATAAATAAGTGGTGTGATAACAAAATCAGGATAAATTTGTTATACAGTGTGCAATTGTCCTGATACAGAATTTCTTTAATAAATTTCATAACAAGTTTGGCTTTGCCTCATCACCCAATATAATTTTATTGACTGGATAAATTCACTGTAACTGATAATATTATTTACAAAAAAGCAGATTGGATTTTTTGTTTGCACCTTTACATACATTTTACACAGTTAGTGAAAAGTGTAGAAAATATATTATAAATTGGGAATTCTTGAAACTTTTTTTTGTTAATTTTATTTAGAGACGTATTCACAGTAATAATTTATATGAACAGCAAAATCCATATATTGAAGAACAGAATTAAAATTAATACTAAAAGCTGTGTAAATGAAAATGAATGACCCTTTGATCATTTACAACTACAATAGAAACGATCTTTTGGTCTATTAGAGAGTCAGATTTAAATTTTAAGACACCTCTTCACAACGAAAATATGCTTGTAAGAACACATTACTCCGTTTGATGTTTAATATATATTTTGTGCCAGAGCATTGAATATATAATGATGAAATGATGAATATTTTATTATTTCAGGCATTTAAGTCGGTTGTCTGATTTATTAGAAAGTGCTGATGTGGAGTTGAGGATAGTAGCTGGAGAGACTATTGCCTTGTTGTATGAGCTTGCTAGAGAAGAAGATGAGGTACCTACTGATTTCTTTTTGATTTTAAAAAAAAATTCTTAAAAATATAACTTCAGTCTGTTTCACCAAAATATGAATTCACAGTATTGTCATGCGAGTTTAATTCAGCAATGATAACCTTGAGTCAATATTATTTCTGTTTGATGCAGAATTTTTATATCCACTCTTCTTGATAATAAAACAGGTTGTAAAAAAGAAAATTGTTAATATAAAGACATTATCTTTACTAAAAGATGCCAAGAAGTCGCTGTACAATTGGGCAAGCAACAAACAAAGAGTTCTTAAATTTCGCAGGAAGTACATCGACTAAGCATGCACAAAAGTGTATAAGATACGAGTAGATAACAGTGTGGGAATTGTGTTATTTTTGCAAAAATTGGTGTTTTCTGGGGGGGGGGAATTGTATTCAAAGACAAATGGGCCACAGACCTCAATTAAATTCTCTATTAGGCCTAAAAAAAAAAGATATGTGTTTCCGGTAACATCATTTTGAAAAATAGGGTCTGTAGGTCGAAATTCTTTTTTTTTTTTCTTTTTTTTGACATCGTAAATGAAATCCGGAAAATTATCATGGTTTTTCCAAGTCCGGATCCGTAATTAGTTTCAAAAACCGGAAGTGTGCCATTTGCAATGTTTTTGAAGCACTTGCTGTGCAAATTTCTTGGATTTTAACCTATTTGGAATACCTTTTGACATTAATAAAATGTTTTACTGGCTTTCTATGCAAGTAGAAGCAAGAGAGAAAAAATATTATGTCATCTATCAGAAGCCTGTGTCAAAAACGGGGTCGGTTGATACAATTTTTTTTAATTTTTTTTTGAAGATCCAATAAAAAAGTTAGGGTCGGTAGGGTTACCGGAAACATCGATCTTTTTTTTCTTGGCCTTAGTTCTTTATAATGTTTCGTTTCATTAAAAAAATTGCACCTAATCTTTTTGTTAAATTTTTTGTGTGTGTAAAGTACAGTTCTAGTCCAAAAATATATCCAACATTCAGAAAGATTGCTCTTCTGTATTTTACAAATTTAGCCAACACACATCCATACCCCTATGGACAAGTCAAAAGATGTTCCGAAAACTGTAAATATCACCTTTTTGCACCTGGCCTTATCACTCTTTCCATTCAAAATCAGTTAGAATAAAACAACTCAAAATCCAAAAGTTTATTTAAGCTCTCTTCTTTCATTTCCACCCCAGAAAAGCTAAGAAATGTTTGAGAAAGGGAAAGAAAAAAAATAAAGAAAAAATACACTATAATTAAAGGGAACTATATTCGTGGACAAGTAAAGCGGGATCATTAATTGTGGTCTTGGGCCATGTAGGAAGTACAAAACACTACTTTAATGCGTCTTATCACAAATATTTCTGACTTTTTATGGTTTCAAAGGGGATATGGCTCAATGAAATAGGTCTAGTCCTTTTATAGTCATGATAGTACTATAGATGTTTTTCATGCTTTCAGTCAAAAGTTATTGTCTCTTTTTAATATAGATATTTGACTGTTGTTAAAGTCATGACTGTTCATTGTTGTATTTATTCAGATATTTTAAAATATCAACATGCTCAGAATCACAGATTCAGTAAAAAGACTTGAAAATCATTTTTTTTTTTGAAATTTGGACATATATGGAGGTTTTTTTCATACAAATTATACTTTAATATTTATAAATATACAAAGAAAGAATTCAGCATTGATATTTTATTTCAGGAATACGAAGGAGAGGATATTTGTACTCTCTGTGCAACTCTGAAGAATTTAGCTACAGATTCACACAAATACAGAGCAAAGAAAGACAGAAAAATGCAGCGTTCAAGCTTTAGAGATGTGTTACGAGCTGTTGAGGTATGCAGTTGTTTATAATATAAAAAGAAGATGTGGTATGATTGCCAATGAGAAAACTCCACAAGAGACCAAAATGACACAGAAATTAACAACTATAGGTCATCGTGCAGCCTTCAACAATGAGCAAAGCCAATACAGCATAGTCAGCTATAAAAGGCCCTGAAATGACAATGTAAAACAAATCAAACGAGAAAACTAACGGCCTTATTTATGTACAATAAATGAACGAAAAAACAAATATATAACACATTAACAAAGGACAACCACTGAATTACAGGCTCCTGACTTGGGACAGGCACACACATACATACATTGTCATAGATTGAGAACTAAAAGCTAACAAAAGATATAGAGTCCTGGGCTTGAAATATATGCCTGTTAATACTAAAAATGTTGGGTTTTTTTTGTTGTTAAATAAAAGTGAACTTACAGAAATTTGATTAATCACATCCAAACAAAAAAAATATGAAAAAACTCAACACATATTTATAGATTATTATTGGTTATCTTAACAAGATTGATTTTCTCGCTTGAGCCTGTCACGACGAAAGCAAGAAAAACAATAGAGTTGAGATGACCAATGATAATCTGTTTATCACTATTTTATGACGACATTTTCAATTTGTTTAGCAATGCCACATCGCTCCTTAGTTTCTAGCGACAATTTTCCATCTCAAGCGAGTAGCATGATATGAAAAATTATCACAAAAAAAGATCAAAGGTAAAATGCAAAAAATAGCAATAATAGCTAGTACTAACTGATATGCAATTAAACATACATGGTTCAGAGGGAAGGAACATATATTGTATCTATTTTTGAAGTTCACATCTAAATATTTTGCTAAAGTTTAAATTTAGACTTGGAATGTAAAACGATAATCCTTCTTTCTGTAATTTTAAGGAGGTAGACCTAGGTTAAGGGAAATAACTCTTAAAATCATCAGTACGTTTGTGTCAGCCATTTTCATAAATATGTTCTAAGCTTCTTGGATACATAGATTATTTTCAATCTGTTTCAGGTAAATGCTTAAAATTCATTGAGGAAACTTGACTTTTACAAACACATAACTGATTTAAAGAGTTATCTCCCTGTACCAAGGTCTACCCCCTTAAATTAGAACACACAACTATTATTGAAACTTGTTTTGCAGGAAGGCGATGAACCTGATCTAGCTGTAAAATTTGGTAAAGAATGTGTAATGATAGATTCATGGTCAAAGAGGGAGCAATATGATAGTTTATGTCAGGCACTCACTTCAGGTGTAAATCATCATTTACAGGTAAATAGTAATCGAAACTGGATGTGTTTACACACAAAAGGATAACGGGAATTACAAAACATATTTGACAAAACAACAAACCATACTCCTCCCCCTAAAAAAATATGGCTAAACTATATATAGATTCAAAATGTATGTGTGGGGATAAATCAATTGAACTTGTGCATAAACCACCACCTTTACCTATCAAGACCATATGCCTGAAGGTATTTTTTTATAACTGCACATTCTGGTGAAATATACATAAGCTAAACAGGTACCAATAAAAACCATAGAAAATCAAGAGGTTGAAAAAACATTTTATAAAAAATGGACAAGTTTTCTCTGACAGCTATTGCACCTCTTGAAATTGTAAAAAAAATTAATAAAATTGAAATTTAAACTGTCCTCCCATGTGCAGAAATCATTGAAAATATGTTTTTTTTATGCCCCACCTACGATAGTAGAGGGGCATTATGTTTTCTGGTCTGTGCCTCTGTTCGTCCGTCCGTTCGCTTCAGGTTAAGTTTTTGGTCAAGGTAGTTTTTGAAGAAGTTGAAGTCCAATCAACTTGAAACTTAGTACACATGTTCCCCATGATATGATCTTTCTAATTTTAATGCCAAATTATAGTTTTGACCCCAATTTCATGGTCCACTGAACATAGAAAATGATAGTGCAAAGTTCAGGTTAAAGTTTTTGGTCAAGGTAGTTTTTGATGAAGTTAAAGTTACATCAACTTGAAACTTAGTACACATGTTCCCTATGATATGATCTTTCTAATTATAATTCCAAAATATAATTTTGACCCCAGTTTCACGGTCCACTGAACATAGAAAATGATAGCGCGAGTGGGGCATCCGTGTAATATGGACACATTCTTGTTAGATGATGTATTTTATATGCATTGTACCACACTTCTTTCTGTTTCAAAGAAACAAACTATTCCCTTATTTTAAATGCTGCATGATTTTGTCTTAAATGCTTGGACTAAATAACAGAGGATTCAGATGTACATTAAAGGGAAACTTCGCAAAAAAATCAAAAATTGATATTATGTTCATTCTGTATAAAAATGTTCAAATTCATAGATATTAAAGTTTTATTCCGCTAGATAAGCGATCACCATCGATTTTAAATTTAGAGTATCAATTCTCCGAGATCCGCCATCTTGTCTTCTTTCCCGATGAATAAAAACGATATGTCTATAAACCACAAAGAAACAAAACTACAGTAACCGATGTAGTCGTAATTGCGTGTCGATATCTTGTCAATCGTACGGTTGTTTAATACGACTAACTAACTTGATACGGAAAATATTCTTACTTTTTTTAAATTACCATGGTCTGTTGTTTTTAAACTGTTGATATTGGAATTAGGTGAAAAGTCAAAGTTGAAATCATAAATAAGTGTTCCGTGAAAATTGTTTTCGAAAATCTAATTTGTTCATAATTCTTTAAAGTAATAAACTTTTTTCAAATATATTTTGATCTTCCCTTATCTGATCACCAGCATGGCTAAAGGTATTACTTCCAAAGGTATTGTGAGGGGTGTGAGGTGACACGTCCAGGTATTCAAGCGATTTCCTGTCGGGCTTGCAAGTTCATGCATCGTTTCACTTCTGCAGGTATTGATCAGTGTACACGGCTGATAACTTATAACTTATAACTTTCCATTTTGAACTGTCAGATGTATAATATACAACTCTGTCTTACTTGTCATTACTAAACTCATACGCTTGTTTATAAATAACATTTCTGGTGTAAAGAATATAATTCATAATATATAATAATACAGAAAAAATAAGATTTGATGAAATTAAAATCTATTTAAATATTTTTTCCAAGGGTGAATTTGGGAAAATGTAATATATAGTCATTGTCAATAGTGAAGGACAGATTGGAACAGACCAGAAATATTGATTTAAAAAAATGTACGCACTTGCCGACGATTCGTTTATACGACTGGATATAAAGTTACGGAACTATAGCGCAATTTAAAATATATACGTGTATACATTGAGCATAAGAAAAAAACATATATTTTGAATAAATAGGGGTAAAAGTGTTGTAAATAGACTAGTCCACGTATGCCAACAGTATGTAATCATCGAATGTCGATAGACTACAGTTGTATACCAAAAGAAGAAGAGAACCAATTTGATTTAAATACAGGTCGATGTATAACTTTTGCTTTGGTTCATTGAAGCTGTGGACTTGGAAAATCACAGATTTATATTTCAATAAGATTGTTCTCAAACAAAGGAAGGAATTCGTCATCACAATTGTTATATATGCCACTGGACGAACACTAATTATCCCCAGGGGATGTGAATATTTTGCTGGGAAACTTTTGAGTATCAAAGTTTCAAATTAATTTCGGGATTTATTTTCTTTCTTGGTATTCAATAACCGAAAAAAGAATAAATTACTTGTTCGCTAAATAGGGATATTCTTGTCAGATAAAAGAATTTTAGTTATATTTAAAAAATAGGGAAATATGACATTAAATTGGTTCTGTCTTTTTTTAAACATCGTTAAAACGATGTGTGTCTAAGGTGAACGCCACAAGAACCCTGTAATACTAGTACGAGAGTATAGCATGTAAACATTCCTTCTCAATAATATGGTTGTATTGGAAAACTTTTCATACAGATTGACAACTCATTGTCCGATATGCATGTAATATTTGCCACATGACGCCCATAGTCCTTTCTACCATCATCACCTTATTCCTTGATATTGCTGTAAACATCGATGGTTCGGTAAACGGAAAAAAAGTCACAGGAAAAAAAGTCACAAAATTACTAGGAAAAAAAGTCACAGGAAAAAAAGTCACAAGAAAAAAAGTCATAAGAGATATAAAACAAAAATAATTACAACAAGAATGTGTCCAAAGTACACGGATGCCCCACTCGCACTATAATTTTCCATGTTCAATGGACCGTGAAATTGGGTAAAAAGTCTAATGTGGCATTAAAATTAGAAAGATCATACCATTATGGCATAGGGAACATGTGTACTAAGTTTCAAGTTGATTGGACTTCAACATCATCAAAAACTACCTTGACCAAAAACTTTAACCTGAAACTAACACTTTCGTTTTCTATGTTCAGTGGACCGTGAAATTGGAAAGATCATATCAAAAGGAACATGTGTACTAAGTTTCAAGTTGATTGGACTTCAGCTTCATCAAAAACTATACCTTGACCAAAAACTTTAACCTGAAGCGGGACAGACGGACGAACGAACGAACGAACAGACAGACATACGAACAAACGGACGCACATACCAGAAAACATAATGCCCCTCTACTATCGTAGATAACAAATCCTTGAAAACATGCATGTATCAATAGTACACCAGCATGTACACGTTTCATTTTAATGTTTTGCGATTTATATCTAAATTTCCAAAGCCAGTCGTATAAAATGAATTAAAAAATGTCCATTTCCATACAAAATATTTATTGGGAATGTTTTCCAATATATTTATATATATGTCATGTATGTGCGACCATATGACCATTTCCATAAAAAAAAATTATTTGGAAAGTTTCTCCTATTCATACATGTATGTGCAGACCATATGACTATTTCATACAAAAATTATATATTGTGACTTTTTTTCCTGTGACTTTTTTTCCTGTGACCTTTTTTCCTGTGACTTTTTTTCCATGACTTTTTTTCCGTGACTTTTTTTCCTGTGACTTTTTTTCCTACATTCGATGGTTCACACCCAAGCAAAATGGGAGTAATGAACCTTCAGAGCTTCTCCGTGTTATACACTTGTGAAATATATAGACGAAATTTCTGTATTGAAATGAATCTACATCTCACAAACAGGATTTTCAAATAACGATTTTGAGTAATCACCTTACAAACCAATATAAAAGTATGGCAAGATATAACCATGAAGGAATTTAGTTTTTGTCAGAACTCATCACTATATCATAAACGTATACGTATATATATGCATACAGTTTCAAATATCAAGAACAAGCGTTCGATGTCGATAGTCTGTTCTCTAACTGTTCAGAGTTAGACATGTCACTTGTTCATTCTTGGAAGCCTTCATATTCCCCGTCTAACGATGGGAACTCTTTCTGATTGTGTTGACTATAAATGCTTGTATGGTAATTCTGTCGTTTATCTGTACAAGCGGTTGCATTTCCTCTCCTTTCCCAACAAACAAACGAACGAAACGCAACTAGTCTGATTTCTCTGGAGCTCATCCTCAATGGCTCTTATACGTCAGGAAACTTACATGTATACTAATAATGATTGTTTCATGAACAACGATGTATGAACGAACTATTATAAATTCGTCAATATCTGTAATGCATGACTAAAGTATAACTTTTATTACAACTACTGTATTACTTATTTGGATTAATGACGGCTATCATGTTCAACATTGCACAACTATTATCATAGAATTTTTAAAAAAATCCTCAAAAGATATAATGCCTTAGCTTAGATAATTAGTATTCTTTTCACAAAAAGTTCGTGTAAATGATTGTCAAATGAATTTAATTATGTAAGAATAAAATGTTAAAAAGAAACTAAAAAAAAATTATGCATGTTGTATGTTGTATTTTTTTGTCAATTAAAAACTTTAAAATTGCAATAGTTTTATTAGCATTTAAACACAGCCAGATTTGAATACAAGTTAAGAAATTCCGGTAAAGTCAATGATATCAAACAGATGTACAATGGTATATCAAATTGGGTAATATTGCATTTAGTTTTTATTAAAGATTAAAACTACTATTTTTTGCTTCATATTTGAATCTTTACGCCAATTGCCGCTAAGAAAGTAATCAAAAATTGTTTCCTTTTATTTTTATACACTTTCGGAATTACGAATCTGAATTTTATTTTCAATTAATTTACACAATTTAATTATTGTATCTTTATTCTCATCGTGTATTTAATCTTAGTGTATTAACATCATGACAGCATATACTCTAATCCTTTCTATTTATCCTTTCCAAATAACAACATTTATACCTGTGTACGCTTGAACTCACACCTGCTGCTAAATAGCTACAAAGTAAACGAATTGACCTCAAGCCGAGAAATATACAGTGACCTTTACAAAATAATATACACACTCTGCTCACACATTAGTTGCATTGAAATGATTATCAAAACAATAACGGTAAATAGAACTGAAATATTTTCAGTTCAATATCAGTAAAAATGTTCAATAAATATTTTATGAAAAAAATCTCAACAATAATTAATTAAATTTATTCAAAAACATTTACTAGAGATAATTTTATAGGAGTTTAATTCAATCAATACAAAACGGTATATATATGCATATTCACTTTCGTTCATTCTTATATTGTGGTTTATAACTTCGACCATTCGTCAGCTGTGCGCTTTTAATTACGTATATTGTCGATAAGCTATAAGAGTTAAACAGATTTTATTTTTTCCCAGAATTCAATAAATCGGGCTAATACGTCACGACCCACTCGAGAATTCAACCAAAAAAGTTACAAATACTTGATTTTCTCCGTTATTAGAAGGAACATAAATTTAAAACTTTGCAAATGTGTTTTTTATGTTAAGATGAACATAATTAGATGATAAGTAAAAAATCGCGGAATTTCCCTTTAAGTAAGCAAGCAGCCAGATTTGGATCCTCTTAAAAAAATTAAGTTGGTTGTTAAAAATTCAAATTTTAACACTATTGTTATTATTACAGGAGAACCCTGCGATACGAGAGATATTTGGTCTTGGACCTCCCATTCCTGTTGGAAATGTACCTCCTCAGAAAGTATCAAAATGGGAAAGGGTAGGTATATTGTTAAATTTTTCTCTGTGAAAACACCTTGTTTGGGCATATAAATACAGGGTGTCCCTGTCGCTGTCTATCAGGTCTTTCCAATTCACATGTGCATTTCTTGCCAGATTTTTATTAAACTTGTATCATAGATTTATAAAAGCAATGTCTCTGACAAGTTCTAAATAATGTCTGTACCAAGCAACTATTTTAAAAGATATATATGCCCCTTGGAAACTTGCATTGTTAGCATTCTGGCATAATTCTTGTCAAATCATTATAAAACTTATACCATAGGTTTATACAGCCTTTACACTTAACTTTTGAGATCACAAGCCAGAAGCTCAACTGTTTGAAATTTTTTTTAGTTGGAATCCGTTGGCTTGTAGAGAAGAATTTTACAAGCCAATGCTGTAGGACTTGTGGTTAAGCGTGAAGACTGTACATAAGCCAAATCTTGGATAAGTTCAAAAATCAGTGACAATCAACTACATTTAAACAAAGTTTCCCCTTGGAAATATTTATATGGTAAAATAATATTTTTAATTTTAATTACAGACACATTATAATGCTGCATTGTTTAAGGCAAGGACAAAAGCACGATCAAAACACAGAGATAAAAGATCTGTTGTGATGAACGGTGGTGATTGACGAATGCAGAACGCTAGTACTCTTAATGACTGGGAATTGTGATGCTGCTTCATATGTGTGAATAGTTTCATTGTTAATTTATAGGCCATAATATAATGGCGTGCTTCATATGACAAAGACGTGTGATGCCTATTCATTGTGTGACTGATTTCATCATCTATATTTATAAAGGCATTTGTTGTACAATTTATTTTGTATGCAGTGTACTTGTATACGTGTATAGTTCTGTTATTTTTCTATCTAAGAGAAAGGTCAAATTTTAAACTGTTAAAGTGCTGAACAATATTTTTAATGTGAGTTAGTGTATTAATAAATAATTGTTTTGTTGTAAACTCTGATTTAAATTATTTTTTTCTAGTGAAGAACAAATGTTTTTTTCTATTTTAAAATTCACAAGCAAATTCGTTGTTTTTTGAAGGAATAGATATAACCAATACGACATGTACTATTTGAAGTCTTGCAACACCAATTCCAGGAATAACCAATACTACATGTACTATTTGAATTTGCAACATCAATTTCAGGCTGTTAAAACTAAATCCAAATTTGATCAAAATAAAAATGATTCTTTTAAGAATGTCTTGAAAGAAAACTTTCACCAATATATTAATTTTGATATCACTTCTTCAAAAAATTTAAATTGAACTTGGAACAGACTCTAATATGTAGCTTTTTTGTTGATTTTTTATTGCTGAATAGCAGTAATGGGTTGAATATTCCTTTAAACGTTTATTTGTCAGAAAATTGTTATTTGCAAGGATCAAATTAACTTGTCAGCATGGTCAATGGTTATCAAATATTTTACTACAAATGCATTTTCACCACATGGCCAGTCGATTGTACATCACTTACGACTACCAGTCGGGTATAGTTTGAATCACCCTGTATGTGCTGTAGTGTTGATCATAATCTCAATTAAGGGGGTACCCAACACTTAGATTTAGCTTGTTTAATTTTGACAGGATATTTACTTTGACGTGTTGACCAAAAAACAAAAAAAATTAAAGAATTGAAATGAATTATGAATGGAAATGGAAACTGTCTCAAAGAAACAACAACTTGAAAAAAGAGTAGAAAACAGCCGACGGCTACCAATGGGTTGATATTAAACACAGTTTACAGGAATTGTTTCTTTGGATATAAACAGCAGTTTGACAAACACTAATTTTGATCATTGTGAATCATTATAGTATGCAATTAAAATGATTTTCAAAGAGTTAACTCCCTTAGGTGTTCTGTACCCCCCTTAATTAGTTAACAAGAATACCTCTATCAGAGTTTTGTTAAATGTTTATACCATGACCTGTGATATGTTTTAGAAGTGTGTACATTTTGATCATTTTAGTCGTAAGAACATTTATTCTTGCATAATGAAAGGTTAAACATATATTATTTACAAATGTCCAATCAAACCTATTTATGCATGAGAATTATTGAGTTATATGTGTATATATGTTGCTTTATTTGTATAATCATTGATTTTCTTGAAGAAAGTGTATTTCTTGTAGGAGTTTTAAAAAAGAGAAATACATTTTCAATTTGTAATTCATATTTAATTGATGCCCAGTTGATTCTTTACTTTTAGTTTAAAAGACATTTTGTTATGAAAGTCTCATTGCTTTGTTTCAATTTTTATGCCTTGCATTCAGTATTAGACGGGCATAACTATTTCGGGTCTTTCATACCTCAGTTCATATGGTGTTTTTTTTTCCATCATAAAACTTTCTTTCTGGTAGGTTTTTTTTTGTTTCAAGAAAGTTTGTGGTCATATAAAATTTAAACTACTTTCTGCACATTTTGAAATGATTTTAAATATGTATGACAGATTGGCTTTTCTCCCTTGATTTCACATAGTTTACTGAACATGGAAATTATCAAACAATTAAGTATTATTATTTAAGGAATTAGAAAGTGAACTCTTGCACTTTTTAAAAAAGAAATTTGAATTTTATTTTAGCAAAAAAAAAAAAAGATAGTTTTGTCTTCTTACTCATGTTGATTTAAATTAATTTATCAGTTGGAAGTAAGCACATACTTCTCGAGTTGATGGGAAATAAATATGGGGAAAAAAATGCAAAATTTTTTTTTATCAATATTTCTATGATACCAATTTTGATTAGAACATTTCAGTTCATATGCTTTGTCAATGCAAAGAAATATTGAAAAAAAAAAAAAAAAATTGCATTTTTTCCCCATATTTATGAACTGAAATTTTCTAATCAAAATTGGTATCATTAAGGTTTTGGTTGTTTTTACAGTCAGATGCAAACATGTTAAATATTTTTAAAGAATTTGAATTTTCCAATATTTCATGTGTTATGTTTATTTCATGAATATATATAGCATAATTTACATGCTGAATTGCATTCGAGATTCAATGACTAGGTTATTATGAATTTGAGATCTCAAATGAATTTTACTATTTCAATAATTTAGATTTATGTATAGATAGAATTTTCAGGGCATTTATTATTTATTTGACAAGCAGTTTTCTGATTAGTCTAATAGATTTGAAACAATTTCTACATTCTTATCAGTCATACATTTGACTTTAATAATTAATTTCAATAATTCTCTCAACTATGTTGTTTATATTGTTATGTAGAATTACATGAACCATGCAGGAACTTACTTTAAAAAAAAACAGGTTTAAAGAATATACAAATACACCATCAATTCAAAACTTAAAATTAAAACCATTTGTAGATTTTGTTATGATTTATTTCCACATTTTTGCCAGATTTGAAGAATGTGCAATGATGTAACTATGACAACCATTGTTTTAGATATATTTTTTTCACAATTGTATGTTTGAAAAAGAACCTTATTTTGAAAAACATGCTTTTTGACAAAATAAACATTTCAGCAGATAATGATTTGATTTATTTGACACCCCATAGTTGTAATAGTTTTCTGCAGATTTTCAATGTTGCAACACACAAAATGAGCATATATATAGTGACATTTGAACCCTTCTTATGTTGATTTTAACAGGGTTCCCGAAGGAAAAATCATTTATTGATTTGAGGACGGGTGCTGCCAAACAGTTATACTCATGAACCATATAACTAAAGCTTTTCAAATTTTAATGTGTTGTTACTGGTGACAAAATTGAGGTCAAATTTTAAAATTGACAATTTTCACTTTCACTGTTCAGGAGTTGTGGTTCTTCGAAAGATTGAAAAATAAGTTTTCATTCGTGTCCATGCTTTGATTCCTGGACTGTTGCTTTTCAAATTCAATATGTTGTTAATGTTGACTTAATGGAGATCAAGATCAATATTGAAGATAGTCACTTTTAATGTCCTTGTGACATTGAAAATGCCAGGACACAAGTAAATGTTCAAAAAGCCGCTTTACTGTCTTGTTGCAGTTGCAATCAACTTGACTATCATTTGTGGGCATGCACTGCATTCATTCAATAACCATTGTGACAAACATGTTCTTGGTTATACTTAGTTTTTATGCCACTGCCGAAAAGGGGCATTGAGTTTTACCTTTGTACGTCCCAAAGTTGGTTTCCATTCTCAACTTTAGTTTGCCTCAACCAATTGTTATGAACCTTAATCAAAATGCTTATTACCAGTAAAACATTGAATTTTGATGGCGTCACTTTAACTGTTCTAGATTTATGCTGAATTTTTAGTTTTCTGTCTCTTACTTAAGTTTGCCTCAACCAAATGTTATTAAACTTATACACAAAACTCATACAAGTAAAAGTGTTGGTGGTATCACTTTTACTACTATAGAGTTATGCCTCTGAATTTATATTTTTTGAATTGCTGAATTTTTTGTTTCCTTTAAATTTCTCAAACTTACCACAAAAGTTCGATCAAGTACAAATTTGGATAGTGTCACTTTTACAAATCTTCAGTTATGTCCCTTTATAATGTTATATGGAAACAGGGTCATCATTTGTGTCCCATGGACACTTTCCCCATTTATTTCAAATATCTTCAAAAATTTTAATAAGATTTTTCAGTGTTGTCAAATATTTAATCAATACTGGAAAGTTGAACTCTGTGACCACTGGAAATAAAAAGTTGAACTTTGAGAATACTATAACCGGAAGGCTGGACATTCAGTCCTGCAAGTGTAGACATTCAAAATGAAAATAAACATAGGTCATCATAAATAGTGTGAAATATATAATTTCTTATTGTCAGGCAGGGGTATTATTTGTGTCTTACAGACAGCTCATCAATTTCAAGGTGTACTTCAACATCACTGTAAATAACAGATGACGAGCTGTAGAACTCTTAGGACTGTCTTAAATATAAAAAAAATAGCACAACACAGCAACAAATACATATAAAATGTATACAAGCAATACAAAAAAGATCACACTGTTGAAACAAATCAGCCTTTTCATATAAAACAATCAAAGCAAAAATAATCTCAGAGGTGGACAGTAGCTGTGGTT